>NC_059133.1:0-300000 GCF_020740605.2 Lemur catta
GCCTCGTCTGTTGGCTGTCCCACATTTTGTAAATCCCAGGTGGGGGGACTGGTCTATAAAGCACGGCTCATCTCGGCAGTCCTAGGTTCCCTAGGTCCCTGGGGGCCTGGCCTACCCCACCAGGGATCTCTGTGGGCTGTCCCATGTTCCCTAAATCACTGGGGGGACACGGTTACAGACCAGGGTCATTTGTGGGCTGTCCCAGGTTGTTTACATTCAAGGGGAGATAGGCCTACAGGACAGGGCTCACATATGGCATGTCCCAGCTTGCGCAAACCACTTGAGGACTCACTTACACAGCAGGGTTCATCTGTGGACTGTCCCAGTTCCCTGAATAACTGGGACAGACTGGCCTACAGATCAGGGATCATCTTTGGGATGTCCCAGGTTCCCTGAATTCCTGGGTACACTGGCTGACCACCAGAGATCCTCTGTGGGCTGCCCCAGGTTCCCTAAATCACTGGGGGGACAAGCCTACAGACCAGGGTCATTTGTGGGCTGACCCAGGTTGCCTAAATTCAAGGGGGGACAGGCCTGCAGGCCAGGGCTCAGGTGTGGCTGGTCCCAGCATGGGAAAACACCTTGAGGACTCACCTACACACCAGGGTTCATCTGTGGGCTGTCTCAGTTCCCTAAATCTCTGGGGCAGACTGGCCTACAGACCAGGGCTCATCTGTGGGATGTCCCAGGTTCCCTGAATCCCTGGGGGGACTAGCCCTGAGACCAGAGCTGTCCCAGGTTCCCTAAATCCCTGGGAAGACTGGCCAAAAGACCAGGGCTCATCAGTAAGATGGCCCAGGTTGCCTAAATCCATTGCGTGTGGGCCTACACACCAAGACTTAACTCTGGGATGTCCCAGGTACCCCCAAATTTCTGGCGGGACTAGCATACAGACCAGGGCTCACCTGCGGGATGTCTCATGTTCCCAAATCTTCAGGGGACTGGCCTACACAACAGGGCTCATGTGTGAGATGTCCCAGGTTCCCTAAATCCAAGTGGGGAACTGGCCTACAGACCAGGGCTCATCTGTGCGATGTCCCAGGTCTTTAAATACCTGGGGGGACTGATCTACAAGCCAGGGCTCATCTGTGCACTGTCCCAAGTTCCCTAAATCCCTGAGGGGACTGTCTATAGACCAAGGCTCATCTGTGGGATGTATCAGGTTCCCTAAATCTCTGGGGGACTAGCCTACAGACCAGAACTGTCCCAGGTTCCTAAATCCCTGGCAGGACTGGGCTACAGAGCACATCTCCCCTGTGGGCAGTCCCAGGTTCCCTAAATCCCTGGGGGGACTGGCCTACACACCAGGGCTAATCTGCAGGCTGTCCCAGATTCCTGGAATCCCTCGTGAACTAGCCCACAAACCAGGGCTTAATTCTTGGATTTCCCATGTTCCCTAAATCCCTGGGGGTTTTTGTTACACACCATGTCTCATCTGCAGGATGTCCCATGATCCTAAATCCCTGGGGGTAACTGCCCTACAGAACAGGGCTCATCTGTGGGCTCAACCAGGTTCCCTAAATCCAAGGGGGGACTGGCGTACAGCCCAGGGCCCATCTGTGGGATCTCCCATGTTCCCTACATCCCAAGGAGAACTGGCCTACACACCAAGGCTCATCTATGGGATGTCCCTGGTACCCTAAATACTTGGGAGGGGTCTGATCTACACACCAGGGCTCATCTGTGGGCTGTCCCAGGTTGAAAAAATCACTGTGGGACTGTCTACAGACCAGGCCTCATCTGTGGGCTGTCCTAGGTTCCCTAAAACCCAGGGGTGTCTGGCCTACGCACCAGGGCCTATCTGTGGGATGTCTGATGTTCCCTACATTTCAAAGGGGACTGGCCTAGAAACACAGCTCATCTGTGGTCTCTCCCAGGTTCCCTAAATCCTTGGGGAGGGACTGCCCTACACACCAGAGCTCATCAGTGGGCAGTCCCAGGTTCCCTAAATCCCAGGGGAGACTGTTCTACAGACCAGGACACATCTATTGGGATGTCTCAGGTTCCCTAAATCCCTGGGATACTGGCCTACAGACCAGGCCTCAACTGAGGGATGTCCCATGTCCCATAATACCCTGGGGAGGACTGGCCTAAGACCAGGACTGATCTGTGGGATGTCCCATGTCCCTAAATCCCTTGGAGTACTGATCTATAGACCAGGGCTCATCTGTGGGCTGTCCCAGGTTCCCTAAATCCCTGAAGAGACTGTGTAGGACCAGGGCACATCTGTGGGCTGTCCCAGGTTTCCTAAGTCCCTGGGGTGACTGGTCTACAGAACAGGGCTAATCTGTGTGGTGTCCCAGGTTGCTGAAATCACTGGGGGACTGTCTAAACACCAGAGTTCATCTGTGGGCTCTCCCAAGTTGCCTAAATCCCTGGAGGAATGGGACTACAAACCACGGATCATCTGTGGGATCTCCCATGTTCCCTAAATCCCTTGGGTACTGGCCTACACACCAGGGCTTAACTCTGGGATGTCCCAGGTTCCCTAAATCCCTGCGGTGACTGGCGTACAGACCAGGGCTCACATGCGGGTTGGCACATGTTCCCTAAATTCCTCAGGGGACTGACCTACACACCAGGGTTCATCATCTGTGAGATGTCTCAGGTTCCCTAAATCCATGGGGGGAACTGGCCTACAGACCAGGGCTCATCTGTGAGATGTCACAGGTCTTTAAATACCTGGGGGGACTGATCTACAGACCGTGGCTCCTCTGTGGGCTGTCCCAGGTTCCCTGAATCGCTGAGGGGACTGGCCTACAGCCCAAGGCTCCTCTGTGGGAGGTACCAGATTCCCTAAACATCTGGAGAGGACAGGCTTATAAACCAGGGCTCATTTGTGGGATGTTCCAGGTGCCCTATATCACTGGGAGGACTGGCCTACAGACTAGGACTCATCTGTGGGTTGTGCCCGGTTCCCTAAATCCCTGGGGAGAACTGGCCTACAGACCGGGCTCATCTGTTGCCTGTCCCAGGTTGCCTAAATCATAGGGGGAGACTGGCCTATAAACCAGGGCTCATCAGTATGATGGTCCGAGGTTCCCTAAATCACAGGGGGGGACTGGTGTACAGAACAAGGCTCAACTGTGAGATGTCCCAGGGTGCCCAAATCCCTTGGGGACTGATTTACAGAGCAGGACTCATCTGTGGGATGTCCCAGTGCCATAAATCCCTGGGACTGACTGGGCTACTGAATAAAGCTCATCTGAGGGATGTCCCAGATTCCCTAAATCTCTGGGGGGACCAGCCTACAGAACAGAACTGTCCCAGGATCCCAAATCCCTGGCAAAACTGGGCTACAGAGCACAGCTCCTCTGTGGGCTGTCCGAGGTTCCCTAAATCCCTGGGGGGAACTGGTCTACAGACCAGAGCTCATCTGTGGGCTGTCCCAGGTTTCCAGAATCCCTCGGGTACTGGCTTACAAACCAGGGCTTAATTCTTGGATGTCCCATGTCCCTTAAATCCCTTGGAGGACTGGCCTACACACAAGGGATCATCTGCGGGATGTCCCATGACCCTAAATCCCTGGGAAGAACTGGCCTACAGACCAGGGCTTATCTGTGGTCTCTACAGGATCCCTAAATCCAAGGAGGGGACTGGCCTACAGCCCTGGGATCACCTCTGGTATGTCCCAGGCTCCCTAAATCCCTTGCAGGACTGGCCTACAGACCAGGGCTCATCTGAGGGTTGTCCCAGCTTCCCGAAATCCTGGGGGCACAGGCCTATGAACCAGGACTGTCCTGTGGGATGTCCCAGATTCCCCATATCACAAGGGGGACTGGCCTACAGACCAGGGCTCATCTGTGGGCTGTCCCATGTTCCCTAAATCCCTGGGGGGACTGTCTATAGATGACGGATGATTTGTGGAATGTCCCAGGTTCTCTAAATCACTGGGGAGACTGGCCTACAGACCAGGGCTCATCTGTGGGATATCCAAGGTTCCCTAAATACCTGGGGGAACTAGTTGACAAACTAGGGCTCATCTGTGGGATGTCCCAGGTTCCCTAAATCTCTTGGGGGACTAGCCTACAGAACAGAACTGTACCAGGTTCCTAAATCCCTGGTGGAACTGAGCTACGAAGCACAGCTCCTCTGTGGGCAGTCTGAGGTTCCCTAAGTCCCTTGGGGGTACTGGTCTACAGACCAGAGTTCATCTGTGGGCTGTCCCAGGTTTCCGGAATCCCTTGGGTACTGGCTTACAAACCAGGGCTTAATTCTTGGATGTGCAAATGTCCCTTAAATACCTCGGGGGACTGGTCTACACACAAGGGATCATCTGCAGGATGTCACATAACCCTGAATCCCTGGGGACAACTGGCCTACAGACGAGGGCTCATCTGTGGTCTCTACCAGGATCCCTAAATCCAAGGAGGGGACTGGCCTACAGCCCTGGGCTCACCTGTGGTATGTCCCAGGTTCCCTAAAACCCTGGGGGGAATGTCTATAGACCAGGGCTCCTCTGTGGCCTGTCACAGTTTCCCTAAGTCCCTGGCGTGACTGGCCTACGGACCAGGGCTCATCTGTGGGGTGTCCCAGGTCGCTAAAATTGCTGTGGGACTCTCTATAAACCAGGGCTCATCTTGGGCTGTCCCAGGTTCCCTAAATTCCAGGGGGGGGACTGGCCTACACGCCACAGCTCATCTGTGGGCGGTCCCAGCTTCCCTAAATTCCTGGGGGGACTGTCTATAGACCAAGGCTCATCTGTGGGCTGTCCCAGGTTCCCAAAAACCCAGAGGGGTCTGGCCTATGCACCAGGGCCTATCTGTGGGATATTTGAGGTTTCCTACATTTCAAAGGAGACTGGCCTAGAGACAAGTCTCATCTGTGGGCTGTCCCAGGTTCCCTAAATCCCTGGGGGGACTGTCTATAGACCACGGCTGATATATGGGATGTCCCCGGTTCCCTAAATCCCAGGGGAGACTGGTCTACAGACTAGGGCTCATCTATTGGGATGTCCCACATTCCCTGAATCCCCGGGGTACTGGCCTACAGACCAGGCCTCAACTGTGGGATGTCCCATGTCCTGTAAATCCCTCGGGGGCCTGGCCTACACACAAGAGCTCATCTGTGGGATGTCCCAGGTTCCCTAAATCACTGGAGGGACTGGCTTACAGACCAGAGCTCATCTGTGGGATACCCAAGGTTTCCCAAATACCTGGAAGAACTGGTCTACAAACCAGGGCTAATCTGTGGGAGGTCCCAGGCTCCCTACATCTCTGGGGGGACTGTCTGTAGACCAGGGCTCATCTTTAGTTTGTCACAGGTTCACTAAGTCGCTGGGGACACTGGTCAAGACACCAGGGCTCATCTGTAATGTGTCCCAGGTTGCTGAAATCGCTGAGGGACGGTCTACAGACCAGAGCTCAACTGTAGGCAATCCCAAATTCCCTAAATCCCTTGGAGGACTGGTCTAAAAACCAGGGATCATCTGTGGGATGTCCCATGTTCTCTAAATCCCTTTAGGGACTGGTCTACAGAACAGGGCTCATCTGTGCGCTGTCCAACGTTCCCGAAATGCCAGGGCTGGGGACTGGCCTACAGAGCAGGACTCCTGTATGTGCTGTCCCAGGTTTCCTAAATGCCTGGGTGGGACTGGCCTACAGACAAGGGCTCATCTGTGGGCTGTTCCAGGTTTCCTAAATCCCAGCATGGACTGGTCTACAAACCAGGGCTCATCTGTGGGATATCCCAGAGTCCTTGAATCCATGGAGGGAATGGCCTACAGACCAGGGCTCATCTATGCAATGTCCTAGGTTCCCTACATCCCGAGGAGAACTGGCCTACAGACCAAGGCTCATCTATGGGCTATCCCAGTTTACTTAAATACTTGGGGGAGTCTGACCTACACGCCAGAGCTCATCTGTGGGGTGTCCCAAGTTCCCCAAATCCCTGAAGGGACTGTCTATAGACCAGGGCTCATTTATAGGATTTCTCAGGTTCCCTAAATCACTGGAGGGACTGGCCTACAGACCAAGGATCATCTTTGGGATGTCCAAGGTTCCCTAAATACCTGGGGGAACTGGTCTATACACCAGGGCTCATCTATGGGATCTCCCAGGTTCCCTAAATCCCTGGAGAGACTGTCTGTGACAGGGCTTGTCTGTGGACTGTCACAGGTTCCCTAAGTGCCTGGGGTGACTGGTCTACAGAGCAGGGTTCATCAGTGGGAAGTCCCAGGTTTTCTAAATCCCAGGGGGTCTGTTCTACAGTCCAGGGGTCATCTATTTGGATGTCCCAGATTCCCAAAATTCCTGGGGGGAACTGGCCTCCAGACCAGCGTTCCTTTGTGGGATGTCTGAGGTTACCTACATCCTAAGCGGGACTGGCCAACAGACCAGGGCTCATCTGTGGCCTTTACCAGAATCCCTAATTCCTTGGGGGATAAGGATTTAGATAAGGATTTAGGGTGTTTCACTAAGTGAAACACCCTAGGGATCCCAAATCCTGATACTGCTTTACAACTATATGGTAGGGCTGATGGCAAAACCAGGGGGACCGACCTACACACCACAGTTCATCAGTGGGCTGTCCCAGGTTCCCTAAATACCAGCAGGGATGGTGTATACACCAGGGCTTATTTGTGGGATGGCCTAGGTTCACTAAATTCCTGGAGGGACTTACCTACACACCAGAGCTCATCTGTGAGATGTCCCAGGTTCCTTTAGACCCTGTGCTGACAGGTATACAGACCAGGGCTCACCTGTGGGGCATCCCAGGATGCCTAAATCCCTTGGGAGACTGGCCTACAGACCATGGCTCATCTGTGTGATGTCCCAGGTTCCCTAAATCCTTCGGGACTAGCCTACAGAACAGAGCTGTCCCAGGTTCCCTAAATCCCTGGTGGGACAGGGCCACAGACCAGCACTCATCTGTGGGATGTCCCAGGTTCCCTACATCCCAGCAGGGACTGAGGTATACAGCAGTGTCATCAGTGAGGTGTCCCAGATTCCCTAAATCCCTGGGGGGGACTGGCCTACAGATCAGGGCTCATCTGTGGGATATCTCTGGTTCCCTGAATCCCTGGAGGGACTGGCCTACAGAGCAGGGCTCATCTGTGGGCTGTCCCAGGTTCCCTAAATTCTTGGGGGGGGGAATGACCTAAACAACAAAGCTCGTTTGTGGGTTGTCCCAGGTTCTGTAAATTATTGGGGGGACTGTCTATAGACCAGAGCTCATCTGGGGTATGTCCCAGGTTCCCTAAATCACAAGGGGACTGGCCTAGAGAACAGAGCTAATCTGTGGGATGTCCTAATTCCCTATATACCTGGAGGAACTGTTCTACAAACCAGGGCTCATGGGTGGGATTTCCCAGGGACCCTAAGTCCCTGGGTGACTGGTCTACAGACCAGGGGTCATCTTTGGGATGTCCAAGGTTGCCAGCATTTCTGGGGGTCTGTCTACAGAGCAGGGCTCATCTGTGGACTCTCTCAAGTTCCTTAAATACCTGGGGGCCTGGCCTACAGACCAGGGCTCATCTGTGGCACTTGTCCTATGTTCCCGAAATCCCTTCGGGTCTGACCAACAGACCAGGGCTCATCTATTGTGATGTCCTAGATTCCCTAAATCCCTGGGGGGACAAAACTCCAGACCAGAGCTCATCTGTGGGATGTCCCAGGTTCCCTAAATCCCTGGGGGCACTGGTATACAGACCACAGCTCATCTGTGGGTTGTCTCAGGTTACCTAAATCCGGGGGGTGTGTGGCCTAGAGACCAGGTCTTATCTGAGGGCTGTCACATGTTCCCTAATCCTTGGGGTAGACTAGCCTAAAGACCAGGGCTAATGTTTGGGATGTCCTACATTCCCTAAATTCCTGGGTCAGTCTAGCCTACACACCAGGGCTCATCTGTGGGCTGTCCCAGGTTCCCTGAATCACTGGGAGGCCGGCCTACAGAACATTGCTCCTCTGTGGGTTGTCCCAGATTCCCTAAATCCCTGTTGGGGGGGGGCTGGGCTACAGACCAGTGTCATTTGTGGGCTTTTCCAGGTTGCCTAAATTCAAGGCCGGATAGGCCTATAGACCAGGGCTCAGTTGTGGGCTGTTCCATGTTGCCCAAACCCCTTGGGGACTGGTTTACCAACCAGGGCTCATCTGCGGGCTGTCCCTGGTTCCCTAAAATCTCTGGGGGGACTTGTCTACAAACCAGAGCTTTCCCACGTTGCCCAAATCCCTGGGGGGAACAGCGAACCGACCAGGGATCATGAGTGGGATGTCCAGAGGTTCCCTAAATCCCTGGAGTACTGTCCTACAGACCAGGGTTTAACTGTGGGATGTCCCATGTTCCCTAAATCCCTGGAGGGAACTTATGTACAGACCAGGGCTCATCTGTGTGATATCCCAAGTTCCCTAAATCCCTGAGGGGCTGGCCTTATGACCAGGGCTCATCTATTGGGATGTCCCAGGTTCCCTGAATCCCTGGGGTACTGGCCTACAGACAAGGGCTCATCTGTGGGATGGACCATGTTCCGTAAATCCCTGGGGAGAACTGGCCTATATGCCAGGTCTCATCTGTGGGCTCTCCCAGGTTCGCGAAATCCCAGGGGGGAAATGGCCCACAGAGCAGGGCTCATCTATGGGATGTCCCAGGTTCCCTAAATACCTGGAGGGACTGGCCTTATGACTAGGGCTCATCTACTGCGATATCCCAGGTTCACTGGATCCCTGGGGTACTGACCTAAAAATCAGGGCTTAACTCTGGGATTTTCTGGGTTCCCTAAATCCCTTGGAGTACTGGCCTACAGACCAGGGCTCATCTGCAGGATTTCCCATGTTCCCTAAATCCCTTGGGGGACGGATCTACTCACCAGGGCTCATCTTCGATGTCCTAGGTTCCCTAAATCCCTAGGGTGACTGGCCTGCAGACCAGGACTCATCTGTGGGATGTCCCAGGTCCCTAAATTCCTCGGTGGACTGATCTATAGACCATGGCTCATCTGTGGGCTGTCCCAGGTTCTCTGAATCCCTTGTGGGACTGGTCTACAAACCAGGGCAGATCTGTGGAGTGTTACAGGTTGCCTAAATCCCTGGGGGTACCGGTGTGCACACCAGGGCTCAACTTTAGGCTGTCAACTTTCCCTAAATCCCTAAGGGGCACTGGATTAAGGACCAGTGCTCATCTGTGGGCTGTCCCAGCTTCCCTAAATCCCGGGAGGACTGGTCTACAGACCAGAGCTCATCTATGCTTTGTATCAGGTTTCCTAAATTACCTTGGCAGAACTGGTCTACAGACCAGGGCTCATGTGTGTGATGTCCCAGGTTGCCTAAATACCTGGCGTGCCTGGGCTACAGACCACAGAACATCTGGGGACTCTCCCAGCAGTCCCAAATTGTGGGCGACTGTGACAGCCACTTAGGTTACCTTAATGCATGTCTTTCTTCCTTTTCTGTAAGAGACCAGGAACTTGCTGGGCAGGGCATCTAAGAAGGCTTTTTCTCCCTGGCTCCTGCACATCCCAGGGTGGAACAGGACTCAGTGATGAGCAGAGGGCCACTGGAATTCCTGCACTGACCTGGAAGGGAGGAGCAGCCATTACCCATGTCTTCCTTGTTATCAGCTGTGGAGCGTGTGTGTGATGGCTGGAGCCCCTGCTGATGTGGGCCAGGAGGAAGTTGCAGCAGCAGCTGTGGTAGGCCGGAGGAAGGTGGTAAGAAACGAGGGTTGGCTCTCTCTGCCCACACAGGGTACCTCAGTCATTTCTGGACACATCCAGGCTCTTGTTTCCCACCCTGAAGTCTCACCCCTCTGAGCAACCCTGAGATCGCCTGTCTGTAAAGTGGCTACATCTACCCTATGTTCTGTACTGAGGGAGGTGAGTTGCGTTAAAAACTTAAAAACCTTTAGGTAAAAGGGCTCCTCCCCTGTTTTGGATCCAAGTGTCTTACCCAAACTTCACTTGAATTCAGAAGAGGAACATACACGCAGCCCCCAGGCTGTCCCAACTTCACACAGTCCTGTGTCACTGCAGATACCCTGGGCAAGGAAGTGGCCCGGGGTGTGCAAGGTTGAGAGGGGGCCCCCCATCTCCTGGTCACTCCCTGACAGATACCAGGAACTGCGCCTGGGCAGACTATGCACCAAGGTCACAGGTCACAGACTGTCCTGCAAGACTCCACCAACTGTGACTGCTCAGAGTCCAGGCCAGGGTCACAGCTCATCCTGACAGCAGCAACATCCCTGCCAGAGTCCATGCCCAAGTCACAGGTCATCCGAAATTCAAATTTCAACCACAATGACATACCCACTCACACACACTAGAAAGGCTATTGTTAAAAAAAATTAAAGATAGCTATTGGCAAGGATACAGAAAACCTGGATACCCTTAAACACTGCTTGTAGAAATATAAAATGGTACAGGCTGTGTGTAAACTAGTTGAATCTTCCCTCAAAAATTTACATGCAGAATTACCATAGCTCAACAATTCCATTCCAAGCTACATACTCCAAAGATTAGAAAACAAGTGTTCAAACAAGAACTTGTACGTGAATATTTATAACAGCCCTGTTCACAATAGCTGAAAGGTGCAAACAACCCAAACGTCCATCAACAGATGGGTGGATAAGCAAAATTAGGTATACCATGAACTGATATATTATTCAGCCATAAAAAGGAAAGAGGAAACTGAAATGGAGCAGTAGTTATGGAACACAGTATGGCAGTACCTCAAAAATTAAGCATGGAATTCACTTACAACACAGTGATTCCACTTCTGGGTATATACTGAAAAGAACTGAAAACAGGGACTTGAACACCCACGTTCAAGGCATCATAATTCACTGTGTCAAAAGATGGAAGCAACACAAGTGTCCACTGACAGATGAGAAAATAAACAAAATGTGGTCTATCCACACAATGAAATATAATTCAGCCTTAAAAAATGAGGAAATTCTGACATACGTAACAACATTGTGCTAAGTGAAATAACCCAGGCACAAAATGACAAATAGAGTATGCTCTACTTATGAGGTAGCTGGAGTAGTTTCCAGGGACTGAGGGAAGAGAAAATATGAAGTACGTGTTTAATGAGTACAGGGTTCCACTTTGGGAAGATGAAAGAAATTCTGGAGATGGATGGTGGTGATAGTTACAAAAAAACATGGACGTGGTTTGTGCCACTGAAGTGTGCACTTAAAAATGGGGAATGCTGTATGTATTTAATCATACAGAAAAAAGGAATGAAGTAATGATGTGTATCGCAACATGGATGAACCTGGAAAATGTCCTAAGTGAAGGAAATCAGACACAAAAGGCCACATATTATATGAGTCCATTTGTATAAAATGTCCAGAGCAGGCAAATCCACGGTGATGAAGAATAGATTAGTGATTGCCAGGGACTTGGGGGACAGGGAATGGAAAGTAACTTCATAACCGGCTTTGAGTTTCCTTCAGAGGAAGGGAAAAAAACATCTGTAACTATTAATAAATAGATGGTTGCACAACAGGGGCAATGTATGACACTCCACTGAATTACATATTCACAAGTGGTAAAAATGGTGAAATTTTAAAAGGTGCTTTCAAACATTTATATACATTGTCATAATATGGACTAGGACTTTATCACTTAACTATATCGATTGGTGATGTAAACATAAGTGTGCAAACCTGAGATACCTTGCAACTGCTGTGCATGCACATGTGCACACATATGGCTAGAGAATTACACTAAGGTAATATGTGGTTCAGTAAACTCTTATGAAATTTTCATGATCAATCGGGCCACTTGCCTTATATTTGACAGGGAGATTAAACTTTTCTTTAGTAATTATCCCAAATATAAACCCTGTATTTCACTATTTCATTGGTTTATATATAAATTGAAGGTGATTGTTACACATGATATATCAAATAATAATTTTTTCTTTTTTGGGCCAGCAGCAGTGGCTGACGCTTATAATCCTCCACACTAGGAGGCCGAGGTGGGTGGATTGTTTGAGCACAGGAGTTCGGGACCGGCCTGAGCGAGAGCAAGACCCCATCTCTACTAAAAATAGAAAGAGACTGGCTGGACAACTAAAAATATACAAAAAAATTAGCTGGCTATGGTAGCGCATGCCTGTAGTCCCAGAAACTTGGCAGGCTGAGGCAGAAGGATGGCGTGAGCCCAGGAGTTTGAGGTTGCCATGAGCTAGGCTGACGCCATGGCACTCCAGCCTGGGCAACACAAAGAGACTCTGTCTCAAAACAAAGAAAGAAAAAAAGAATGTTTTTTGCCTTTTGAAAAATCACATCATCCACTTTTTCTACAATTAGATATTACAAACTGCTGTGACTTTAAGGGTCTAGCTGGGCAAAGCCTTAGAAAATTTGCTTAAGGGTGTCCACTGTGTGGACACTGACAGAATCCAAATAAAGTCCGTGAGACACCAAAAGCATGCTGTGCACCTAAAAATGAAAGCAGAGTAGACAGCGGGCAGCTGGGGTAGCCTGCATGGGAGAGGGTAGCAGGCAGGACCACTCAAGGTCTGCAGGCCATGGCAGTCCTGTCCTGCTCAGCAGGAAGCGCTGCCCATACCCACCCTGGAGTCATCTCTGCTCTTTAGATCTGCCAAGGCTGGGAAACTGAGAGATAGTCTCAGAAACAGTTCCAGAAAAATAAAACTGGAACCGAAGGGAAAGACACATCTTTCTCCCAGTTAGGGAAGGCGGTGAAGTGGGCCTGGTGGATTGGACTGTCAGGGAGAAAGGTGTATTTCCTGATTTGGGGTTAACAGTAATGACCTGGGAGCGTGTGGCTGCTGCAAAACACATGATAAAACACATAAGAGTACTTACCATGAAGTAGCAGACATCACACAGCAATGACACTGGAGACTCTGAAGGCAGGACGCAGAGGACTTTGTGCTGCAATGGCACTTTCCCTGGAAGGATGAAATTCCCATAAGGAAACTACATTTATGAACCACCTGAACACCCTGCCAGTAAAACAGAGATGACAACAAACTCCCTCACAGAGGCTGAGCCAGACCCACGTCCAGCCAGAGTCTGATACCTCGTTAGGGTGGAGAGACCACCACGTGGACATCACACCCATGGCCACCACGTCCTGGGCGTGGGGATCTCAATGTGGTGGAAAATGTGGGTTCCCCATTTCCAAATATCCACACGGAGCCCCTCCCGGTTTATGAGGACTGGCCACCCCTCAGCAGGTGGCTGCGGACAGGAAGGCGGTGCCCGTGGGGCTCAGACAGGAAGGTTGAACTTACCATCCAGGCCTCACGTCTGAGTCAGCACGAGGAGGTCGCACTCGCTTCGGGTCTGAGGCCAGGCCGGCAGGCGCCAGGGAGGCGGCGCCTGCGGGGGCACAGCTAACATGGCGGCACTGCGTCCTCTCACGCCACGTGCAATGCTGCATACAAAGCCTCGTGCAAAGCCGAAGGGCATGATGGGTGCTCCGCCCTCTGCCAGCCCGCACCGGCACTGAAGCCCTTGGTGCTAATGGGGCGGGGCCTACAGTGGCGAGTACTCCCTCCTGGCCTTGCTGGGGAACCAGTTAAATTCCGAGTTCAGAGTCTTCGGAGCCACGATCTGCAAAATCAAACTCAGATGGCCTCACTGTCCTGTGTCTTTCGGAAAAACCGGGAGGGAGGGAACAATTAAGCAAAAAACATATGGAATGAAATAAGTGTAGATATAAACTTTACAACTGACATCAATATTCATTCAAAATCATCCTCAGACTTCAACTGCAATGCAAAACTGTAAAGATTCAGGGAAGAAACAAAGAAGAAAATTTACATGGCCTTGGGTTTGGTGATGGGTTTTAACACAACAACAACAACAAAATGAATCTGATCCACAACAGAAAAAATAATACCATGGCTGTTATAATGTTCAATATTTATACTCTGGGAAAGACCAAGTTCAAAGAATAAAAAGACAAGCCACAGAATGATAAGAAATATGTGCAAAATACATACCGGAGGAACAATTCACATTAACATATAAAAAGAAGCCTTAAAACTCAACAATAAGAAGACAAACACCCCGACTAAAAAGGGGTACATATCCCAACACACACCTGACCGAAGAAGATACATACATGGCAAATAATCATACAAAGAGATGCTCAGCAACATATATCATTAGGGAATAGCAGATTACAGCAGCAATGAGATACCATAGCACACCTGCTAGAATGACTAAACTCTATTAAAAAAAAAAAAAGGACAAACCATTGCTGGAGGAAGGGCAGGAATTCTCATTCATGGCTGGTAGAATGCATAATGGTATACAGTCACTTTGGAAGCCAGCATAGAAGAGTAGAATATGCCACCCTAAGCTATACCTCTTGTTGTTGTTGTTATTGTTTTGGACAGGGTCTCTGTCACTCAGGCGGGAGTGCAGTGGCACGAACGCAGATCACTGCCACCTTGAACTTCCAGGCTGAAGCAATCCTCAGCCTCTCAAGTAGCTGGGATTACAGGCATGAGCCACCACTGCCAAATAATTTTTTATGTGTCTGTACAGATGGGTCCTTGCTGTATTGCCCCGGCTGGTCTTGAACTCCTGGGCTCCATGGAGCCTCCTGCCTTGGCCTCCCAAAATGTTGGGATCATAGGCATGAGCCAACATGCCCAGCCCAACATAAGGATTATTTTGAGTTGATAATTTTGAAACACTGCAGACCCAGGGGAAGCTCTGAAAACAGGCCAGAAGTTACCTTTTTGTCAGGAAAATTTACGTCTGTGAAGGAGACCTGCTTCCATTTGTAAAGGTGTCTCCCTCTCATACCAAGAAGAGAAGGATGACTATATCATGAGGGATTCTTAGCAATGCGGAAGGCAGGCACCACTTAAGTCTGAACGACAATGCTTGCTCTTGCTTACCTTGCTTTTCCTGGTTACCTCCCCACTACTGACCCCTATGACACCCATTCTTTCTTTGTTTCACTTGAAGATAGTATGTAAGCCTGAACTCAGAGCCACCTCTTGGAGATTTACACAGTTTTCCTGGCTGTTTCCTCCCATGCATACATAAAGAAAGCATTACTAAATTATACTAGTAAAATCATGGTAATGTAAATTGAAATAAAACCCTAAGACCCATGCCAACTGAATGGACCCCTCTTAGCCAAGCAAACCTCACAGAAACCTTACAACTGAGTTCCAGGAGTTTAGATACAATTGACCAGCATTTATGTTAGGAAAAAAAAAAACATAGACCATAAGACTAACAAAACAGAATCCTTGTGACCATAAGATACTGAATTATTAACAGGACCCAACCCCAACTCTAACACTAACCCTAACTCTAAAAACCCTAAGCCCTAACCACAGCTTTTGCCACTAAGATCAGGGACAAAGCAGAGATGCTCACTTTCACCTCTGCATGCAACATTATACTGAACAACAAACCTGGAGGTATGACATTACGTGACATCAAATTATACTACAAGGCTACAGGAACCCAAACACCATGGTACTGGTGTAAAAAACTGAGACTAATCCAAGGGAACAAATAAAGAACCCAGACATTAAACCATCTACCTAGCACCAACTAACTGATTTTTGACAAAGCAGAAAACATACACTGAGGAAAGGAAGCCCTATTCAATAAACAGCGCTGGGAAAATTGGATATCCACATGCAGAAAAAGGAAACAGGGTACCTCTCTCACTATATACAAAAATAAATTCAGGGTGCATTAAAGAGTTACATGAAAAGTATGAAACCATAAAAATTCTAGGTAAAAAGTAGGCAAACCTTTTTAGACATCAGCCAAGTCAAAGAATTTATGACTAAGACCCCAAAGCCAAATATAGCAACAACAAAAATAAATCAACAGGACTTAATTAAATTAGGAAACTTGTGCACAGCAAAGGATATAATCAATGCAGTGAATGCACAACCTACAGAGTGGGCCAAAATATTTGCAACTACGCATCTGACAAAAGACTGATATCCAGAATATGCAAAGACCCAAACAAATCAGCAAGAAAAAAATAAACATCCTCATCAAAAAGTGGGCAAAAGACCAGAACAGAAGCTTTTGAAAAGAAGATAGACAAATTGCCAAAAAACATGAAACACTGCTAAACATTGTTAATCATGGAGAAATGCAAATTTAAACTACCATAAGGAAGGGCCTTACCCCAATCAGAATGGCCATTATTAAAAAGACAAAAAACATGGCCGGGCGCAGTGGCTCACGCCTGTAATCCTAGCACTGTAATCTGGCCTCTGGGAGGCCCAGGCGGGTGGATCACTCGAGGTCAGGAGCTCGAGACCAGGCTGAGCAAGAGCGAGACCCCATCTCTACTAAAAATAGAAACAAATTATCTAGACAACTAAAAATATATATAGAAAAAATTAGCCGGGCATGGTGGCACATGCCTGTAGTCCCAGGTACTCGGGAGGCTGAGACAGTAGGATTGCTTAAGCCCAGGAGTTTGAGGTTGCTGTGAGCTAGGCTGATGCCACAGCACTTACCCTAGCCTGGGCAACAAAGCGAGACTCTGTCTCCAAAAAAAAAAAAAAAAGACAAAAAACAACAGATGCTGCCACAGATGCGTAGAGAAAGGAACGCTGATGCACTGATCAGTCTACAAAATAGTAGAACCTCTATGAAAAACATTATGGAGACTCCTCAAAGAAATAAATGTAGACCTACCATTCAATCCAGCAATCCCACTCCTGGGTATCTAGCCAAAGGAAATGAAGTCATTTTATCCAAAAGACACCAGCACTCAAATGTTTAGCACAGCACACTTCACAATTGCAAAGATGTGGAATCAACTTAAGTGCCATTAAATTCATAAGGGGACAAAAATGTGTGTTTGTGTGTGTACACACACACACACAAATACATGTATAAATATCACAGTGTGCTACTGAGCCATTAAAAGGAATGAAATACCAGCCTGAGCAAGTGTGAGACCCCGTCTCTAAAAAAATAAATAAATTAGGCGGGAAAGATGGCATGTATCTGTAGTCCCAGCTACTCAGGAGGCTAAGACAGAAGCGTCACTTGAGCCCAGACTGTGAGGTTGCAGTGAGCTATGATCATGCCACTGCACCCTATCGCGGCCACCAGAGGGAGACCCTGTCTCTAAAAACAAAAGGGAATGAAATAATGTCATTTGCAGCAATGTGGGGGGAACTGGAGACCATTACCCTAAATGAACTATCTCAGGAATGGAAAACAAAACACCCTATGTTTTCACAAATAAGTGGGAGCTATTACATGGATACACAGAGGCACATGGCAATATAAAGGACATGAAGGCCGGGCGCGGTGGCTCACGCCTGTAATCCTAGCTCTGGGAGGCCGAGGCGGGTGGATCGCTCGAGGTCAGGAGTTCAAGACCAGCCTGAGCAAGAGTGAGACCCCGTCTCTACTAAAAATAGAAAGAAATTATCTGGCCAACTAAAAATATATATACAAAAAAATTAGCCGGGCATGGTGGCTCATGCCTGTAGTCCCAGCTACTCGGGAGGCTGAGGCAGTAGGATCGCTTAAGCCCAGGAGTCTGAGGTTGCTGTGAGCTAGGCTGATGCCACGGCACTCACTCTAGCCTGGGCAACAAAGTGAGACTCTGTCTCAAAAAAAAAACAAAAACAAAAACAAAAAACAAAACAAAAAATAAAGGACATGAAAATCTAGAAGGGGAAAGAATGGACAGTGGGTGTAGGATAAAAACTTGCCCACATGAACACTATATTCTGATGACGGACACACCAACAGCTCTGACTTCAGCACTACACAAGATAGCCATGTAACAAAAATACTTGTACCACCATAATTAGTATTTTGAAACAAAAAAATAAGATTGCACTGACAGTTCTATACAGAACAATTAGAGAAGAATGGGAAATAAAAATGCATCCAGACATGAATGGAAAGTAAATCTATCCACAGATTCCAAATCACATCACCTTAAATATAGAAAATCCCAAATAATTCAAAAAATTTATTTGAACCAGCAAACAAAAATGGATAGGTAACGGAACAACATTTCAATACACAGAAATCCGTTTTATTTCTGTACTCTGGTGATCAAGAACGTCGAAATGAAATTAAGACAAAAATTCCATTTGAATTATATCAACAAAAATAACCCACTCAAGAAAAAAATTAACAAATGTGCAAGACCTGTATGTGGAAAACTACAAAACATTATTGAAAAAAGCTAAAGAAAATCTAAACAAATCTCAAGACACTCCACGTTCATCGACTGGAGACTTAATATGTGTCAAGATGGCCATACGGCACAGGTGATCTCAAACCCAATGCAATCCCTACAAAAATACAAAAAGGCCTCTCGGTCAAAATGGACAAACTGATCCTAACATTAAAATGGAATTTTAAGGGAACACAAATAACCAAAACCTTCTTGAAAAAGAAAGACAAACTTGGAGGTTCACACTTCCCGATTTTGAATGTTAAATTTTACTGCAAAGCAACAACAATCAAAACAGGATGATACTGGCATGAAGGTACGCATATAGATCAATGACACTGAACTGAGGGTCCAGATATAAATTCATACCTCTATGGTCAATTGATTGTGTACAAGCCCTGAGGTCCCTAAATTCCACAAGCAATGTCAGACAACTATCCACACGCACAGGAATGAAACTGTACCCTGACAGCATATCAAACAGAAAAATTGAACTCAAAATGGTCCACAGGCCTAAATGTAAAAGGTGAAAACATAAACCCTAGAAGAAAACATGGAGATAAACTTTCATAATGTTGGATGTAAGAATGGTTTCTTTGATCTGACACCACAAGCACAGCCAGTAAAGAAAAATTTCCTCAAAATTAAAAACCTTTGGAAATCCAAAGACACCACCCAGAAAGTAAGATGACAACTGACAGAGGCACGTTATATATCTGATGAGGGTCTCCTATCCAGTATATATAAGTAGCTTTCAAGACTGAACAGGAAAAAGTCAAACAACCAAATAACAACATGGATAAAGAGCCTAAAATTCACACTACACACACACACACACACACACACACACACACACACACACACACACAAAATAACAAATTGGCCAAAAAGCACATAAGAAGATATTACACATTATTAGTTATTATGGTAATTCAAATTCCAACGACAATGACATACCCACTCACACACGCTTGAAAGGCTATTATTTAAAAAAATTAAAGATATCTGTTGGCAAGGATACAGAAAACCTGGATACCCTTAAATACTGCCTGTAGAAATATAAAATGTTACAGGCTGTGTGTAAACTAGTTGAATCTTCCCTCAAAAATTTACATGCAGAATTACCATAGCTCAACAATTCCATTCCAAGCTACATACTCCAAAGATTAGAAAACAAGTGTTGAAACAAGAACTTGTACATGAATATGTATAACAGCCCTGTTCACAATAGCTGAAAGGTGCAAACAACCCAAACGTCCATCAACAGATGGATGGATAAGCAAAATTAGGTATATCATAACCTGATATATAATTCAGCCATAAAAAGGAAAGAGAAAACTGAAATGGAGCAGTTGTTATGGAACACAGTATGGCAGTACCTCAAAAATTAAGCATGGAATTCACTTACAACACAGTGATTCCACTTCTGGGTATATACTGAAAAGAACTGAAAACAGGGACTTGAACACCCACGTTCATGGCAGCATCATTCACTGTGCCAAAAGGTGGAAGCAACACAAGTGTCCACTGACAGATGAGGAGAAAAATAAAATGTGGTCCATCCACACAATGAAATATAATTCAGCCTTAAAAATGAGGAAATTCTGACAAACGCAACAACATTGTGCTAAGTGAACCAACCCAGGCACACAACGACAAATAGAGTATGCTCTACTTATGAGTTAGCTGGAGTAGTTTTCAGGGGCTGGGGAAAGAGAAAATATGAAGTAAGTGTTTAACAAGTACAGGGTTCCCCTTGGGGAAGATGAAAGAAATTCTGGAGATGGATGGTGGTCACAGTTACAAAAAAACATGGGTATGGTTTGTGCCACTGAAGTGTGCACTTAAGAATGGTGAATGCTGGCCCAGCGCGGTGGCTTAGGCCTGTAATCCTGGCCCTCTGGGAGGCCGAGGTGGGTGGATCGCTCGAGGTCAGGAGTTCGAGACCAGCCTGAGTGAGACCGTGTCTCTACTAAATATAGGAAGAAATTATCTGGCCAACTAAAAAAAATACATATAGCAAAAAATTAGCCGGGCATGGAGGTGCATGCCTGTAGTCCCAGCTACTGGGGAGGCTGAGCCAGTAGGATCGCTTAAGCCCAGGAGTTTGAGGTTGCTGTGAGCTACACTGATGCCATGGCACTCACTCTAGTCCGGGCAACAAAGTGAGACCCTGTCTCAAAAAAAAAAAAAAAAAAAAAAGGAATGGTGAATGCTGTAGTTACTCATACAGAAAAAAGGAATGAAGTACTGATGTATATCAACATGGATGAACCTTGAAAACATCCTAAGTGAAAGAAATCAGGCACAACACCCCACATATTATGATTCCATTTGTATGAAATGTCCAGAGCAAGCAAATCCATGGTGATGAAAAATAGATTAGTGCTTGCCAGGGACTTGGGGGACAGGGAAAGGAAAGTGACTTTGTAACGGGCTTTGAGTTTCCTTCAGAGGAAGAAAAAAAACATCTGTAACTATTAATAAATAGATGGTTGCACAACATGGGCAATGTACGACCCTCCATTGAATTATATATTCACAAGTGTTAAAATGGTGAAATTTTAAAAAGTGCTTTCAAATATTTATATACATTGTCATAATATGGACTAGGATTTTATCACTTAACTATATCGATTGGTGATGTAAACGTAAGTGTGCAAACCTGAGATACCTTGCAACTGGTGTGCACGCACATGTGCACACACATGGCTAGAGAATTACAGTAAGGTAATATGTGGTTCAATAAACTCTTATGAAATATCCATGATCAATTGGGTCATTTGCCTTTCATTTGGCAGGGAGATTTAATTTTTCTTTACTAATTATCCCAAATATAAATCCTGTATTTAGCTATTTCCTTGGTTTATATATAAATCGAAGGTGATTCTTACACACAATATAGCAAATAATTTTTTGGGGGGGCCGGGAGGAGTGGCTCACGCCTACAATCCTACGCTCTGGGATGTCGAGATGGGTGGATCCTTTGAGCTCAGGAGTTCGGGACCGGCCTGAGCAAGAGCCAGACTACATCTCTACTGAAAATAGTAAGAGACTAGCTGGACAATTGAAAATATATAGAAAAAATTAGCGGGGTATGGTAACGCATGCATGTAGTCCCAGAAACTTGGCAGGCTGAGGCAGAAGGATGGCGTGAGCCCAGGAGTTTGAGGTCTCTGTGAGCTAGGCTGACGCCATGGCACTCCAGCCTTGGCAACACAGTGAGACTGTCTCAAAACAAAGAAGAAAAGAAAGTTTTTTGTGTTTTGAAAAATCACATCATCCATTTTTTCTACTGTTAGATATTACAAACTGCTGTGACTTTAAGGGTCTAGCTGGGCAAAGCCTTAGAAAATTTGCTAGGGGTGTCCACTGTGTGGACAGGTTGACAGAACCCTAATAAAACCCCTGAGATACCAAAAGCCTTCTGTGCACCTAAAAATGAAAGCAGAGTAGACTGCCAACAGCTGGGGTAGACTGCATGGGAGAGGGTAGCAGACAGGACCGCTCAGGGTCTGCAGGCCATGGCAGTCCTGTCCTGCTCAGGAAAAAGTGCTGCCCACACCCACCTTGGAGTCATCTCTGCTCTTTAGATCTGCCAAGGCTGAGAAACTGAGGGAGAGTCTCAGAAACAGTTCCAGAAAAAGAAAACTGGAACTCAAGGGAAACACACACTTTTCTCCCAGTTGGGGAAGGCGGTGAAGTGGGCCCGGTGGATTGCACTGTCAGGGAGAAAGGTGTATTTCCTGATTCGGGGTTAAAGGGGATGACCTGGGAGTGTGTGGCTGCTGCGAAACACATGGTAAAACACACGGGAGTACTTACCATGAAGTAGCAGACCTCACACAGCAATGACCCTGGAGACTCTGAAGGCAGGACACAGAAGACTTTGTGCTGTGATGGCATGTTCCCTGGAAGGATGAAATTAGTATAAGGAAACTACATTTATGAACAACCACCTGAACACCCTGCCAGTAAAACAGAGATGACAACGAACTCCCTCACAGAGGCTGAGCCAGACCCACGTCCAGCTCAGAGTGTGATACCCCATTAGGGTGGAGAGGCCACCGCGTGGACGTCACACCCGTGGCCACCACGTCCTGGGCATGGGGGACCTCAGTGCCGTGGAAACTGTGCGTTCCCCGTTTCCAAATGTCCACACGGAGCCCCTCCCGCGTCTCTGAGAACCGGCCGCCCCTCAGCAGGCAGCTGCAGACAGGAAGGCGGTGCCCGTGGGGCTCGGACAGGAAGGTTGAACTCACCCTGGGGGCCTCACGTCTGAGAGAGGACCAAGGGGTCGCAGTCGCTTCGGTTCTGAGGCCAGGCAGGCAGGCGCCAGGGAGGTGGCGCCTGCAGGGGCAAAGCTAACATGGCGGCACTGCGTCCTCTCACGCCACGTGCAATGTTGCGTACAAAGCCTCGTGCAAAGCCGCAGGGCATGACGGGTACTCCGCCTCCTGCCATCCCGCCCCACCTGTGAGCAGCAGTATGCGCCAGCTGAGACTCTGCCCTCTGTCGGGAGCCCCCCACTACTGTTGGGAGCTGGGTTCTTGTGCAGATGGCAGGGGGGAGGAAGATGAAGAGAACTCCCGGCAGGCCCCCGGGGCCTTTTCCCCTTTGTTTCCTGCACTGCAGTGTGTGTGTGTAGGGCCCTGTCTCCCTCCCTGGAAACTACACCCCCTCCTCATTGTCATGTAGGGGCTGAGCCTAGAGACCAGCTGCCCCCCAGGTGGATGGGACGTGGGGACATCTACATGGGACATGCACACCGGGGGTTGACGGTGGGGTCCCACCAAGGCACTCGCCCTATCCTGGGAGGATCAATGTGCCCCCTGCCTGCCCACTCCATGGTCAGCCTGTCGCCCTTGACAGTTTTTAGGGGCCAGAGACCTCTCCTGGGGGGCTATGGTCCCGACCCGCAGGGAGCCACTCCTCTTGTGCGTGGGGGTGGAGCTGCCCAGTGCTAAGTCCCTGGGGGTTTGGGGGGACACCTGTGGCAGCATAAGCCCACCTCCAGCCCCCAGCCCAGAGGGACCCTCAGCCCCCAAGAGCCTCTTCTCCTTCAGGGGCTCATCCCAATAGGCCTGGGTGACCTGTGGAGCTGGGCGCAGCATACGCTATTGGGCTGATGGGCATGTGTGCACCCTGGATGCAGGCATGGGGCCAGCGGTGCCATCATGGGTGTGTGCATATGTCCATTTGGGGCAGTGATGACTAGTGAGGGGATGCACAGGGCAAAGGGCGGGGTGGATGGGCTGCAGTCAGGGAGGGCTTCCTGGAGGCGGTGTCCAAAGTGCCCTGTGAAGGCTGTGCTGAGGAAAGGCCTTACTAAACCCCAGGGGCAAAGGCACATGGGAAAGCCCAAAATGTGGTCCTCTGGCCAGAACAATGAGAAATGAGGCTACAGGCACCTCCCTGGGATCAGGCAGGGCCGATGTGAGGAGAAAGTAGCAGAGGCCGTGCAGGACCCCCTGGGCAGGGCCTGGGGGTTCCAGGTGCCCCTGGAGGAAGAGCTTCCCTTTGCCCTGGGCCAGGGCTGTCCTACTAGCCCAGGGCCACAGGGAAGCTGCAGCCCCCAGTCCTGGGCTAGTGGGGCCTCCCAGCTTGGCTCAGCACTAGAAGGGCCTATTTGCCAGTCTGTCTCCCCCCAGGGCTCTGATGGCAGCACTGGGTCCCAATTCGCTCCATGCCACCTGGCCTGGGACTCAGTGGCTGGGGGCCAGTCAGTGGGTGACAGGACAGAGCCCGTCCTGGGACGACACTGACTGTCAGATGTTCTGGGGGCTGGACTTGCTTGGTGGTAGGGGCACTGTCTGGCCACCTGTCCTGGCTGGAAATCATGCTGTGGGACCACAGGAATGTGCTTCTGTCTCCACCTCGGTCAGGCCCACTGCCTGGGACCTCCCCCAGTGAGCCCTGTCTGCAGCCACAGAGCCTGAAGGACCAGTGTGACCCCTAGCTTCCGGCCAATGCACCCCAGCCTCTGGGCCCGCGGGCTTTTCTGGTGGCCTCAGCACTCCCTTTCTAGCCCTTTCCTGCAGCCTCCAAGAGGGACTGCCTGGAGCGGTTGGGGCCCAGGACGCTGGAGCCCATCACGTGGGATGATGACGCCATCTGCCCCACTGAGTACTCACGCATCGTGCCCCTGCAGAATGGCGAGGTGGGTCCCAGGACAGCGTGGTGGTAGGTTCTGCCGGTCTGCTTCTGGTGGCCACACCTGGCCTCACCGTTCACACCTTCTGCAGATCCTGGTGTCCCTGCTGAATGTGTGCCCAGGGACCATGAACTACTCCTACTCACCACTGCTGCGCAACTTCACCAAAGCCACCAACACACCACTGGGTCACCTCATGGGCAAGGCGCTACGGGACCCCACAGTCATGCACCGGGTGAGCCCACCCTGTCTAGCATGTGGGGCAGCCCCTGGCAGACAGGGGAGGAGCCAGCTCTGGGGGGCAGCCTGGGCCTGAGGCCCTGGGACGCGGGTGGGTGAGCCTGGGCCCTGGCGCTCAGGGGCCTGCAGTGCAGTATTATTACAGCACCAAGGACATCAGCACCGGCGGCCTCTGCGTCTGCCATGGCCACGCGGATGTCTGCGATGTCAAGGACCCTTCGGACCCTCCCAGGAAAGGCCGTTTCAGGTGAGGCCCTTTCAGCTGAGGCCACTCTCAGGTGAGGCTGCTTTCAGCTAGGGCCCCACCCCCTCCCCGCCTCAGGTGAAGACCTTTTCAGGTAAAGCCCTGTTAGCTAGGTTCCTCCAGCTGAGGCCCTGTCAGGTGAGGCCCCTTACAGTCCTTTTCAGGTAAGGCCCCTTCAACTTTGGCCGCTTTCAGGTGAGTCGCCTCTCCGATGAGGCTCCCTTAGGTGAGGCCTCTCAGTGAGGCCTGCTCAGGTGAGGTCCTCTCAGTAGCTACTTCAACCGAGGCACTCACAGCTGAGGCCCCTTTAAGCTGAGGTCCTTCCCAGGTGAGGCCCCTCTCAGTTGGGGACCCTGTCAGGTGATGTCCTTTTCAGCTGAGGGACGCTCTCAGCCAAGACCCTTTCCAGCGGAAGCCCTTTCAGCTGAGGGACCTCTCAGGTGAGGGGCCTCTGAGAAGAGGCCCCTTACAGGTGAGGCCCTTTCAGCTGAGGACTCCCCCCCAGGTGAGGCTCCTCTCAGGCGAGACCCACTCACCTGAGAGCACTTTCAGTGCAGGTCCCTGTATGGTGAATCCCCTTTAGGTGAAGTCCTTTCAGCTGAGGGCCCTTTAAGCACAGGCCCCTCCCAGGGGCCTCCCCGTTTTTCTGAAAGTCACAGGACAGTGAGCCCATCTGAGTTTGAATTTCCAGATCGTGGCTCCAAAGATGCTGAACTCGGATTTTAACTGGTTCCCCAACAAGGCCAGGAGGGAGTGCTCTCCACCGTCCCCTCGCCCCATGAGCACCGAGGGCTGCAGGGGAAGTGCGGGCTGACAGGGGGCGGAACTACCGTCAAGCCCCGCGGCTTTGCACGCAGCGTTGCACGTGGCGTGAGAGGACGCAATGCCGCCATGTTAGCCTCACCCAGCAGGCGCCAGTTCCCTGCTGCCTGCCGGCCTTGCCTCAGACTTGAGCGAGTACGACCTCCTTGTCCTCACTCAGACGTGAGGCCCCCAGGGTGAGTTCAACCTTCCTGTCCGAGCCCCACGGGCACTGCCTTCCTGTCTGCAGCCGCCTGCTGAGGGCCGGCCGGTTCTCAGAGAACCGGGAGGGGCTCCGTGTGGACATTTGGAAACGGGGAACGCACAGTTTCCACGGCACTGAGGTCCCCCATGCCCAGGACGTGGTGGCCACGGGTGTGACGTCCACGCGGTGGCCTCTCCACCCTAATGGGGTATCACACTCTGAGCTGGACGTGGGTCTGGCTCAGCCTCTGTGAGGGAGTTCGTTGTCATCTCTGTTTTACTGGCAGGGTGTTCAGGTGGTTGTTCATAAATGTAGTTTCCTTATACTAATTTCATCCTTCCAGGGAACATGCCATCACAGCACAAAGTCTTCTGTGTCCTGCCTTCAGAGTCTCCAGGGTCATTGCTGTGTGAGGTCTGCTACTTCATGGTAAGTACTCCCGTGTGTTTTACCATGTGTTTCGCAGCAGCCACACACTCCCAGGTCATCCCCTTTAACCCCGAATCAGGAAATACACCTTTCTCCCTGACAGTGCAATCCACCGGGCCCACTTCACCGCCTTCCCCAACTGGGAGAAAAGTGTGTGTTTCCCTTGAGTTCCAGTTTTCTTTTTCTGGAACTGTTTCTGAGACTCTCCCTCAGTTTCTCAGCCTTGGCAGATCTAAAGAGCAGAGATGACTCCAAGGTGGGTGTGGGCAGCACTTTTTCCTGAGCAGGACAGGACTGCCATGGCCTGCAGACCCTGAGCGGTCCTGTCTGCTACCCTCTCCCATGCAGTCTACCCCAGCTGTTGGCAGTCTACTCTGCTTTCATTTTTAGGTGCACAGAAGGCTTTTGGTATCTCAGGGGTTTTATTAGGGTTCTGTCAACCTGTCCACACAGTGGACACCCCTAGCAAATTTTCTAAGGCTTTGCCCAGCTAGACCCTTAAAGTCACAGCAGTTTGTAATATCTAACAGTAGAAAAAATGGATGATGTGATTTTTCAAAACACAAAAAACTTTCTTTTCTTCTTTGTTTTGAGACAGTCTCACTGTGTTGCCAAGGCTGGAGTGCCATGGCGTCAGCCTAGCTCACAGAGACCTCAAACTCCTGGGCTCACGCCATCCTTCTGCCTCAGCCTGCCAAGTTTCTGGGACTACATGCATGCGTTACCATACCCCGCTAATTTTTTCTATATATTTTCAATTGTCCAGCTAGTCTCTTACTATTTTCAGTAGAGATGTAGTCTGGCTCTTGCTCAGGCCGGTCCCGAACTCCTGAGCTCAAAGGATCCACCCATCTCGACATCCCAGAGCGTAGGATTGTAGGCGTGAGCCACTCCTCCCGGCCCCCCCAAAAAATTATTTGCTATATTGTGTGTAAGAATCACCTTCGATTTATATATAAACCAAGGAAATAGCTAAATACAGGATTTATATTTGGGATAATTAGTAAAGAAAAATTAAATCTCCCTGCCAAATGAAAGGCAAATGACCCAATTGATCATGGATATTTCATAAGAGTTTATTGAACCACATATTACCTTACTGTAATTCTCTAGCCATGTGTGTGCACATGTGCGTGCACACCAGTTGCAAGGTATCTCAGGTTTGCACACTTACGTTTACATCACCAATCGATATAGTTAAGTGATAAAATCCTAGTCCATATTATGACAATGTATATAAATATTTGAAAGCACTTTTTAAAATTTCACCATTTTAACACTTGTGAATATATAATTCAATGGAGGGTCGTACATTGCCCATGTTGTGCAACCATCTATTTATTAATAGTTACAGATGTTTTTTTTCTTCCTCTGAAGGAAACTCAAAGCCCGTTACAAAGTCACTTTCCTTTCCCTGTCCCCCAAGTCCCTGGCAAGCACTAATCTATTTTTCATCACCATGGATTTGCTTGCTCTGGACATTTCATACAAATGGAATCATAATATGTGGGGTGTTGTGCCTGATTTCTTTCACTTAGGATGTTTTCAAGGTTCATCCATGTTGATATACATCAGTACTTCATTCCTTTTTTCTGTATGAGTAACTACAGCATTCACCATTCCTTTTTTTTTTTTTTTTTTTTTGAGACAGGGTCTCACTTTGTTGCCCGGACTAGAGTGAGTGCCATGGCATCAGTGTAGCTCACAGCAACCTCAAACTCCTGGGCTTAAGCGATCCTACTGGCTCAGCCTCCCCAGTAGCTGGGACTACAGGCATGCACCTCCATGCCCGGCTAATTTTTTGCTATATGTATTTTTTTTAGTTGGCCAGATAATTTCTTCCTATATTTAGTAGAGACACGGTCTCACTCAGGCTGGTCTCGAACTCCTGACCTCGAGCGATCCACCCACCTCGGCCTCCCAGAGGGCCAGGATTACAGGCCTAAGCCACCGCGCTGGGCCAGCATTCACCATTCTTAAGTGCACACTTCAGTGGCACAAACCATACCCATGTTTTTTTGTAACTGTGACCACCATCCATCTCCAGAATTTCTTTCATCTTCCCCAAGGGGAACCCTGTACTTGTTAAACACTTACTTCATATTTTCTCTTTCCCCAGCCCCTGAAAACTACTCCAGCTAACTCATAAGTAGAGCATACTCTATTTGTCGTTGTGTGCCTGGGTTGGTTCACTTAGCACAATGTTGTTGCGTTTGTCAGAATTTCCTCATTTTTAAGGCTGAATTATATTTCATTGTGTGGATGGACCACATTTTATTTTTCTCCTCATCTGTCAGTGGACACTTGTGTTGCTTCCACCTTTTGGCACAGTGAATGATGCTGCCATGAACGTGGGTGTTCAAGTCCCTGTTTTCAGTTCTTTTCAGTATATACCCAGAAGTGGAATCACTGTGTTGTAAGTGAATTCCATGCTTAATTTTTGAGGTACTGCTATATTGTGCCCATAACAGCTGCTCCGTTTCAGTTTTCTCTTTTCTTTTTATGGCTGAATAATATATCAGGTTATGATATACCTAATTTTGCTTATCCACCCATCTGTTGATGGACGTTTGGGTTGTTTGTACCTTTCAGCTATTGTGAACAGGGCTGTTATAAATATTCATGTATAAGTACTTGTTTGAACACTTGTTTTCTAATATTTGGAGTATGTACCTTGGAATGGAATTGTTGAGCTATGGTAATTCTGCATGTAAAGTTTTGAGGGAAGATTCAACTAGTTCACACACAGCCTGTACCATTTTATATTTCTACAAGCAGTGTTTAAGGGTATCCAGGTTTTATGTATCCTTGCCAACAGATATCTTCAATTGTTTTCAACAATAACCTTTCTAGTGTGTGTGAGTGGGTATGTCATTGTGGTTGGAATTTGAATTTCAGATGACCTGTGTCCCGCGCGTGGACTCTGAACAGGGCCTGTTGCTTCTGTCAGGATGAACTGTGACCCTGGCCTGGAATCTGAGCAGTCACAGTTGGTGCAGTCTGTGAGGACAACCTGTGACCTGTGACCTTGGTGCAGAGTCTGCACAGTCACAGTCTCTGCTGTCTGTCAGGGAGTGACCAGGAGGCAGGGGGCCCCACTCTCAACCATGGGGTGCACACCCTTGCACATCCCGGGCTGCTCCCTTGCCCAGGGCACCTGCAGTGACACAGGACTGTGTGAGGTGGGGATGGGCCTGGGGCTGCGTGCAGGTTGCTCTTCTGAATTCAAGTGAAGTTTGGGGAAGACACTTTTATACAAAACATGAGAGGAGCCATTTTACCTACAGTTTTTGAAGTTTTTAATGCAACTCACCTCCCTCAGTACAGAACATAGGGTAGATGTAGCCACATTACAGATGTGCGAGCTCAGGGGAGCTCAGAAGAGTGAGACTTCAGGGTGGGAGACAGGAGCCTGGATGTGTCCAGAAATGACTGAGGTACCCTATGTGGGCAGAGAGAGCCAACTCTGGTTTCCTACCACCTTCCTCTTGCCTCCCACAGCTCCCACTGGAACAGCCTCTTGGTCCACAGCAGCAAGGGCTCTGGGCATCACACACATGCTCGACACCTGATAATGAGGAAGAGATGGGGAATGGCGGCTCTTCCCTTCCAGGTCAGCGCAGGAATTCCAGTGGCCCTCTGCTCATCACTGAGTCCTGTCTCCACCCTGGGATGTCCAGGAGCCAGGAAGAAAAAGCCTTCTTAGATGCCCTGCCCAGCGAGATCCTGATCTCTTACAGAAAAGGAAGAAAGACATGCATTGAGGTAACCTAGTGGCAATCACAGTGGACCACAAATTGGGACTCCTGGGAGAGTCCCCAGAAGATATGCAGTCTGTAGCCCAGGCACCCCAGGTATTTAGGCAACCTGGGACATCCCACACATGAACCCTGGTGCACGGGCCAGTTCTGCCAAGGTGATTTAGGAAACCTGATACATCACACAGATAAGCCCTGGTCTGTATGCCAGTCCCCCCCAGGGATTTAGGGAACCTCGGACAGCCTAGAGATGAGCCCTGGTCTGTACACTGGTACCCTCAGGGATTTAGGGAACCTGGAACAGCCCACAGATCAGCTCTGGTTTGTAGACCAGTCCCACCAGGGATTTAGGGAACCTGGGACAGCCCACAGATGAGCCCTAGTTTTTAGATCAGTCCACCCACCTTGTAGGGACCTGGGACATCCCATAGATGAGTCCTGGTCTTTATGTCAGTCCACCCTGGGATATAGGGAACCTGGGAGAACTCTGTTCTGTAGGCTAGTCCCCCCAGGGATTTAGGGAACCTGGGACATCCCACAGATTGTCCCTGGTCTCTAGGCCAATCTTCCAAGGGATTTAGGGAGCCTTGGACATATCAGAGATGAGCTCTGGTCTGTAGGCTAGTCCCACCAGGGATTTAGGGAACCTGGTACAGCCCAGAGATGAACCTGGTCTGTAGGCCAATCCCCAGCTCTGGAATTTAGGGAATGTTGGACAGCCCACAGATGAGCCCTGGTCTGTAGTCCAGTCCCCCTAAGGGATTTATGGAACCTGTGACAGTCCACAGATGAGCCCTGGTCTGTAGACCAGGCCCTAAAGCAATTTAGGGAATATGGGACATCCCACAGATGATCCCTGGTTTGTAGGGCAGTCCTCCCAAGAATTTGGGGAACTTGGGATTTCCCACAGTTGAGCCCTGGTCTGTAGACATTCCCTCAGTGATTTCGGCAACCTGGGACACACCACAGATGAGCCCTGGTCTCTTGACCAGTCTCCTCAGGGACACAGGGAACCTGTGACAAGCAACAGATGAGCCCTGGTTTACAAACAGTCCCCCCATGGATTTAGGGAACCTGGGACATCCCACAGATTAGCCCTGGTTTCTAGATCAGGTCTCCCAGGTATTTGGGAAATCTGGGACATCCCACAGATGAGCTCTGGTCTGCAAGCGAGTCCCTACAGTGATTTAGGGAACCTGGGAAATCCCACAGAAGAGTCTTGGTCTATAGACAGTCACACCAGGGATTTAGGGAACCTAGGACAGCCCACAGATGAGCTCTGGTGTGGAGGGCAGTAATCCCCCAAAGATTTAGGTAACCTGGGACAGCCCAAAGATGAGCCCTGTCTCTATGTCGGTCCCCCTTGGGATGCAGAGAACCTTGGGCATCCCACAGATAGGCCCTGGTGTGTAGGCCAGTCCCTCCCTGGGATTTAGGGAACCTGGGAAAGCCCACAGATGAGCTCTGGTCTGTAGACAGTCCCACAGTGATTTCAGCAACCTGGGACACCCCACAAATGAGCCCTGGTCTGTAGACCAGTCACCCGAGGATCTTAGGGAACCTGTTACAGCCCACAGAGGAGCCCTGGTCTGAAGATAGTGCCCCCAGGGATGTAGGGAACATGTGACATCCCACAGATGAGCCCTTCTTAGTCAACCAGTGCCCCCAGATATTTAGGTAACCTTGGACATCCCATAGATGAGCCCTGTTCTGTAGGCCAGTACCCCTAGCGATTTAGGGAACCTGGGACAGCCCACAGATGACCTCTGATATGTAGGTCTGTCACCCCCCAAAAAATTTGGGGAACCTGGGAGAACCCACACATGAGCCCTGGTCTTTTATCCAGTCCCTCTTGGGATATGGGGAATCTGGGATATCCCACAGATGAGCTGTGGTCTGTAGGCCAGTGCCCCCAGGATTTGGGGAACCTGGGACATCACACAGATGAGCCCTGGTCTGTAGGCCAGTCCTGCAAGGGATTTAGGGAGTCTGGGTCATATCACGAATGAGCTCTGGGCTGTAGGCCAGTCCCCCTCTTGGATTTAGGGAACCTGGTAAAGCCCACAGACAAGCCCCTGTGTGTAGACAAGTTCCCCCCAGAGATTTAGGGTCATGGGACATCCTGCATATGAGCCGTGGTCTGTAGGCCAGACCCCCTGGGATTTAGGGAACCTGGGACATCCAAGAATTAACCCCTGGTCTGTAGGCCAGTACCCGAGGGATTCAGAGAACCTGGGACAGCCAACAGATGAGCCCTGGTCTGTAGGCCAGTCTCCCCCAGGGATTCAGGGAACCTGGTACAGTCCAAAGAGGAGCTGTGCTCTGTATCCCAGTTCCACCAGGGATTTAGGAACCTGGGACAGTTCTGTTCTGGAGTCTAGTCCCCCAGAGATTTAGGGAACCTGGGACATAACTGAGATGAGCCCTGGTTAGTAGCCCAGTCTGTCCCACAGATTTATGGCACTGGGACAGCCCACAGATGAGCCCTGGTCTGTAAATCAGTCCTCAAGGGATTTGGGCAACCTGGGACATCCACAGTTGAGCCTCAGTCTGTATGCCAGTCCCCCACTGTGGTTTAGGGAACCTGGAACATCCCACCGATGAGCCCTGGTTTATAGGCCAGTGTCACCCTGGGATTTAGGGAACCCAGGACAGCCAACAGATGAGCCTGTTCTGTAGGCCAGCTTTTTCCAAGGATTTAAGGAACTGGCACAGCCCACAGATGAGCCCTGGTCTGTAGGCCTGTCCTCCCAGTTATATAGGGAACCTGGGACATCCGACAAATGAGCCCTGGTCTAAAGACAGTCCCCCCAGGGGTTTAAGGAACCTGGGACAGCCCAGAGATTAGCTTTGGTGTGTAGGTCAGTCCACTGCCAAGGATTTATGGAAACTGGGACAGCCCACAGATTAGCCCTGGTCTGTAGACCAGTCCCTCAAGGGATTTAGGAAAAATGGGACATCCCACAGATGATGTCTGGTTTGTAGACCAGTCCCCCAAGGGATTTAGGGAACTTGGGAGAGCCCTGAGATGAGCGCTCATCTGTAGACAGTCCCCAAGCAATTTTGGCAACCTGGGACACCCCATAGATGAGCCCTGGTCTGTACAGCAGTCACGCCAGGGACTTATGGAACCTGGGATAGCTCATAGATGAGCCCTGGTTTGTACACCAGTCACGCCAGGGACTTATGGAACCTGGGATAGCTCATAGATGAGCCCTGGTTTGTACACCAGTTCCTCCAGGTATTTTTTGAACTTTGGACATCCCACAGATTTTCCCTGGTGTGTAGGCCAGTCCCTCCAGTGAATTTAGGGAACATGGGACATCCCATAAATGAGCCCTGGTCCATAGACAGTCCTTTCAGGGATTTGGGGAATCTGGGACAGCCCTCAGATGAGCTCTGGTGTGTAGGTCAGACCCCCCCCCAAGTATTTAGAGAATCTGGGACAGCCCATAGATGAGCCTTGGTCTGTAGGCCAGTTCTCCTTGGGATGTAGGGAACCTGGCACAGCCCACAGATGAGCCCCGGTCTGTAAGCCAGTCCCCCCAGTGATATAGGGAAACTGGGACATCCCAAAAATCAGCCCTGGTCTCCAGACACTCCTCCTAGGGATTTAAGGAACTTGGGACAGCCCACAGATTAGCTCTCATGTGTAGGTCAGTCCACCGCCAAGCATTTACGAAAATTGAGACAGCCCACAGATGAGTCCTGGTCTGTAGACCAGTCCATCAAGAAATTTAGGGAACATGGGACATCTCAGAGATGATGCCTGGTTTGTAGACCAGTCCCTCCAGGGATTTAGGGAACTTGGGAGAGCCCTGAGATGAGCCCTGGTCTGTAGGCCACTACCCTCAGTGATCTAGGGAACCTCTAGCACAGACCACAGATGAGCTCTGCTTTGTAGGCCACTCCCCAACAGGAATTTAGGGAACCTGGGACAGCCTATAGATTAGCCCTTGTGTGTAGATCAGTCCCCCCAGGGATTTAAGGACCTGTGATATCCCACAGATGAGCCCTGGTCTGTAGGCCTGTCCCCCCATGGATTTAGGGAACCTGGGATGTCCCACAGATGAGACCTGGTCTGTAGGCCAGTCTCCTGAGGAATTTAGGGAAAATAGGACATCTCGCAGATGAGGCCTGGTCTGTAGGCCAGTCTCCCCTGGGATTTAGGGAACCTGGGACATCCCAAAGTTAAGCCCTGGTCTGTAGGCCAGTACATCAGGGATTCAAGGAACCTGGGTCATCCCAATAGAAGACCCCTGGTCTGTAGACCAGTACCCCCTGGGATTTAGGGAACCTGGGATATCCCACACATGAGTCCTGGTCATAAGGACAGTCCCTCCAGGAATTTAGGGAACTTGGGACATCCCACAGAAGAGGCCTGGTCTGCAGGCCTGTCCCTCCAGGGATTTAGGGAATCCGGGACATCCCAACAGATGACTCCTGGTGTGTAGGCCAGACCCCAAGGGATTTAGGGAGCCTGGGACACCCCACAGATGAGCTCTGTTCTGTAGGATAGACTGCACAGGGATTTAGGGAACCTGGTAAGCCCAGAGATGAGCCCTGGTCTGTAGGACAGTCCCTTCCAGGGACTTAGGGAACCTGGGACAGCCTAGAGATGAGCCCTACTCTGTAGGCCAGTCCCCACCCCTGGGATTTAGGGAACATTGGACAGACCACAGATGAGCTCTGGTCTGTAGTCCAGTCCCCTTACGGGATTTACGGAACCTGGGACAGTCCACAGATGAGCCTTGGTCTCTAGACCAGTCCCTCAAGCGATTTAGGGAACATAGGACATCACACAGAATATCCTTGGTTTGTAGGCTCATAACTTCAGGGATTTACACAACTTGGGAGAGCCCACAGATGAGCTCTGCTCTGTAGACAGTCCCCCAGTGATTTCGGGAACCTGGAACACCACACAGATGAGCCCTGGTCTGTAGACCAGTCACCCCAGGGACTTAGAACACCTGTGACAGTCCTCAGATGAGCCCTGGTCTGTAGTCCAGTCCCCTAGAGGGATTTAGGGAACCTAGGACAGCCCACAAATGAGTTCCAGTCTGTAGACCAGTCCCCTTAGGGATTTAGGAAACCCAGGAGAGCCTACAAATTAGCCCTTGTTTCTAGACCAGTCCCCCAAGGGATTTCGGGAACCTGGGACAGCCAAGAGATGAGCCCTGGTTTGTAGATCAGTACCCCAAGGGATTTAGGGACCTGGGACATCCCACAGATGAGCCCTTCAGTGTAGGCCAGTCCCGTGAGGGATTTAAGGGACATGGGCCATCTCACAGTTAAGCACTGGTCTATAGGCTGGTACCCCAGGGATTCAGGGTACCTGTGATATCCCAATAGATGAGCCCTGCTCTGTAGACCAGTCTCCCCTGGGATTTAGGGAACCTGGGATATCCCATATATCAGCTGTGGTCTACAGACACTCCCCATAGGGATTTAGGAAACCTGGGGAAGCCCACAGATGAGATCCAGTGTTTAGGGCAGTCTCCCCCAACCAATGATTTAGGGAACCTGGGATAGCCCAGAGATGATCCTTGGTCTATAGGCCAGTTCTCCTTGGGATGTAGGGAACCTGGGACATCCAACAGAGGAGCCCTGGTCTGTAGGCCAGTCCCTCCAGGGATTTAGGGAGCCTGGGACATACCACAGATAAGCCATGTTCTTTAGCCCGTGACCCCAGGGATTCAGGGAACCTGGGATATCCCACAGAACAGCCCTGGTGTGTAGGCCAGACCCCCCTGGGAATTAGGGATCCTGTTACAGGCCACAGAGAAGCCCTGGTCTATAGACAGTCCCCCCAGGGATTTTGGGAACCTGGGACATCCCACAGAGGAGCCCTAGTTTGTCATCCAGTTTCCCCACGTATTTGGAGAACCTTGGACATCCCACCGATGAGCCCTGGTTTGCAGACCAGTCCCCCCAGTGATTTAGGAAACCTGGAACATCCCACAACTCAGCCCTGGTCTATAGACAGTCCCCCCAGGGATTTAGGGAACCTGGACAGCCCACAGATGAGCCCTGGTCTGTAGGCCAGTCCCCCTTGGGATATAGATAATCTGGGGCATCCCACAGATGAGCCCTGGTCTGTAGGCCAGTCCTGCAAGGGATTTAGGGAGCCTGGGACATACCACAGATGAGCCCTGAGCTGTAGGCCAGTGCCCCTCCCCCCCAGGGATTTAGGAAACATGGGACTGCCCACAGAAGAGCTGCTGTGTAGGCCAGTTCCCCCCAGGGATTTAGGGTCATGGGACATCCTGCAGATGAGCCATGCTCTGTAGGCCAGACCCCCAGGGATTCCGGGAACCTGAGACTGCCCACAGATGAGCCCTGGTCTGCAGACAGTCCCACAGTGATATCAGCAACCTGGGACACCCCACAGATGAACCCTGGTCCGTTGACAAGTCACCCCTACCAGTTTAGGGAACCTGGGACATCCCAGATTTAAGCCCTGGTGTGTAGACTAGTCCCCCCTGGGATTTAGGGAACCTGGGACAGCCCACAGGGGAGACCTGGTCTGTAGGCCTGTCGCCCCAAGGATTTAGGGAACCTGGGACAGCCTACAGATTAGCCCTGATCTGTACACCACACACCCTGCAATTTAGGGAACCTGGGACAGCCCACAGATGAGCGCTGGTCTGTAGGCCAGTACCCCAGGTATTCAGGGGAAACTGACACATCCCAATAGATGAACCGTGGTCTGTAGTCCAGTCCCCCGTGGGATTTCAGGAACCTGGGACATCCCACAGATGAGCCCTGGACTGTAGGGCAGTCCCCCTCCTGGATTTAGGGAACATGGGACATCTAAGAATTAATCCCTGGTGTGTAGACCAGTACCCTAGGGATTCAGGGAACCTGGGACATCCCACAGCTGAGCTCTTGTCTGTAGGTTATTTTCCCCTAGGGATTTAGGAAACCTGGGAACACCCACAGAGGAGCTGTGCTCTGTAAGCCAGTCCCCCCCAGTGATTTAGGGAACTTGGGGCATCCCACAGATGAGACCTGGTCTGTAGCCCAGTGCCCCCAGGGATTTAGAGAACCTGGGACAGCTCTGGTCTGTAGGGTAGTCCCCCCAGTGATGTACAGAACCTGGGACATCCCTCAGATGAGCCCTGCTCTGTAGCCCAGTCTTTCCCAGGGATTTATGGCACTGGGACAGCCCACAGGTGAGCCCTGGTCTGTAAATCAGTTCCCCAAGGTCTTTGGGCAACCTGGGACATCCCACAGTTGAGCCTTGGTCTGTACAGCAGGCTCCCCCTATGATTTGGGAACCTGGGACATCACACAGATGAGCGCTGGTTTATAGGCCAGTGCCCCTCTGGGATTTAGGTAACCAGGGACAGGCCACAGATGAGCCTGCTCTGTAGGCCAGTTACCCCCAGGGATTTAGGGATCCTGAGAGAGCCCACAGATGAGCCCTCATGTTTAGGCCAGTCCCCTCAGTCATTTAGGGAACTTCGTACAGCCCACAGATGAGCCCTGGTTTGTAGGCCACTCCCCAACAGGAATTTAGGTAACCTGGGACAACCATAGATGAGCCATGGTCTCTAGATCGGTCCACCAAGGGATTTAAGGACCTAGGACATCCCACAGATGAGCCCTGGCCTGTAGCCCAGTTCCCCTAGGGATTTACGGAACCTAGGACATCCCACAGATGAGCCCTGGTGTATAGGCCTGTCCCCTGAGGAATTCAGAATACATGGGACATCCTCCAGATGAGCCCTGGTCTGTAGGCCAGTCCACCTCAGGGATTTAGGGAACCTGGAACATCCCACAGATGAGCGCTTGTGTGTATGCCAGCCTCCTGAGGGATTTAAGGGACATGGGACATCGCAGAGTTGAGCCCTGGTCTGTAGGCCGGTACCCCACGGATTGAAGGAACCTGGGAAATCCGAATAGATGAGCCATGGTCTGTAGACCAGTCGTCCCTTGGGTTTAGGGAAGCTGGGATATCCCACAAAGCAGCCCTGGTCTATAGACAGTCCCTCCAGGGATTCAGGGAACCTGGGATATCCCACGGATGAGCCCTGGTCTGTAGACAGTGCCACAGTGATTTCAGCAACCTGGGACACCTGACAGATAAGCTTTGGTGTGTAGACATGTCACCCCCAGGGATTTAGGGAACCTGGGACATCCCAAAGAGGAGCCCTGGTTGTAGGCCGGGCCCCCAGGTATTTTGGGAACCTGGAATAGCTGTAGTCTGTAGGCTAGTCCCCCAAGACATTTAGGGAACCTCGCACATCCCTCAGGTGAGTCTTGGTCTGTAGCCCAGTCTTCCCCAGGGATTTAGGGCACTGGGCCAGCCCACAGATGAGCCCTGGTCTGTAAATCAGTCCCCAAGGTCTTTGGGCAACCTGGGACATCCCACAGTTGAGCCTTTGTCTGTATGCCAGTTCCCCACACTGTGTTTTAGGAAACCTAAGACATCCCACAATTGAGCCCTGGTTTATAGGTCTGTCCCCCCTAGATGTTTAGGGAATCAGGGACATCCCACAGGTGAGCCCTGGGCTGTAGGCCAGTCCCCTCAGCAATATAGGGAACCTGGGACAGCCCACAGAGGAGCCCTGGTCTCTAGATCAGTCCCTCTAGGTATTTAAAGACCTGGGAAATCCCAAAGATAAGCCCTGGTCTGTACGCCAGTGCCCCCAGGGATTTAGGAAACCTGGGATACCCAGAGTTAAGCCCTGGTGTGTATGGCAGTACTGAAGGGATTCAAGGAACCTGGGACATCCCACAGATGAGCCCTGGTCTGTTGGCCTGTACCCCCAGTGATTTAGGGCACCTGGGACAGCTCTGGTCCTTTGGCCAGTCCCCCCAGGGATTCAGGGAACCTTGGAAATCCCACAGATGAGCCCTGGTCCTTAGGCCAGTCTGCCCCAGGGAATTAGGGAACTTGGACAGCCCACAGATGAACCCTGGTGTGTAAATCAATCCTCAAGGGGTTTGCACAAGCTGGGACAGGCCACACCTGAGCCCTGGCCTGTAGGCCTGTCCGCCATTGAATTTAGGCAACCTGGGACAGCCCACAAATGACCTTGGTCTGTAGGCCTGTCCCCCACAGTGATTTAGGGAACCTGGAGCAGCCCACAGAGGATCCCTGATTGTAGCCCAGGCCCCGAGGGATTTTGGGAACTTGGGAGTACCTAGCGATGAGCTCTGGTGTGTATACCAGTCCCTTCCAGGGACTTAGGGAACCTGGGACACTGCACAGATGAGCCCTGCTTCTTAGCTCAGTGCCCCCCCCCCCGGGGATTTAGGAAACGTGGGACAGCCATCAGATGAGGCCTGCTCTATAGGCCAGTACCCCCAAGGGTTTAGGGAACCAGGCACAGCATACAAATGAGCCCTGTTCTATTGGCCAGGCCCCGCTGGGATTTAGGGAACCTGGGATATACCACAGATGAACCCTGGTCTGGAGGCCTGTGCCCACCCAGGGATTTAGGGAATCTGGGACATCCCAACAGTTGATCCCTTGTCTGTAGGCCAGACCCCAAGGGATTTAGGGAACTTGATATAGCCCAGAGATGAGCACTGGTCTGTAGGCCGGTCCCTTCCAGGGACTTAGGGAACCTGACACAGCCCACGGATGAGCCCTGCTCTGTAGGCCAGTCCCCACCCCTGCGATGTAGAGAATGTTGGACAGCCAACAGATGAGCCTTGGTTGGGCTGCCATGTCCTGTGTGCGAAGTGGGGACCCATTCCCTGCATGAGGGTAGATGGGGCTAACACATGCCACCCACTGTTAGAAGAGGCGGCGCCACAACACGCTGCTTGAGAGGAGACAGGGACCCTTGCCCAGAGTGAGAGGTGTTTTAGGCAATGCACTCTCAACACCGTTAGAGCACGAGCGGCTGTGGCTGCGGTGGGATGGCCACGCCCTATGGGAGAGGAGCCAGGGCTCCTGAGCCAATCCTCGGAGTAAATGGGGCAGCAATTTCCCACGGAAGAGGAGGTAGGGCCCCATACCATGCATGAGAAGAGGTGAGGGCCCGAATCTTGTGTGAGAGGTGGGGGGGGCCTGTGCCCTGCGTGAGGGTAGAAGGGGCCAACATATCCCACACACTGTTAGAAGAGGCAGGGACACAATGCCCTGTTTGAGAGGAGGCAGGGCCTCTTGCCCCGATTGAGAGGAGGTTTAGGCAATGCACTCTCAACACCCTTAGAGCAAGTGGGGCTGCCGCGTCCTACATGGGGGCCGGTATGATGGCCACGCCCTATGGGGGAGGAGCCGGGGCTCCTGAGCCATGCCTGGGAGGAATTGGGGCCCCCATGCCCGATGGGAGAGGAGGTGCTTACCCGTACCCTATATGAGGATGTGGGGACCCGAATTATGTGTGAGAGGAGGGCAAGCCATGTGCCCTGCATCAGAGGAGGCACAGCACCTGCGAACTGGTTAATATGAGGCGGCCCTCACTGCCCTGCGTGAGAGGAGGAGGGGATGCTGTGTCCTGCGTGAGGAGAGGAGGGGCCAATGTGCCTTCCCCCACAGAAGAGGACGAGCCCCGTGCCCTGCATCCAAGGAGTCCGTGCCAGCCTGCCCTGCATGACAGGAGGCTGGACACCTGCGCCGTGCTTCACAGCAGGCGGCCCTCCGTGCCCTGCGTGAGAAGAGGTTGGGTGGTTTTTGTCCTGCGTGGGGGGAGGAGGGGCCAATGCACCCCCTCGCCACAGAAGAGGAGGGGCCCAATGCCCTGCATCAAAGGAGGCGGTGCTGCCATGCCCTGCCTGAGAGCAGGCGATGCACTTGCGCCCTGCTTGACAGGAGGTGGCCCTCTGAGCCCTGCGTGAGAGGAGAAGGGGCCAATGAGTCCCCCCAACTGTTAGAAGAGGCGGGGGTCACAACGCCTTGCTTAAGAGGAGGCAGGGCCCCTTGCCCAGAGTGATAGGAGGTTTAACCAATGGCCCCCCCCACCATTTGAGCAGGTAGGGCTGTGGCGCCCTGCATGAAGGGAGGTGGGATGGCCACGCCCTATGGGGGAGGAGCCAGGATTCCTCAGCCAATCGTGGGAGGACGTGGGGCCCCCATGGCCCACGGCAGAGCAGGTGGGGCCCGGTACCCTACATGGGAGGAGATGGGGGCCTCAGTCTAAAGGGGGGGGTGGGGCCAATGCGTCTCACCCACTGTTAGAGGAGATGGGGCCACAACGCCCTGCTTGACAGGAGGCATGGCCCCTTGCCCAGAGTGACAGGACGTTTACCCAATGCACCCCCACCATCGCTAGAGCAGGCGGGGCCGTCATGCCCTGCAAGAGCGGAGATGTGATGGCCACGCTCTATGGGGGAAGAACCGGGACTCCTAAGGCAGTCTTATGAGGAAGTGGGGCCCTGAAGCCCCACGGAAGAGGAGATGGGACCCCATACCCCAGATGAGATGAGGTGGGGGCCCGAATCCACCATGAGAGGAGGTTAGGCTGCCGTACCCTGCGTGAGATCAGGCGGGGAACCTTGCCCAGAGTGAGACGAAGTTTGGCCAATGCATGCTTCAACCATGAAAGCAGACGGGGATGCCGCACGCTGCCTGAAGGAAGGTGGGATGACTACGTACTAGGGGGAGGAGCCGGGACTCCTGAGCCAGTACTGGGAGGAAGTGGGGCCCTTATGCCCCACAAAAGAGAAGGTGCGGCCCCGTACCGTACATGACAGGATGTGGGGGCCCGAATCCAGCCTGAGAGGAGGTGGGCCTGTTGTGCCCTGAGTGAGAGGAGGCGGGGCCCGTTGCCCAGAGTTAGGGGAGGTTTAGCCATGCACCCCCTACCATTAGAGCAGGCGGGGTTGCAGCTCCCTGCATGAGCGAAGGTGGGATGGCCAAGCCCTTTGGGGAGGAGCCAGGACTCCTGAGCCAATCCTTGGAGGCAGTGGAGACCCATGCCCCACGGAAGAGGAGGTGGGGGCCCAAATGGAGAGTGAGAGGAGATGGGCCTGCAGTGTTCTCCATGAGAGGATGTGGGGCCCCTTGCCCAGAGTGAAAGGAGGTTTAGCCCATGAACATCCCCACCATTAGTGCAGGCGGGGCTGATGGAACCCTGCACGAGGGGAGGTGGGATGGCCACGCCCTATGTGGGAGGAGCCGGGACTCCTGAGCTAATCCTGGGAGAAAGTGGGGCCCCCATGCCCGACAAAAGGGGAGGTGGAGCCCCATAACCTATGTGACAGGAGGTGGGGACCCAAATGCAGCGTGAGAGGAGGTGGGGCTGCTGTGCCCTGCGTAAGAGGAGGAGCTTATACATCCCACCCACTATTAGAGGAGGTAGGGCCCCTTGCCCAAAGTTAGAAGAGTTTTAGCCAATGCATCCCCCTACCTTTAGTGCAGGCGAGGATGCCGCACTGTGCGTGAGGGGAGGTGGGATGGCCACCCCCTATGGGGGAGGAGCCGAGACTCCTGTGCCAATCCTGGGAGGCAGTTCTACCCATGCCCCACGGAAGAGGAGGTGGGGGCCCAAATGCAGCATGAGAAGAGGTGGGTTTGCTATGCCCTGTGTAAGAGGAGGCGGGGCCCCTTGCCCAGAGTGAGAGGAGGTTTAGGACATGAACCACTCCACCATTAGAGCAGGCGGGGCTGTTGTGCCCTGCATGATGGGAGGTGGGATGGCCACGCCCTACGGGGGTGGAGCCAGGACTCCTGAGCCAATCCTGGGAGGAAGTGGGGCCCTTTGCCCCACGGAAGCGAAGGTGGAGTCCCGTACCATATATGAGAGGAAGTGGGGTCCCAAATCTGGCGTGATAGGAAGGGGGGGCTGCCGTGCCCTGGGTGAGAGGAGGGACCAATCCGTCCCACCCACTGTTAGAGTAGGTGGAGCCACAACACCCTGTTAGAGAGGAGGCAGGGCCCCTTGTCTAGAGTGACAGGAAGTTTATCCAATGCATCCCCCCAACGTTAGAGCAGGCGGGGCTTTTCACCCTTCATGAATGGAGGTGGGATGGCCAGGCACTATGGCGGAGGAGTCAGGATTCCTAAGCCAATCCTGCCAGGAAGTAGGGCCCCCATGCCCCACGGAAGAGGAGGTGGGGCTATGTACCCCAGATGAGAGGAGGTGGGGGCCTGAATCCAGTGTGAGAGGACGGGCCAATGAGTCCCACAGGCTGGTAGAAGAGGTGGGGCCACAGCGCCCTGTTTCAGAGGAGTCAGGGCCCCTTGCCCAGATTGAGAAGAGGTTTAGCCCATGCAACCCACCCCCCGCCCACCGCTAGAGCAGGCGGGGCTACCGCACCATGTAAGAGAGGAAGTGGGATGGTCACGCCCTATGGGGCAGCACCCTGGACTCCTGAGAGAATCCTGGGTGGAGGTGGGGCCCCATGCCCTACAGAAGAGGAGGTTGGGCCCTGTACCCTATATGAGAGGAGTTGGGGGCCCGAATCTAGTGTGAGAGTAGGTGTGCCTGCTGTGCCCTGCATGAGAGGAGGAAGGGCCATTGCGTCCCACCCACTGTTAGAGAAGGTGGGGCCCCTTTGGCAGAGTGAGAAGAGGTTTAGCCAATGCACCCCCACACTGTTAGAACAGGCGGGGCTGCCGCGCCCTGGATGACTGGAGGTGGGATGGCCACACCCTAGGGGGGAGGGTTTGGGAATCCTGAGCCAATAGAGAGAGGAAGTGGGGCCCCCATGCCCCCCGGAAGAGGAGGTGCAGCCCTGTACCGTACTTGACAGGATGTGTGGGCCCGAATCCAGGCTGAGAGGAGGTGGGCCTGCCGTGCCCTGCGTGAGAGGAGGCGGGGCCCCTTGCCCAGAGTGACAGGAGATTTAGGCAATGCACCCTCCCCACCATAAGAGCAGGCTGGAGTGCCGGTCCTTGTTGAGAGGAGGTGGGATGGCCACAGCCTCTAGGGGAGGAGCCAGGACTCCTGAGCAATCCTGGGACAAAGTCTGGCTCCTATGCCCCGCGGAAGAGGAGGTGGGGCCTCGTACCCTACACAAGAGGAGGTTGGGACCCGTATTCAGGTGAGAGCAGGTGTGGCTGTTCTTCCCTGCATGAGAGGAGGAGGGGCCATTGCGTCCCACCCACTGTTAGAGGAGGTGGGGCCACTACAATCTCTTTGGGAGGAGGCAGGGCCCCTTGCCCAGAGTGAGAGGAGGTTTAGCCAATACAATTTCACACCGTTAGACCAGGCGGGGCTGCCACGCCCTGCATGAGGGAAGGTGGGATGGCCACGCCATAGGGGGGAGAGTTTGGGACTCCTGAGCCAATAGTGGGAGGAAGTGGGGCCCCTATGCCACATGGCAGAGGAGGTGTGGCCCCGTACCGTACATGACAGGATGTGGGGGCCCGAATCCAGCCTGAGAGGAGGTGGGCCTGTCGTGCCCTGAGTGAGAGGAGGCGAGGCCCCCTTGCCCAGAGTGAGAGGAGGTTTAGCCAATGCGTCCGCACACCGTTGTTAGAATAGGCGGGGCTGCCGCACCCTGCATGAGGGGAGGTGCGATGGCCACACCATAGGGGGGAGGATTTGGGACTCCTGAGCCAATAGTGAAAGGAAGTGGAGCCCCCATGCCCCACAGAAGAGAAGGTGGGGCCCCTTGCCCTACATGAGAGTACGTGGGGACTCAAATGCAGCGTGAGAGGAGGTGGGGCTTCCGTGCCCTACCTGATAGTAGGGGAGGCCCCTAGCCCACAGTGAGAGGAGTTTAAGCGAGTGCACCCACCCCACTTCTAGAGAAGATGGTGCTGTTGCGCCCTGGATGAGCGGAGGTGGAATGGCTATGCCCTATGAGGGACCACCCCGTCATGTGGGCTCTGGGCTTGTCACATGGCTGGTCACCTGGGCCCTGGGCTGGTCACGTTCCTGGTAACATGGGCTGGTTATGTAGTCACGTGGCTGCTAAGCTGATGGTTACCCAGCAGTAATGATTGTCAGGTGAAGATCATGTGATCATCACGTGGCCGCTCACCTCGGCTAGTTACATGGTCACGTGATTGTCACATAGCTGGTCATGTGCAGGTCATGGGATGATCATGTGGTGGTCACCTGAAGGTCACGAGGAGGTGACATGGAGGGCACAAGATGGTCACGTGGCAGTCATGTGATGGCCTCCTGAAGGTCACGTGATCATCACGTGGCAGTTACAATGCAGTCACGTGATGGTCACGCGGCTGGTCCTGTAGCGATCGTGTGGCAGTCACGTGATAACCACGTTATGGTTACAGGGTCAGTCACGTGGGCAGGTCACGTGACATCAACGTCACTGCTACGTGACCTCCACGAGACTACCACGTGATCACCAGGTGACCCTCATGTGAACAACATGTGACTGCCAAGTTACCGTCACGTGGCCACATAACCAGCCCATGTAAGCAGCCCACGTGACCATTACTTGACCAGGTGACCTCCCATGTGACAATTCCACAGCCATTGACCTTGACCCAACCCTAACTGTAACCGTAGCCCTAATCCTAGCCTTAACCCTAAACCGTAACCCTAAACCACAGGCCACGTGATCAGCCACCTGACCAGCCCACAGCCAACATAACCAGCCACGTGACCAGCCCATAGCCCACATGACCGGGTGGTCCCGCATACGGCATAGCCATCCCACCTCCCCTTGTGCAGGGCGGGACAGCACCCTCTGCTCTAGCAGTGTGTGTGGGGGGGTGCATTGGATTTAACTCCTCTCACTGTAGGCAAGGGACCTCCCATCCTCTCATGGAGGGCACGGCAGCCCCCCTCTCCTGTCACTCTGGATTTGAGCACCCACTTCCTCTAATGTAGGGCAAAAGGCCCCACCTCCTCTTCCAGGGGGGATGGGGGCCCCACTTCCTTTCACGATTGCCTCAGAAGTTCTGGCTCCTCCTCCATAGGGCGTGGCCATCCCACCTCCTCTCATGCTGGGCGCAGCAGCCTCACCTGCTCTAACAGTGTTGAGACTGCATTGGCTAAATCTCCTCTCACTCTGCACAAGAGGCCCTGCCTCTTCTCAAACAGGTCATAGTGGCCCTACCTCTTCAAATAGTGGAAAGGACGCAATGGCCCCTCCTCCTCTCACGCAGGGCACAGCAGCCACACCTGCTCTCACGCTGGATTCAGGGCCACACCTCCTCTCATATAGGGTATAGGGCCCGACTTCTTCCTCCAAGGGAAATGGGGACCCATTCCTCCCAGGATTGGCTAAGGAGTCCCAGGTGCTCCCCTATAGGGCGTGGCCATCCCACCTCCCCTCATGCATGGAGTGAAAGCCCCACCAACTATATGGTGGGGAGGTGCATTGGCTAAAGCTCCTCTCACTCTGGGCAAGGGGCCCTGCCTCCTCTCACGCATGGCACAGGAGGCCCACCTCATCTTACGCTGCATTTGTGCCCGCACCTCCTCTCCTGTATGGTTCAGGTCCCACCTCCTTTTCCATGGGGCATGGGGGCCACACTTTCTCCCAGGATTCGCTAAGGAGTCGGCTCCTTCCCCCATAGGGCGTGGCCATCCCACCTCCCCTTAGGCAGGACGCGACAGCCCCACCTCTCTAACGGTGGGGGGGTGGGTAAAACCTCCTGTCACTCTGGGCAAGGGGCCCTGCCTCCTCCCACGCTGCATTTCGGCCCCACCTACTCTCATGTAGGGTACGGGGCCACACCTCCTCTTCCATGGGGCATGGGTGCCTCATTTCCTCCCAGGCTTGGCTCAGGAGTCCCGGCACCTCCATCATGGGGCGTGGCCATGCCACCTTCCTTTATGCAGGGTGTGACAGCCCCGCCTGCTCTAACGGTGGGGGTGGTGCATTGAGTAAACCTCCTCTCACTCTGGGCAAGGGGCCCTGCCTCATCTCAAACAGGGCGTTGTGGCCCCACATCCTCTAACAGTGGGTAGAAAGCATTGGCCCCTCCTCCTCTCACGCAGGAAATGGCAACCCCACTTCCTCTCATGTAGGGTATGGGGCCCCACCTCCTCTTTCGCTCGCATCGGGACCCCACCTCCTCCCAGGATTGGCTCAGGAGTCCCGGCTCCTCCCTCATAGGACGTGGCCATCCCACCTCCCCTCAGGGAGGGCCCGGCAGCCCCGCCTGCTCTAACGCTGGTGGCGTGCTTTGAACAAACCTCCTCTCACTCTGGTCAAGGGGCCCTGGCTCCTCTCAAGCAGGGCGTTGTGGCACCACCTCCTCTAACAGTTGGTGGGAGGCATTGCCCCTCCTCCTGTCACGCAGTGCACGGCAGCCCAACTTCCTCTCATGCTGGATTCCGGCCCCCATGTCCTCTCATATAGGCTATGGGGCCCCACCTCTTCTTCCGCGGGGCAAGGGAGCCACACTTCCTCCCAGGATTGGCTAAGGGGTCCCGGGTGCTCCCCCATAGGGCACGCCCATCCCACCTCCCCTCATGCAGGGAGTGAAAGCCCCGCCGACTATAACGGTGGGGGGGGGCATTGGCTAAACCTCCTCTCATTCTGGGTAAGGGGCCCCGCCTCCTCTCACGCAGGGTACAGCAGGCCCACCTCCTCTTACGCTACATTTGTGCCCGCACCTCCTCTCATGTATGGTTCAGGTCCCACCTCCTCTTCCGTAGGGCATGGGGGCCCCACTTCCTCCGAGGATTGGCTAAGGATTCCCGGCGCCTCCACCATAGGGCATGGCCATGCCACCTCCCTTCATGCAGGGTGTGACAGCCCTGCCTGCTCTAATGGTGCATGGTGTGCATTGACTAAACCTCCTCTCCCTCTGGCCAAGGGGCCCTGCCTCCTCTCAAGCAGGGCTTTGCGGCCCCACATCCTCTAACAGTGGGTGGGAAGCATTGGCCCTCCTCTTCTCACGCAGGAAACGGGAACCGAACCTCCTCTCATATAGGATACGGGGCCCCACCTCCTCTTCCGAGGGGCAAGGAGGCCACACTTCCTCCCAGGATTAGTCAGGAGTCCCAGCGCCTCCCCCATAGGGCGTGGCCATCCCACCTCCCCTCATGCAGGGCGCAAAAACCGCACCTACTCTAATGGTGGGAGTGTGCATTGCCTAACACTCCTCTCACTCTAGGCAAGGGGCCCGGCCTCCTCTCACGCCAGGCAAAGCAGCCCCACCTCCCCTCACGCTGGATTTGGGCCCTCACCTACTCTTATGTAGGGGATGGGGACCCATGTTTTCTTCCGCAGGCATGGGGACCCCACTTGCTCCCAAGATTGGCTCAGGAGTCCCAGCGAATCCCCCAAAAGGCATGGCCATATCACCTCCCCTCATGCAGGGCGCGACAGCCCCGCCTGCTCTAACGCTGAGGCGGTGCATTGGCTAAACCTCCTCTCACTCTGGGAAAGGGGCCCGGCCTCCTCTCACGCAGGGCACAGCAGGCCCACCTCCTGTTATGCTGCATTTGTGCCCGCACCTCCTCTCATGTATGGTTCGGGCCCCAGCTCCTTGGGCCCCACCTCCTCTTCCGTGGGGTATGGGGGCCCCACTTCCTCCCTGAATTCGCTCAAGACTCCCGGCTCCTCCCCCATAGGGCATGGCCATGTCACCTCCCCTCATGCAGGGCAGAACAGCACCTCCTGCTCTAACAGTCGGGGGGGCGGTGGATGGCATAAACCTCCTCTCAGTCTGAGCAAGGGGCCCCACGTCTCTTCCGGAGGGTCATGGGGGCCCCACTTCCTCCCACTATTGACTCAGGAGTCCCTGCGCCTCCCACATAGGGCGTGGCAATCCCACCTCCCCTCATGCAGGGTGCGGCAGCCCCGCCTGCTGTAACGTTAAAGGGGTGTATTGGCTAAACCTCCTCTGACTGTGGTCAAGGAGCCCCGCCTCCTCTCACGCAGGGCACGGCAGCCCCACCTCCACTCAAGCTGGGTTCCCGTCCCCACGTCTTCTCATGTAAGGTATGGGGCCCCACTTCTTCCGAGGATTGGCTCAGGAGTCCCGGCTCCTACCCCCATAGGGCGTGGCCATCCCACCTCCCCATATGCAGAGTTCGGTAGCCCCGCCTGCTCTAACGCCGCGGGTTGCATGGGATAAACCTCTTCTCACACTGCGCAAGGGACCCCGCCTCCTCTCACAGAGGGCACAGCAAGCTGACCTCCTCTCATGCCGCATTTGGGCCCCCACCTCCTCTTCCGTGGGGCATGGGTCGCACTGCCTCCCAGGATTGGCTCAAGAGTCTGGGCTCCTCCCCCATAGGGCGTGGCCATCCCACCTTCCCTCACCCACAGCGCGGCATCCCCGCCTGCTCTAATGGTAGGGGGATGCATTTGCTAAACCTCCTCTTACTTTGGGCAAGGGGACCCACCTCCTCTAACAGTGGGTGGGACGCATAAGCCCCTCCTCCTCTTACACAGGGCATGGCAGCTGCACCTCCTCTAACGCTACATTCGGACCCCAACCTCCTGTCATGTAGGGTACGGGGCCCCACCTCATCTTTCCTGGGGCATGGGGAAGGGCCTACTTCCTCCCAGGATTGTCTCAGGAGTCCCGGCTCCTCCCACATAGGGCGGGGCCATCCCACCTTCCCTTATGCAGCCTGAGGCAGCCCCACCTGCTCTAACGGTAGGGGTATGCATTGGCTAAACCTCCTCTCACTATGGGCAAGGGGCCCCGCCTCCATCACGCAGGGCATGGCAGGCCCCCATCCTCTCACAGTATATTTGGGACCACACTACCTCTCATGTAGGGTACAAGGCCCCACCTCCACTTCAGTGGAGCAAGGGGACCCCCACTTCCTCCAAGGATAGGCTCAGGAGTCCGGGCTCCTCCCCCACAGGGCGTGGCCACCCCACCTCCCATCATGCAGGGCGCAACAACCCCACCTGCTCTAACGGTGGGGGTGTTGCATGGCCTAAACCTCCTCTCCCTCTGGCCAAGGGGCCCCGCCTCCTCTAATAGTGGGTGGGACACATTAGTCGCACCTCCTCTCACGCTGCATTTGGTACCCCATTGCCTCCCAGGATTGGCTCAGGAGTCCCGGCTCCTCCCCCATAGGACGTGGCCATCCCACCTCCCCTCACGCACAGCAGGGCATCGCCGCCTGCTCCAATGGTGGGGGAATGCATAAGCTAAACCTCCTCTCACTGTGGGCAAGGGGCCCCACGTCCTCTCACGCAGGGCACCACAGGCCCACCTCTTCTCACACTGCATTTGGGTCCCCACGTCCTCTTCCGTGGGACATGGGTCCCCTCTGCCTTTCAGGATGGGCTCAGGAGTCCTGGCTCCTTCCCCATAGGGCGTGACCATCCCACCTCCCCTCATGCAGGGTGCGACAGCCCCGTCTGCTCTAAGGCTGTGTGGGGGGAGGGGTGCATTGGCAAAACCTCCTCTCACTCTGAACAAGGGGCCCCGCCCTTTCTAACAGTGGGTGGGATGCATTGGCCCCACCTCCTCCCACGCAGGACACAGGGGGCCGACTCCTGTCAAGCAGGGCGTTGGTGCGTCGTCGTCTCCTTTCACAGAGGGCAGAGTCCCCGCCCTCCTCTGATGCAGGGCACGGGTCCCCTCCTCTTCTGTAGGGGGGGCGCCTTGGCCCCTCCTCCTCTCACGCAGGGCACAACCACCCCACCTCCTCTCACGCAGGGCACGGAGAGCTGCCTTCTGTCAAGCACGGCCCAGGTGCCCCGCGTCCTGTCACGCAGGGCTTGGCGGCACCGCCTCCTCCGATGCAGGGCATGAGGCCCCTCTTCTTCTGTGCGGGAAGGCACATTGGCCCCTCCTCTCCTCACGCAGTACACAGCAACCCCACCTTCTCTCATGCAGGACACGGTGGGCGGCCTCATATCAACCAGTTTGCAGGTGCCACACCCCCTCTGATGCAGGCACAGGGCTCCCCCTCCTCTCAAACGTGATTCGAGCCCCCGCCTCCTCGCATATAGGGGACGGGGAACCACCTCCTCTCCAGTCGGGCATCGTGGCCCCAATTCCTCCCAGGCATGGCTCAGGAATCCTGGCTCCTCCCCCATAGGGCGTGGCCATCATACCTCCCCTCAAGCACGGCGCAACAGCCCCGCCTGCTCTAACGATTGGGGGGTGCATTAGGTAAACCTCCTCTCACTCTGGGCAAGGGGCTATGCCTTGTCTCAAGCAGGGCGTTGTGGCCCCAACTCCTATCCCGCTGGATGAGGGCCCCCAATTCCTCCCATGTAGGGTACAGGGCACCGCCACCTCTTCCGTGGGCCATGGGGGCCCCACTTCCTCCCACGATTTGCTGAGGAGTCCTGGCTCCCACCCCATAGGGCATGGCCATCCCACCTCCCCTAATGCAGGTTGCGACAGCCCTGCCTGCTCTAATGTGGGGGACGGGTGCATTGGTTAAACCTCCTATCACTGTGGGCAAGGGGCCCCGCCTCCTCTCAAGCAAGGCGTTGTGACCTCGCCCTTCTAATAGTGGGTGCGACGCATTGACCCCTGCTCCCCTCAGGCAGGGCACAGAGGGCCGCTTCCTGTCAAGCAGGGCGCAGGTGCGTCGCATCCTCTCACACAGGGCATGACGGCACCGCCTCCTATGATACAGGGCAAGGGGCCCCTCCTCTTCTTTCGGGGGAGGCGCATTGGCCCCTCCTCCCCTCACACAGGACACAACCACCTAACCTCCTCTCACGCAGGGAATCGAGGGCCGCCTCATGTCAAGCAAGGCGCAGGTGTCCAGCCTCCCGTCATGCAGGGCATGGAGGGACCGCCTCCTCTGATGCAGGGCACGAGGCCACTCCTCTTCTTTGGGGGCAGGCACATTGGTCCCTCCTCTCCTCATGCAGGACACAGCAACCCCACCTCCTCTCACACAGGGTAGGGAGGGCCGCCTCACATCAACAAGTTCCAAGGTGCCACACCCCCTCTGATGCAGGCACAGGGCTCGCTTTCCTCTCACACGTGATTCAGGTCCCCACATCCTCATACAGGGTATGGGGAACCACCTCCTCTCCTGTCGGGCATGGGGGCCCCAGTTCCTCCTGGGCATGGCTCAGGAGCCACCGCTCCTCCCCGATAGGGCATGGCTGTCACACCGCCCCCCATGCAGGACGCAGCAGCCCCACCTGCTCCAACTGTGTTGAGAGTGCATTGCCTAAACCTCCTCTCACTCATGGCAAGAGGCCCCGCCTTCCCTCAAGCACGGCGTTGTGTCCCCGCCTCTTCTAACAGTGGGTGGGATGTGTTGGCCTCTTCCACTCTCACGCAAGTCACGGGCTAGCCCTCCTCTCACACACGATTCGGGCCTTCACCTCGTCTCATGCAGGATATGGGGCCCCACCTTCTCTTCCGCGGGGAATCGGTGCCCCACTTACTCCCAGGATTGGCTCAGGAGCCCTGGCTCCTCCCCCATAGGGCGTGGCCATCCCACCTCCCCCAGGTAGGCTGCGACAGCACCGCCTGCTCTAAGGGTGTTGAGAGTGCATTGCTTAAAACGCCTCTCACTCTGGGCAAGGGTCCCTGTCTCCTCTCAAGCACCGTGTTGTGGCCCCACCTCTTTTAACAGTGGGTGGGACGTGTTAGCCCCTCCTTCCCTCAAGCAGGGAATGGGTCCCCACTCCTCACGCAGGACACGGCAGCCCCACCAAAGCTCATCTGTTGGCTGTCCAATGTTCTCTAAATCCCAGAGGTGAGAACTGGCCTACAGAACAGGGCTCATCTGTGGGCTGTGTCAGGTTCTCTAAGTCCCTGGAAGGGACCAGCTGAAGACCAGGGCTCATCTCTGGGCTATATCAGGTTCCGTAAATCCCTTGGGGTCTGGTGTACAGACCAGGGCTAAACTGTTGGGATGTCCCAGATTCCCTAAATCCCTGGGGGGACAGGCCTCCAGGCCAGGACTCATCTGTGGGATGTCCCAGGTTCCCTAAATCCCAGGGGGGCCTGGCCAATAGAACAGGGCTCATCTGTACACTGTTCCCTAAATCTTGAGGGGACTGGCCTACAGACCAGGGCTCATTCTTGGGATATCCTAGGTTCCCTAAATCCCTGGGGGGACTGGCCTACAGACCAGGACTCATCTGTTGGCTGTCCCACGTTTTGTAAATGCCAGGAGGGGGGACTGGCCTACAAAACAGGGCTCATCTCAGCAGTCTCAGGTTCCCTAAATCCCTGGGGGCCTGGCTTACCACCAGGGATCCTCTGTGGGCTGTCCCAGGTTCCCTAAATTACTGGGGGGACAGGGATATACAACAGGGTCATTTGTGGGCCATCCCAGGTTGCCTAAATTCAAGGGGGGACAGGTCTACAGGCCAGGGCTCCGGTGTGGCCTGTCCCAGCTTGTGCAAAACCCTTGAGGACTGATTTACACACCAAGGTTCATCTGTGGGCTCTCCCAGTTCCCTAAATCCCTGGGGCAGAAGACAAGGTCTCATCTACAGGATATCCCATGTTCCCTAAATTCCTCAGGGTCTGGCCTACACAGCAGGGCTCATCTGTGGGATGTCCCATGTTCCCTAAATCCAAAGGCGCAACTGGCCTACATACCAGGGCTCATCTGTCGGATGTCCCAGGTCTTTAAATACCTGGGGGGACTGATCTACAGACCAGGGCTCATCTGTCGGCGGTCCCAGGGTCCCTACATCCCTGTTGGGGAGTGGCCTACAGCCCAGGGCTGCTCTGTGGGAGGTCCAAGATTCCCTAAATATCTGGATAGGACAGGCCTATAAACCAGGGCTCATTTGTGGGATGTCCCAGGTTCTGTAAATCACAGATGGGGAGGAGTGGCGTACAGACAAAGGCTCAACTGTGGGATGTCCCAGGTTGCCCAAATCCCTTGGGGACTGATTTACAGATCAGGGCTCATCTGTGGGCTGTCCCAGTGCCCTAAAACCCTGGGGGCTTACCCACCAGGGCTCATCTGTGTGATTTCCCAGGTTCCCTAAATCCCTGGGGTGGATTGACTTGGAGAGCAGGGCTCTTCTGTGGGCTGTCCCAGGTTCCCTAAATCCCAGGGAGGGACTGCCCTACAGACAAGGGCTTATCTGTGGGCTGTCCTAGGTTCCCTAAATCTCTGGGGGGACTAGCCTACAAGACAGAACTGTCCCAGGTTGCTAAATTCCTGGCAGGACTTGGCTACAGAGCACAGCTCCTCTGTGGGTGGTCCCAGGTTCCCTGAATCCCTGGAGGAGACTGGCCTAAAGACCAGGGCATAATTCTTGGATGTCCCAGGTTCCCTAAATCCCTGGAGGTCTGGCCTACAGACCACTGCTCATCTGTGGGATATCCCATTACCCTAAATCCCTGGGGGGAACTGGCCTACAGAGTAGGGCTCATCTGTGGGCTCTACCAGGTTCCCTAAATCCAAGGGGGGTACTGGCCTGCAGCCCAGGGCTCATCTGTGGTATGTCCCAGGTTCCCTAAATCCCTTGCAGGACTGGCCTACAGACCAGGGCACATCTGTGGGTTGTCCCAGCTTCCCAAAATCCTGGAGGGACTGGCCTATAGACCAGGGCTCATCTGTGGGATGTCCCAGATTCCCCATATTCCAAAGGGGACTGGCCTAGAGACCAGGACTCATCTGTGGGATGTCCCATGTTCCCTAAATCCCTGGGTGGGAACTGCCCTACAGATCAGGGCTCATCTGTGGGATATCCCAGGTCCCTAAATCCCTCAGTGTACCAATCTAGAGATGAGGGCTCATCTATGGGCTGTTCCAGGTTCCCTAAATCCCTGTTGGAGAGTGGCTTACAAACTAGGGCTTATCTGAAGGCTGTGCTAGTTTCCTTAAATCACTGAGGGGACTAGCCTACAGCCCAGGGCTCATCTGTGGTATGTCCCAGATTCCCTAAATCTCTTGCAGGACTGGCCTACAGACCAGGGCTCATCTGTGGGATGTCCCAGATTCCCCATCTTCCAAAGAGGACTGGCCTAGAGACCAGGACTCATCTGTGGGATGTCCCATGTTCCCTAAATCCCTGGGTGGAAACTGCCCTACAGATCAGGGCTCATCTGTGGGATATCCGAGGTCCTTCAATCCCTCAGTGTGCCGATCTAGAGATGAGGGCTCATCTATGGGCTGTCCCAGGTTCCCTAAATCCCTGTTAGAGAGTGGCTTACAAACTAGGGCTTATCTGAGGGCTGTGCTAGTTTCCTTAAATCACTGAGGGGACTAGCCTACAGACCAGGGCTCATCTGTGGGCTGTGCCAGGTTCTGTAAATCCCTGGGGGAAACTGGCCTACAGACCAGGTTCATCTGTTGGCTGTTCTAGGTTCCCTAAATCCCAAGGAGGGACTGGTCTATTAGCCAGGGCTCATCTGTGGGCTGTCCCAGGATCCCTAAATCCCTGGGGAGACTGTCTGCAGACCAGGGCTCATCTGTGTGATGTCCCAGGTTCCCTAAATACTTGGAGAGAATGGCCTTATGACCAGGGCTCATCTGTCGGCTGTTCCAGTTTCTGTAAATCCTTGGCAGTGAACAGACCTACACACCAGAGCTAATCTGTGGGCTGTCCCAGGTTCCTTAAATCCCTGGGGGGACTGTATAGACCAGGGCTCATTTGTGGCATGTCCCAGGTTCCTTATGTCACTGGGGGGACTGTCCTACAGACCAGGGCTCATCTGTGGGCTGTGCCAGGTTCCCTGAATCCCAGGGGGGAACTGGCATGCACAACAAGGCTCAACTGTGGTATGTCCCAGGTTGCCCAAATCCCTTGAGGACTCATTTACAGACCAGGGCACATCCGTAGGCTGTTCCAGTGCCAGAAATCCCTGGGACAGACTGGGCTACAGACCACGGCTCATCTCAGTGATGTAAAAAATCTCTAAATCTCTGGGGGTACTAGCCTACAGACCAGAACTGTCCCAGGTTCCTCAATTCCTGGCAAGACTGGGTTACAGAGCACAGCTCCCCTATGGGTGGCCCCAGGTTCCCTAAATCCCTGGGGGTGGGACTGGGCTACAGACCAGGGCTCATCTGTGGGCCATCCCAGGTTCCCGGAATCCCTCCCATACTGGCCTAAAGACTAGGGCATAATTCTTGGATGTCCCATGTTCCCTAAATCCCTGTGGGTCTGTCTTACACACCACGTCTCATCTTCAGGATGTCCCATGACCCTAAATCCCTCGGGGGAACTTGCCTACAGACCAGGGCTCATGTGTGGGTCTACCAGGTTCCCTAAATCCAACAGGGGACTGGCCGGTAGGCCAGTCTGTAGACCAGGGCTCATCTGTGGGATGTCTCATGTTCCCTACATCCCAAGGAGAACTGGCCTACAGACCAAGGCTCATCTATTGGCTGTCCCAGGTACCCTAAATACTTGCGGGGTCTGACTTACACACCAGCACTCATCTGTGGGCTGTCCCAGGTTACTGAAATCATTGTGGGACTGTCTACAGACCAGGCTCATCGGTGGGCTTTCCCAGGCTCCCTAAAACCCAGGGGGGTCTGGCCTACGCACCAGGGCCTATCTGTGGAATGTTTGAGGTTCCCTACATTCCAAAGGGGACTGGCCTAGAGACAGGGCTCATCTGTGGTCTGTCCCAGGTTCCCTAAATCCTTGGGGAGGGACAGCCGTACACACCAGAGCTCATCTGTGGACTGTCCCAGGTTTTCTAAATCCCTGGGTGGACTGTCTATAGACCACGGCTGATATGTGTGATATCCCACGTTCCCTAAATCGCAGAGGAGACTGGTCTACAGACCACGGCTCATCTATTGGAATGTCCTAGGTTTCCTGAATCTCTGGGATACCAGCCTACAGACCAGGCCTCAACTATGGGATGTCCCACGTCCCGTAAATCCCTTGGGGGGCTGGCCTACACACAAGGGCTCATCTGTGGGATTTCCCAGGTTCCCTAATAATTCCCTGGGGAGGACTAGCCTAAGAACAGGACTCATCTGTGGGAAGTCTCAGGTCCGTAAATCCCTTGGAGTACTGATCTACAGACCAGGGCTCATCTGTGGGCTGTCCCAGGTTCCCTAAATCCCTGGGGAGACTGTCTGTAGACCAGGACTCATCTGTGGCCTGTCACAAGTTCCCTAAGTCCCTGCGGTGACTGTTCTACAAAACGGGGCTCATCTGTGCAGTGTCCCAGGTTGCCAAAATCGCTGGTGGATTGTGTACAGGCCAAAGATCATCTGTGGGCTCTCCCAAGTTGCCTAAATCCCTGGAGGGAGGACTACAAACCATGGATCATGTGTGGTATGTCCCATGTTCCCTAAATCACATGGGGGCCTGGTCTGCAGACCAGGGCTCATCTGTGGACTGTCCCAGGTTCCCTAAATCCCTGAGGTGACTAGACTACAGACCAGAGTTGTCCCAGGTTTCCTCATGCCCAGGGGGCATGGGCCTACCCACCAGGGCTTATCTTTGGGATGTCCCAGGTTAACTAAATCCCTGGGGTGGACTGACTTGGAGAGCAGGGCTCCTCGGTGGGCTGTCCCAGGTTCCCTAAATCCCAGTGAGGGACTGCCCTACAGACCAGGGCTTATCTGTGCGCTGTCCTAGGTTCCCTAAATCCGTGAGGGGGTACCGACATACACAACAGAGCTTATTTATCGGCTGTCCCAGGTTCCCTAAATCCCTGGAGGGACTGGCCTTATGACCAGGGCTCATCTATTCGGATATCCCAGGTTCACTGAATTCCTGGGGTACTGGCCTATAAATCAGGCCTTAACTCTGGGAAGTTTCACGTTCCCTAAATCCCTGGGAGTACTGGCCTACAGACCAGGGCTCATCTGTGGGATTTCCCATGTTCCCTAAATGCCTCGGGGAACTGGCCTACACACCAGGGCTCATCTTGGGATGTCCCAGGTTCCCTGAATCCCTGGTGTACTGGCCTACAAATCAGGGCTTATCACTGGGATGTTCCAAGTTGCCTAAATCCCTGGGAGGTCTGGCATACAGACTAGGGCTCATCTCTAGGATTTCCTATGTACCCTAAATTCCTTGGGGAAGTGACCTACTCACCAGGGCTCATGTTGTAATGTCCCAGGCTCCCTAAATCCCTGGAGGGACTGGCCTACACACGAGGACTCATCTGTGAAATGTCCCACGTCACTAAATTCCTGGTCAGAATGATCCAGAGACCAGGGCACACCTGTGGGATGTCCCAGGTTCCCTAAATCCTTGGGGGTACCTGTATACAGACCAGGGCTCATCTCTAGGCTGCTAAGTTTCCCTAAATCTCTTGGGGGCACTGGCCTAAGGACCAGGGCTCATCTGTGGGCTGGACCAGGTTCCCTAAATCCCTGGGGGTACCTCTATACAGACCAGGGCTCATCTCTAGGCTGTTGAAGTTCCCTAAATCTCCTGGGGGCACTGGTCTAAGGACCAGAGCTCATCTGTGGGCTGTCCCAGGTTCCCTAAATCCCTGGGGGGACTGGTCTACAGACCAGGGCTCATCTATGCGAATTATCAGGTTTCCTAAATCACCTTGGTGGAACTGGGACACTGAGGGACAGTCTCAGAAACAGTTCCAGAAAAAGAAAACTGGAACCGAAGGGAAAGACACATTTTTCTCCCAGTTGGGGATGGTGGTGAAGTGGGCCTGGTGGATCGGACTGTCAGGGAGAAAGGTGTATTTCCTGATTTGGGGTTAACAATGATGACCTGGGAGCGTGTGGCTGCTGCAAAACACATGGTAAAACACACGGGAGTACTTACCATGAAGTAGCAGACCTCACACAGCAATGACGCTGGAGACTCTGAAGGCGGGATACAGAGGACTTTGCGCTGCGAAGGCACGTTGCCTGGAAGGATGAAATTCCTGTAGGGAAACTACGTTTGTGAACCACCACCTGAACACCCTACCAGTAAAACAGAGATGACAACGAACTCCCTCACAGAGGCTGAGCCAGACCCACATCCAGCTCAAAGTATGATACCCTATTAGGGTGGAGAGGCCACCGCGTGGACGTCAGACCCGTGGCCCCCAGTCCTGGGCGTGGGGGACCTCAGTGTCGTGACAACTGTGGGTTCCCCATTTCCAAATGTCCACACGGAGCCCCTCCCGGGTCTTTGAGGACTGGCCGCCCCTCAGCAGGCGGCTGCAGACAGGAAGGCGGTGCCCGTGGGGCTCGGACAGGAAGGTTGAACTCACCCTGGGGGCCTCACGTCTGAGTGAGGACAAGGAGGTCGCACTCGCTTCGGGTCTGAGGCCCGGCCAGCAAGCGGCAGATGGCTAGTACTGGGAAGGCTAACATGGCGGCACTGCATCCTCTCACGCCACCTGCAACGCTGCATGCAAAGCCGCAGGGCATGATGGGTGCTCCGCCCCCTGCCAGCCCGCACCGGCCCTGCAGCCCTCGGTGCTCATGGGGGGGGACGGTGGAGAGCACTCCCTCCTGGCCTTGCTGGAGAACCAGTTAAAATCCAAGTTAAGCGTCTTCGGAGCCAGAATCTGGAAATTCAAACTCAGATGGGCTCACTGTCCTGTGTCTTTCAGAAAAATGGGGAGGCCCCTGGGAGGGGCCTGTGCTGAAAGGGCCCCACCTAAGAGAGGTCTCACCTGGGAGGGGGATCACCTTTAAGAGTCTCATCAGAAAGGGGATTTATGTAAAAGAGGCCTCTGCTGAAAGAACCCTCAGCTGGAAGGGCCTCACCTAAAGGGGACTCACCTGACAGAGACCTGCACTGAAAGTGTTCTCAGGTGAGTGGGTCTCACCTGAGAGGAGCCTCACCTGGAGGGGGGGGGGTCCTCAGCTGAAAGGGCCTCACCTGTAAGGGGCCTCTTCTCTTCTCACAGAACCCTCACCTGAGAGGCCCCTCAGCTGAAAGGGCTTCAGCTGAAAAGGGTCTCGGCTGAGAGCGTCCCTCAGCTGAAAAGGACATCACCTGACAGGGTCTTCAACTGAGAGGGGCCTCACCTGGGAAGGGCCTCAGCTTAAAAGGGCCTCAACTGAGAGGTGTCACACCTGAAAGGGGCCCTCAGCGGTGAGTGCCTCAGCTGACGTAGCTACTGAGAGAACCTCACCTGAGCAGGCCTCACTGAGGGGCCTCACCTAAAGGAGCCTCATCGGAGAGGTGACTCACCTGAAAGCTGTCAAAGTTGAAGGGGCCTTACCTGAAAAGGACTGATAGGGGCCTCACCTGACAGGGCCTCAGCTGGACAGACCTAGCTAACAGGGCTTTACCTGAAAAGGACTTCACCTGAGGGGGCCCCAGCTGAAAGCAGCCTCACCTGAGAGTGGCCTCAGCTGAAAGGGCCTCACCTGAAACGGCCTTTCCTGAGAGGGTCCGAAGGGACCTTGGCATTGCAGACAACCGTGTGGCCATGGCAGACGCAGCAGCTGCCGATGCTGATGTCCTTGGTGCCGTAATAATACTGCACTGCAGGCCCCTCAGGTCCCAGCTGCCCCCCAGAGCCGGCTCCCACCCCCGTCCACCAGGAGCTGCCCCACATGCTAGACAGGGTGGGCTCACCCAGTGCATGACTGTGGAGTCCCGCAGTGCCTTGCCCATGAGGTGACCCAGCAGTGTGTTGGTGCGCAGGAAACGTAGGCGGATGTTGGTGGCTTCGGTGAAGTTGCACAGCAGCGGCGAGTAGGAGTAGTTCATGGCCCCTGGGCACCTATTCACCAGGGACATCACAATCTGCAGAAGGCGTGGACGGTGAGGCCAGGTGTGGCCGCGAGGAGCAGACCGGCAAAACCCACCACCACCCTGTTCTCGGACTCACCTTGCTGTTCTCCAATGGCACGATGCCTGAGTACTCAGTGTTGCCGATGGCGTCGTCATCCCACATGACGGCGGCCCAAACCGCTCCAGGCAGTCCCTCTTGGAGGCTGCAGGAAAGGGCTGGAAAGGGAGTGCTGAGGCCACCAAAAAAGCCCGCAGGCCCAGAGGTGGGGCCCCTGGGCTCCCTGACTTCCCTGAGCCTGACCACCTGGAAGGCTGCTTCTTGGACTGCTCACCTCAGCCTGAGCCCGGTCACCTCATCTTGAGGTGGGAATGCTGCGCCCTCGACAGGTCACCCAGCCAAGGCTCCACCAGCCAGCAGGACTTGGGGAAGAGGTCACTGAAGCCTGCTGAGGGAAGAGCTCCTGTCCTGATAGCCAGGCTGGACGTACACAGCTGCACCGGCTCACCACTCACACCCCTGCACCCCTCTCCCTGGGACACGTTTAGAGAGCAGGTATCTCCCGCTCCCCTTGGAGGACTGTCTTCATGTCCTTCCTTGGGCCAGTCCCCGACTGCCTGTGAGAGAAGTGCCCCTCCTCCACTCTCGGGCCAGGGAGTTTTGGGGGACACGTGACCAGGCCACCAAACTGGAGCATCCCCATCCCACCAACCTGACCCGTCAGGGAGGCAGGTGGCCAATGGCAGCCGGTGAGTGAGTTCCAGGACCCGGCTCTCCTGACACAGGCAGCTGAGCTGGGAGGAAGCCAGCTGGGAGCCACCAGGGACCTGTGTCACCACCACAGGGAGCTGTCAAACATGAAGGCAGCGCAGAGGGAGCCAGGAGATGGCACCGAGATTCCTGCCACCATGAGCCTCTGTGCCCAGCTGTGCCAGAAGTTGGGGGTGACCTGATGAATTCCTCTTTGCCTCTCAGTCCTCAGACAGATGGTCCTGACCCACACAGGGGTTGGGCATGAGGGCCGGGCTGGTGACCGAGACCTCAAGAAGCCATGGTCACAGCAGCCCCGCTGCCCAAGTTCACAAACTTGATAAGCACATAGGCCACGTGGAAAACCTGTGGGGACCGAGGGTGTCAAGGTGCTCCTGCCCATCAGGAGGGCCACAGAAGGTGACACAAGACCCAGGTGCCCCACAGGGGCATCTATGTGTTTGCCTTCCAGGGGCAGAAGGACACAGGGGACAGGCCTGCACCAGGGAGAGTGATGAAGACAGTTACCAGCCCTCTCAGAAACCCCCTCCCGAGCCTGGGGTGCATTGGCCAGAAGCTCGGGGTCACACTGATCCTTCAGGCACTATGGCTGCAGACAGGGCTCACTGGGGGAGGTCCCAGGCAGTGGGCCTGATCAAGGTGGAGACAGAAGCACATTCTAGTGTCCTCACAGCATGATGTTCGGCCAGGACAGGTGGCCAGACAGTGCCCCTACCACCAAGCAAGTCCAGCCCCGAGGACATCTGACAGTCAGTGCCGTCCCAGGACGGGCTCTGTCCTGTCACCCACTGACTGGCTCCCAGCCACTGAGTCCCTGGCCAGGTGGCATGGAGTGAGTTGGGACCCAGTACTGCCATCAGAGCTCTGGGGGGAGACAGACTGGCAAATGGGCCCTTCTAGTGCTGAGCCAAGCTGGGAGGCCCCACTAGCCCAGGACTGGGGGCTGCGGCTTCCCTGTGGCCCTGGGCTTGTAGGATAGCCCTGGCCCAGGGCAAAGGGAAGCTGTTCCTCCAGGGGCACCTGGAACCCCCACGCCCTACCCAGGGGGCCTGGGCCACCTCTCCTGCTTTCTCCCCATGTCGGCCCTGCCTGATCCCAGGGAGGTGCCTGTAGCCTCATTTCTCATTGTTCTGGCCAGAGGACCGCATTTTGGGCTGTCCCATGTGCCCTTGCCCCTGGGGCTTAGTAAGGCCGTTCCTCAGCACAGCTTTCACAAGGCACTTTGGACACCGCCTCCGGGAAGCCCTCCCTGACTGCAGCCCATCCACCCAACCCTCGGCCCTGGGCATCCCCTCGCTGGTCATCACTGCCCCAAATGGACATCTGCACACACCAATGATTCCCCCTCTGGCCCCATGCCTGCATCCAAGGCGCACACGCACCCATCAGCCCAACAGCATATGCTGGGCCCATCTCATCAGATCACTCAGGCCTGTTGGGATGAGCCCCTGAAGCAGCAGAGGCTCTTGGTGGCTGAGGGTCCCTCTGGGCTGGGGGCTGGAGGTGGGCTTATGCTGCCACAGGTGCCCCAAAAAGCCCCCAGGGACTTAGCACTAGGCAGATCCACCCCACCCACCACAGCAGTGCCTCCCTGCGGGTGAGGGCTATAGCCCCCCAGGAGAGGTCTCTTTCCCCTAAAAACTGTCAAGGGCGACAGCCTGACCATGGAGTGGGCAGGTGGGGGGCACAGAGATCCTCCCAGGAGAGGGCGAGTGCCTGGGTGGGTCCCCACCGTCACACCCCCGGTGTGCATGTCCCATGTAGATGTCCCCACGTCCCATCCACCTGGGGGACAGCCAGTCTCTAGGTTCAGCCCCCACATGACAATGGGGAGAGGGTGTAGTTTCCAGGGAGGGTGACAGGGCCCCTACACACACACACTGCAGTGCAGGGAACAAAGGGGAAAAGGCCCCGGGGGCCTGCCAGCATTTCCCTCCACCTTCCCCCCCATCTAACCCCCCATCTGCACAAGAACCCAGCTTTAACAGGAGTGGGGGGCTCCCGACACAGGGCAGAGTCTCAGCTGGCATGTACCCCTGCTGACAGGTGGGCTCTGAGCTGCCCGCAAGGCCTCTGAGGGTGACTTCAGACCCCAGGGTCCCCTGGCACCTACTGTTCCAGGGGAAAACAAGACATAATATCTCTTTTCTCTCTTCCATGTAGTTTTCACCACTTCCAATGCCTAGAAGATTCCAGAGAAGCCAGCTAGGCTGTGTGGGTCTAGAAAAGAGGATTCTGGACTAAATATGGCCCAGGGAAACAACAGTGGTTCTGCACAGAATGTTTTAGGGCATCCACGTGGCCAGGAGGGGTCCATTTGGTGAGCAGCACCAACGGTAAAATCACACCTGTGTGACCAGAGACTGTACCTGCCCCTCACTGAGCAAATTTTGGCTACCCCAATGTAATCTTCTCGCTTACCTGACTCTTGGACCTTTGGAGTTTACCAGAAAAGATGGATTTTTTGCAAGAAAAAGGATTTGAGATTCTGATCAGCCAGGGAGTTTTGACCTGCTCCGTTTCTGACCTGAGCTGATTCACTCCTCCTTAGCCAACTTGGTGGTCCCCCGCTCCGGAGAGGTCACCATGTTGATACTGAAGTTAGTGCGCACACCTGATGGGCACAGTGCACCACAGTCCAGAAGTCCTGGGCTCCAGCGATCCTCCCGCCTCAGCCTCCCGGGGAACTAGGACTGCAGGCGGCAGAGTTCCTGCCCCTGGACTCGCCACCCCCACCCCCACCTGCCCGGGGACTTGCCAGCCCCCTCCCACCTGCCCCCGGACTCGCCACCCCCCACACCTGCCCTGGGACTCACCACCCCCCTGACACCCGCCCTGGGACTCGCCATGCCCTCCCACGCCTGCCCCGGGACTCGCCACGCCCCTCCCACCTGCCCCGGGAATCACCGCCCCCCCCCACTTCTCGCGGGCTGGCGGCCCCTCCCTGAAAGCCTGAGAGCTCCGCTAGCCGGAGATGGATTTGAGCAGCTGCTTTTCTCCATGTCTCTTCAATTAAAAATTCCTTCCTTACTTGGCAACCCTGGTCTCAATCATTGGATCTTTGTGCAAGGAGCAACTGGATCTAGACGCAAACCCCCTGCAGTGTGGACAACAGGAAGACTCTTCCAGAAGGTGCCATTGCTGCCAAGACCGCCAAGAAACCGCAGGGCCTGCACAAGTCCCAGGATCGGGACAGTGCACCCCGCGGGTGACGGAAAGAGCCGAAAGTTGGCGACAAAGGCCGGGGGACCACGGGAAGGGCCGAAGAGGTTTGGCAAAGAGAGCCAAAAGGCCTCAGGGAGGACCGAGTTACGACGGAGAGGGCCGAGGATGGACGGAAACCACCGAGGGTTGAGGAAGAGAGCCGAACGGCGGATGGGCGGCGGGGCCCTGCAGCCAAAGCTCCAGGGATGCACAGAAAGAACGTAGGGAGGAAAGGAGAGTGGCCAGGGGGCCGGCAGCGATGAGGGAGGGGACGGTAAGGAGGGCTGCGGGGGTGGCGGGGAGGGAGTGACTGGGCGGGCCCAGGGTGACACGGATTTCGGCAGAGCGGTCGGAAGGGAGGGGGCGGCAAGGGGTCCTGGAGAGGGTGGCTGGGCAGGGCAGGAGTGACCAGCTGTGTGGGGTGGTGGGGGGTGGCCCGCAGGGACTGACTGGGTAGGGGCCCGGGGCACAAGGTGGGCAGGGTGTGGCGGAGCTGTAGGGAGAGCTGGAGGTGGGGGTTCTGGGAGGTGGGGAAGCGGTAGGGAGGGGGGTGGGCAGGAGGCAGTGACTGGACAGGGAGTAGGAGGAGACCAGGTGTGTGGGGTAGGGAGGAGCTCTAGGGAGGGCCGGAGGTGGGGGTTAAAGGAGGTGTGGAAGCTGTAGGGAGGGGGGGTGGCCCAGAGGGAGTGACCAGGAGGCAGAGAGCCCCACTCTCAGCCAGTGGGGTGCACACCCCTTGCACATCCGAGGCGGCTCCCTTGCCCAGGGCCCCTGCACTGACACAAGACTGTGTGAGGTGGGGAGGGGCCTGGGGCTGCCTGCAGGTTGCTCTTCTGAATTCAAGTGAAGTTTGGGGAAGACACTTGGATACAAAACAGGAGAGGAGCCCTTTTACCTACAGTTTTTGAGGTTTTTAATGCAACTCACTCCCCTCAGTACAGCACATAGGGTAGATGTACCCACATTACACATGGGCGAGCTCAGGGGAGCTCATAGGAGACTTCAGGGTGGGAGACAGGAGCCTGGATGTGTCCAGAAATGACTGAGGCACACTGTGTGGGCAGAGAGAGCCAACCCTGGTGTCCTACCACCTTTCTCCTGTCACCTACAGCTCCCGCAGGAACCGCCTCCTGGCCCACAGCAGCAGAGACTCCAGCCATCACACACATGCTCCACACCTGACTGCAAGGAAGAGATGGAGAATGGCTGCTCCTCCCTTCCAGATCTGCCCAGGAATTCCAGTGGCCCCCTGCTCACCACTTAGTCCTGTACCCCCCCTGGGATGTGCAGGAGCCCAGGAGAAAAAGCCTTTTTAGATGCCCAGTCCAGCAAGTTCCTGGTCTCTTACAGAAAAGGAAGAAAGACATGCATCAAGGTAAGCTAAGCGGCTGTCACAGCCGCCAGCCCATTGGGACTCCTGGAGAGCCACCAGATGATCTGTTGTGTGTAGGCCACTCCCACCTGGGATTTAGGGAACCTGGGATATCACACAAATGAGCCCTGGTCTGCAGGCCTGTCCCCCCAGGGATTTAGGGAATCTGGGACAACCCAACAGATGAGCCCCAATCTGTAGGCCAGTCTACCAAGGGATTTAGGGAGCCTGGGACAAGCCACAGATGAGCTGTGGTCTATAGGCTACACCTCCTAGGGATTCAGGGAACCTGGTACAGCCCACAGATGAGCCCTGGTCTACAGGCCAGTCCCCCCAGTGATTTAGAGAACCTGAGACATCCCAAAAATGAGCCCTGGAATATGGACAGTCCCCCCAGGGATTCAGGGAACCTGGGACAGCCAACAGATGAGCTCCGATGTGCATATGAGTCCCCCCCTAAGGATTTAGGGAATGTGGGACAGTCCACAGATGAGCCCTGGTCTGGAGGCCAGTCCACCCAGGGATTTAGGGAAACTGGAACATCCCAATAGATGAGCCCTGGTCTGTAGACCAGTCCTCCCTGGGATTTAGGGAACCTGGGACATCCCACAGATGAGCCCTGGTCTGTAGGCCACTCACCAACCTGGGATGTAGGGAACATGGGACAGTGCACAGATGAGCCCTGGTATGTACAACAGTGCCCCTCAGGAATTAAGGTAACCTGGAACATTCCACAGATGGACCCTGGTCTGTAAGCCAGTGTTCCCCAGGGATTTGGGAACCTGGAACAGCCCACAGAGGAGCCCTGGTCTGTAGGCCAGTCTCCCCCCACCCCCAGGGATTTAGGGAACCTGGGACATCCCACAGATGAGCTTTGGTCTGTAGGCCAGTCCCTGCAGGGATTTAGGGAAGCTGGGAAATCCCATAGTTAATCCCTAGTCTGTAGGCCAGTCCCCCCAGGGATTTAGGGAAGCTGGGACATTTCACAATTAATCCCTGCTCCTTAGGCCAGACTCCCCCAGGGATTTAGGGAACCCGGGAAAGCCTAGATATGATTCGTGGTCTGTAGATCCATGCCCCCAGGGATTTAGGGAACCTGGGATGTTCCACAGTTCGGCCTTGGTCTGTAGGCCCATCTCCCCCTGTGATTTAGAGAACCTGGGACATCCCACAGATGAGCCCTGCTGTGTAGGCCAGTCCCCCCAGGGATTTAGGGAACCTCAGACTTCCCACAGTTGAGCCTTGGTTTGTAGGCCAGTCCCTCCCTGAAATTTAGAGAATCTGGGACATCCCACAGGTGAGCCCTGGTCTGTTCGCCAGTCACCCTTGGGATATAGCAAATTTGGGACATCCCGCAGATGAGCCCTAGTCTGTATGCCAGTCACCACCTGGGATGTAGGAAACCTGAGACAGCCCACAGATGAGCCCTGGTATGTAGGCAAGTCACCCCCAGGAATTAAGGGAACCTGGAATATTCCACAGATGATCCCTGGTTTCTAGGACAGTGACGCCCAGGGATTTGGGAACCTGGGACAGCCCACAGGAAAAGCAAGGTAAGCAAGAGCAAGCATTGTTGTTCAGACTTAAGTGGTGCCCTTCCGCATTGCTAAGAATCCCTCATGATATAGTCATCCTTCTCTTCTTGGTATGAGAGGGAGACACCTTTACAAATGGAAGTAGGTCTCCTTCACAGACGTAAATTTCCCTGACAAAAAGGTAACTTCTGGCCTGTTTTCAGAGCTTCTCCTGGGTCTGCAGTGTTTCAAAATTATCAGCTCAAAATAATCTTTACGTTGGGCTGGGCATGTTGGCTCATGCCTATGATCTCAACATTTTGGGAGGCCAAGGCAGGAGGCTCCGTGGAGCCCAGGAGTTCAAGACCAGCCGGGGCAATACAGCAAGGACCCATCTGTACACACACATAAAAAATTATTTGACAGTGGTGGCTCATGCTTGTAGTCCCAGCTACTTGGGAGGCTGAAGATGGCTTCAGCCTAGAAGTTCAAGGTGGCAGTGATCTGTGTTCATGCCACTGCACTCCCACCTGGGTGACAGAGACCCTGTCCAAAGCAATAACAACAAGAAAAAGAGCTATATCTTGGGGTGGCATATTCTAGTCTTCTACGCTGGCTTCCAAAGTGACTGTGTACCATTATGCATTCTACCAGCAATGAATGAGAATTCCTGCCTTTCCTCCAGCAATGGTTTGTCCTTTTTTTAAAAAAAAAAAAAAAGTTTAGTCATTCTAGGAGGCGTGCTGTGGTATCTCATTGCTGCTGTAATCTGCTGTTTCCTAATGATATATGATGCTGAGCATCGTCTTTTATGATTATTTGCCATCTATGTATCTTCTTTGGTCAGGTGTGTGTTGAGATCTGTACCCCTTTGTAGTCAGGGTGTTTGTCTTCTTATTGTTGAGTTTTAAGAATTCTTTTTATATGTAGAATATGAATTATTCCTCCGGTATGTATTTTGCACATATTTCTTATCATTCTGTGGTTTGTCTTTTTATTCTCTGAACTTGGTCTTTCACAGAGTATAAATATTGAATGTTATCAAAGCCATGCTATTATTTTTTCTGTTGTGGATGAGATTTTTGTTGTTGTTGTTGTGTGTTAAAACCCATCACCAAACCCAAGCCACGTAAATTTTCTTCTGTGTTTCTTTTCCGAATCTTTAAAGTTTTGCATTATAGTTGAAGTCTAAGGATGATTTTGAATGAATTTTAATATCAGTTGTAAAGTTTATATTTACACTTATTTCATTCCATATGTTTTCCTCTTAATTGTTCCCTCCCTCACGGTTTTTCTGAAAGACACAGGACAGTGAACCCATCTGAGTTTGAATTTCCAGATCCTGGCTCCGAAGACGCTGGACTCGGAATTTAACTGGTTCCCCAGCAAGGCCAGGAGGGAGTGCTCCCCACTGTAGGCCCCGCCCCATGAGCACCAGGGGCTTCCGTGCCTGGGCGGGCTGGCAGGGGGTGGAGCGCCCGTCATGCCCTGTGGCTTTGCACGGGGTGTTTCACCTGGCGTGAGAGGACGCAGTGCCGCCATGTTAGCGTCGCCCCGCAGGAGCTGCTTCTGTGCCACCTGCCGGCCTGGCCTCAGACCACAGCGAGTGCGACCTCTTTGTCCTCACTCAGACGTGAGGCCCTGAGGGTGAGTTCAACCTTCCTGTCTGAGCCCCAAGGGCACCGCCTTCCTGTCCTCAGCCGGGCCGGTCCTCAGAGACGCGGGAGGGGCTCTGTGTGGACATTTGGAAATGGGGTACCCACAGTTTCCACCACACTGAGGTCCCCCACGCCCAGGACGTGGTGGCCACGGGTGTGACGTCCAAGCGGTGGCCTCTCCACCCTAATTGGGTATCAGATTTTGAGCTGGACGTGGGTCTGGCTCAGCCTCTGTGAGAGAGTGCGTTGTCATCTCTGTTTCACTGCCAGGGTGTTCAGGTGGTTGTTCACAAACGTAGTTTCCTTACAGTAATTTCCTCCTTCCAGAGAATGTGCCATCGCAGCGGAAAGTCCTCTGTGTCCTGCCTTCAGAGCCTCCAGCGTCATTGCTGTATGAGGTCTGCTACTTCACGGTAAGTACTCCAGTGTGTTTTACTGTGTGTTTTGCAGCAGCCACATGCTCCCAGGTCATCACCGTTAACCCCAAATCAGGAAATACACCTTTCTCCCTGACAATCCAATCCACCAGGCCCGCTTCACCGCCTTCCCCAAGTGGGAGAAAAATGTTTCTTTCCCTTCGGTTCCAGTTTTCTTTTTCTGGAACTGTTTCTGAGACTATCCCTCAGTTTCCCAGCCTTGGCAGATCTAAAGAGCAGAGATGACTCCAAGGTGGGTGTGGGCAGTGCTTCCTCTGAGCAGCACAGGACTGCCATGGCTTGTAGACCCTGGGCAGTCCTGCCTGCTACCCTCTCCCATGCAGTCTACCCCAGCTGCCTGCAGTCTACTCTAATTTCATTTTTAGGTGCACAGAAGGCTTTTGGTGTCTCGGGTCTTTTATTCGTGTTCTGTCAACCTGTCCACACATTGGACACCCTTAGCAAATTTTCTAAGACTTTGCCTAGCTAGACCCTTAAAGTCACAGCAGTTTGTAATATCTAACAGTAGAAAAAGTGGATGATGTGATTTTTCAAAAGACAAAAAGATTTCTCTTTTTATTTCATTCTTTTGAGACAGAGTCTCGCTGTGTTGCCCGGGCTGGAGTGCCATGGCATCAGCCTAGCTCACAGCAACCTCAAACTCCTGGGCTCAAGCCGTCCTTCTGCCTCAGCCTCCCAAGTATCTGGGACTACAGGCATGTGATACCATACCCGGCTAATTTTTTCTATATATTTTTAGTTGTCCAGCTCATCTTTTTCTGTTTTTAGTTGAGATGGGGTCTCGCTCTTGCTCAGGCTGGTCTCGAACTCCTGAGTTCAAATGATCCACCCACCTCGGCCTCCCAGAGTGCTAGGGTTATAGGCATGAGCCACCGCTCCCGGCCACCCCCTAAAAAATTATTATTTGATATATCATGTGTAAGAATCACCTTCGATTTATATATATACCAAGGAAATAGTAGCTAAACACAGAGTTCGTATTTGGGATAATCAGTATAGAAAAATTAAATCTCACTGCCAAAGGAAAGGCAAATGGCCCAGTTGATCATGGAAACTTCATGAGAGTTTACTGAACCACATATTACCTTACTGTAATTCTCTAGCTGTGTGTGTGCGCATGTGTGTGCACACCAGTTGCAAGGTATCTCAAGTTTGCACACTTATGTTTACATCACCAATCGATATAGTTAAATGATAAAGTCGTAGTCCATATTATGACAATGTATATAAATATTTGAAAGGACCTTTTAAAATTTCACCATTTTTACCACTTATGAATATATAATTCAGTGGAGTGTCATACATTGCCCATGTTGTGCCACCACGTATTTATTAATAGTTCCAATTTTTTTTTTCTTCTGCTGAAGGAAACTCAAAGCCCGTTACGAAGTCACTTACTTTTCCCTGTCCCCCAAGTCCCTGGCAAGCACTAATCTATTTTTCATCACCATGGATTTGCCTGCTCTGGACATTTCATACAAATGGATTCATATAATATGTCACCTTTTGTGTCTGATTTCTTTCACTTAGGACATTTTTGAGGTTCATCCATGTTGTGATATACATCAGTACTTCATTCCTTTTTTCTGTAGGATTAAATACATACAGCATTCATCATTCTTTTTTTTTTTTTTTTTTTTTTTTTGAGACAGAGTCTCGCTTTGTTGCCCGGGCTAGAGTGAGTGCCATGGCGTCACCCTAGCTCATAGCAACCTCAAACTCCTGGGCTTAAGCGATCCTATTGCCTCAGTCTCCAGAGTAGCTGGGACTACAGGCATGCGCCATGATATGCCCAGCTAATTTTTTCTATATATATTTTTAGTGGTTCAGGTAATTTTTCTTTCTATTTATAGTAGAGATGGGGTCCTGCTCAGGCTGGTCTCAAACTCCTGACCTCAAGCGATCTACCCGCCTCGGCCTCCCAGAGGACTAAAATTACAGATGTGAGCCACCTCGCCTGGCCTAGCACTCACCATTCTTAAGTGCACACTTTAGTGGCATAAACCACATGCACATTGTTGCGTAACCATCACCACCATCCATCTCCAGAATTTCTTTCATCTGCCCCAAGTGGAACCCTGTACTCGTTAAACACCCACTTTGTATTTTCTCTTCTCCAAGCCCCTGGAAACTACTCCAGCTACCTCATAAGTAGAGCATACTCTATTTGTCGTTGTGTGCCTGGGTTGTTTCACTTAGCACGATGTCATTACGTAAGTCAGAATTTCCTCATTTTTAAGGCTGAGTTATATTTCATTGTGATGGATGGACCACATTTTATTTTTCTACTCATCTGTCAGTGGACACTTGTATTGCTTCCACCTTTTGGCACAGTGAATAATGCTGCCATGAATGTGGGTGTTCAAGTCCCTGTTTTCAATTCTTTTCAGTATATACCCAGAAGTGGAATCACTGTGTTGTAAGTGAATTCCATGCTTAATTTTTGAGGTACTGCCATATTGTGTTCCATAACAACTGCTCCATTTCAGTTTTCTCTTTCCTTTTTATGGCTGAATAATATATCAGGTTATGATATACCTAATTTTGCTTATCCATCCATCTGTTGATGGACGTTTGGGTTGTTTGCACCTTTCAGCTATTGTGAACAGGGTTGTTATAAATATTCATGTATAAGTTCTTGTTTGAACACTTGTTTTCTAATCTTTGGAGTATGTACCTTGGAATGGAATTGTTGAGCTATGGTAATTCTGCATGTAAATTTTTGAGGGAAGATTCAACTAGTTTACACAGCCTGTAGCATTTTATACTTCTACAAGCAGTGTTTAAGGGTATCCAGGTTTTCTGTATCCTTGCCAACAGATATCTTTAATTTTTTTTAACAATAGCCTTTCAAGCGTATGTGAGTGGGTATGTCATTGTGGTGTGAATTTGAATTTCAGATGACCTGTGACCTGGGCATGGACTCTGAGCAGGGCCAGTTGTTTCTGTCAGGACGACCTGTGATCCTGGCCTGGACTCTTAGCAGTCACAGTTGGTGGAGTCCATGAGGACAACCTGCGACATTGGTGCAGATTCTGCGCAGGCACAGTTTCTGGTGTCTGTCAGGGAGTGATCAGGAGGCGGGGGGTCCCCACTCTCAACCATGGGGTGTGCACCCTTGCACATCCTGGGCTGCTCCCTTGCCCAGGGTGCCTGCAGTGACACAGGACTGTGTGACGTTGGGACGGCCTGGGGGCTCTGTGCAGGTTGCTCTTCCAAATTCAAGTGAAGTTTGGGGAAGACACTTGGATACAAAACAGGAGAGGGGCCCTTTTACCTACAGTTTTTGAGGTTTTTAATGCAACTTGTGTCTCTCAGTACAGAACATAGGGTACATGTAGGCACATTAGAGACGGGTGAGCTTAGAGTAGCTCACGGGAGTGAGACGTCAGGGTGGGAGACAGGAGCTTGTATGTGTCCAGAAATGACTGAGGCACCCTGTGTGGGCAGAGAGAGTCAACCCTGGATTCCTAGCGCCTTCTTACTGCCTCCCACAGCTCCTACTGCAACCACCTCCTGGCCTACAGCAGGAGGGGCTCCGGCCATCACACACACACTCCACACCTGATAACGAGGAAGACATGGGTAATGGCTGCTCCTCCCTTCCAGGTCAGCGCAGGAATTCCAGTGGCCCTCTGCTCATCACTGAGTCCTGTCCCCACCCTGGAATGTGCAGGAGCCAGGGAGAAAAAGCCTTCTTACATGCCCTGCCCACCGAGTTCCTGATCTCTTACAGAAAAGCAAGAAAGACATGCATTAAGGTAACCTAAGTGGCTGTCACAGTCGCCCACAAATTGGGACTGCTGGGAGAGTCTCCAGATGTTCTGTGGTCCATAGCCCAGGTACCCCAGGTATTTAAGCACCCTGGGACATCCCACACATGAGCTCTGGTCTGTAGCCCAATTCTGCCAAGGTGATTTAGGAAACCTGATACTTCGCATAGATGAGCCGTGGTCTGTAGACCAGTCCCTCCAGGGATTTAGGGAACTGGGACAGCCTACAGTGGAGCCCTTGTCCTTAGGCCAGTGCCACCAAGGGATTTAGGGAAACTCAACAGCCTAGAGATGAGCCCTGGTCTGTGTACAGGTACCTCCAGGGGTTTAAGGAACCTGGGACAGCCCACAGATCAGCCCTGGTTTGTAGACCAGTCCCACCAGGGATTTAGGGAACCTGGGAAATTCCACAGATGAGCCCTGGTCTGTAGATGAGTCCACCCAGGAATTTAGAGACCTGGGACATCCCACAGATGAGTCCTGGTCTGCAGGGCAGTCCCTTCAGGGATTTAAGAAACCTGGGACATCGCAAGATGAGCCCTGGTGTGTAGGCCAGTCCCCTGAGAAATTTAGGGAACATGCGAAATCCTGCAGATGAGCCCTGGTCTGTAGGCCTGACCTCCGAGGGATTTAGGGAACCTGGAACATCCCAGAGCTATGCCTTGATTTGTAGGCCAATACCCCAGGGATTCAGTGAACCTGTGATATCTGAATACATGAGCCCTGGTCATAAGGCCAGTCCCTCCAGGTATTTAGGGAACCTGAGACATCCCATAGATGAGCCCTGGTCTGTGGGCCATTCCCCGCCTGAAATTTAGGGAACCTAGGAGAGCTCACAGATGAGCCCTGGCATATAAACCGGTTCTCTCCAGGGATTTAGGGAACATGGGACATCCTGCAGATGAGCCCTGGTCTGTACGCCAGTACCCCAGGGATTCAGGGAACCTGAGACATCCCAATAGATGAGCCCTGGTCATAAGGCCAGTCCCTCCAGAAATTTGGGGAACCTGGGACATCATACAGATGAGCCCTGGTCTCTAGGCCAGTTCTGCCAGGGATTTAGGGAACCTGGGACATCCCACACCTGATCCTGGGTCTGTTCACCAGACCCCCAGGAGTTTGGGGGAACCTGGGAAACCTCTGGTTTGTGGACCAGTCCCCCCAGGCATTTAGGGAACCAGGGACATCCCACAGATTAGCCCTGGTGTGTAAATCAGTCCCCAAGGGGGTTGGGCAACCTGAAACAGCCCACAACTGAGCCCTGGTCTGTAGGCCAGCCCCCCCAGGGATTTAGGGGACCTGCGACAGCCCACAGAGGAGCACTGCTCTGTAGGCCAGCCTCTCAGTGATTCAAGGAACCTGGGACAGCCCACTGATGAACCCTGGTGTGTAGGTCAGACTGCCCCAGGAATTTACATAACGTAGGACATCCCAAAGATCAGCCCTGGTCTTTACGCCAGTCTGCCCCAGGGATTAGGGAACCTGGGACATCCCACAGATGAGCCCTGGTCTAGAGTCCTGTCCCACACAGGGATTTAGTGAACCTGGGACATCCCACAGATCAGCCCTGGTCTGGAGTTTTGTCCCCCCAGGGATTTAGGAAATCTAGGACATCCCAACGGATGAGCCCTGGTTTGTAGGTCAGACCCCAAGCGATTTCGGGAATGTAGGACAGTGCACAGATGAGCCCTGGTCTGTAGGCCAGTTCCCTGAGGGATTTAGGGAACTTGGGAGAGCCCACAGTTGAGCCCTGATCAGTAGACAGTCCCCCAGCAATTTTGGCAACCAGGGACACCCCACAGAGGATCCCTGGTCTGTGGGCCAGTCCTCCGAGGGATTTAGGTAACCTGAGACAGCCTATAGATGAGACCTGGTCTCTAGATCGGTACATGGAGGGATTTAAGGACCTGGGATATCCCACAGATGAGCCCTGGTCTGGAGTCCTGTCCCCCCTAGGGATTTAGGAAATCTGGGCATCCCAACAGATGAGCCCTGCTGTGTAGGCCAGAACCCAAGGGATTTAGGGATACTGGGACATCCCGCAGATGAGCTTTGGTCTGTAGGCTGGTTTCCCTAGGGATTTAGGGAAACTGGTACAGCCCAGAGATGAGCCCTGGTCTGTAGTACAGTCCCCCTAACAGATTTACAGAACTGGCAACAGTCCACAGATGAGCCCTGGTCTGTAGACCAGTCCTTAAAGGGATTTAGGGAACATGGGACATCCCACAGATGATCTCTGGTCTGTAGGCTACTCCCCCCAGGGATTTAGGGAACCTGAGACATCCCACAGATGAGTCCTGGACTCTAGGCCAGTCTTCCAAGGGATTTAGGGAGACTGGCACACCCAACAAATGAGCCCTGGTCTGCAGACTAGTCACCCCAGTTATGTAGGGAACCTTGGACATCCCACAGATGATCCCTGGTCTGTAGGCCAGTCCCTGCAGTGATTTAGGGAACCTGGGAAATCCCATAAATGAGCCTTGGTCTATAGACAGTCCCCTCAGGGATTTGGGGAACTTGGGGACACCCCATAGATGAGCTCTGGTGTGTAGGTCAGACCCCCTCAAGTATTTAGGGAACCTAGGACATCCCACAGATGATCTCTGGTTTTTAGGTCAGTCCTCCCAGGGATTTAGGGAACTTTGGATTGCCCACAGTTGAGGCCTGGTATGTAGACTGTCCCTCAGTGATTTCGGCAATGTGGGACACATTAAAGATGAGCCCTGGTCTCCTGACTAGTCTCTCCAGGGACTTAGTGAACCTGTGACAGGCCACAGATGAGCCCTGGTCTACAGACAGTTCCTCCAGGGATTTAGGGAACCTGGGACATCCCACAGATTAGCCCTGGTTTGTACACCAGTTATCAAAGGTATTTGGGAAACCTTGGACATTTCACAGATGAGCTCTGGTCTGTAAGCCAGTCCCTCCAGTGATTTAGGGAACCTGGGACATACCACAGATGAGCTCTGGTCTGTGAGCCAGTCCCTCCAGTGAATTAGGGAACCTGGGACAGCCCACAGATGAGTTCTGTTGTGTAGGTTGGTCCCCCCTCAAGGATTTAGGGAACCTAGGAAAGCCCACAGATGAGCCCTGGTCTGTAGGACAGTCCACCCCAGGGATTTAGGGAACCTGGGACACCCCACCAAGGAGCCCTGGTGGGTAGGCCAGTCCCCCCTGGATATTAGGGAACTTGGGACAACTCTGGTCTGTCATCTAGTCCCCCCAGGGATTTAGGGAAACTGGGACATCCCACAGATGAGCCCGTGTCTGTAGACCAGTCCTTCCGAGGATTGAGGGAACCAGGGACAGTGCACAGATGAACCTTAGTCTGCAGACCAGGCCCCCTGGGATTTAGGGAACCTGGGACATTCCACAGATGATCCCTGGTCTGTAGGACAGTCCTCTTTGGGATATGGGGAATCTGGGACATCCCACTTATGAGCCCTGGTCTGTAGACCAGTAACTCAAGGGATTTAGGGAACATGGGACATACCACAGATGATCCCTGGTTTGTAGTCCCATCCCTCTAGGGATTTAGACAACTTTGGAGAGTCCACAGATGAGCTCTGCTCTGTAGACAGTCCCCCAGCGATTTCAGCAACCTGGGACACCACACAGATGAGCCCTGTTCTGTAAACCAGTCACCCCAGGGACTTAGGCAAACTGTGACAGGCCACAGATGAGCCCTGGCCTACAGACAGTCTCTCCAGGGATTTAGGCAACCTGGGACATCCCACTGATGAGCCCTGGCTAATAGGCCAGGCCCCCTTGGTATTTAGGGAAGCTGGGACAGCCAACAGATGAGCCTGGTCTGTAGGCCAGTTTACCCCAGGGATTTACAGAATCTGGCACAGCCCACACATCAGCCGTGGTGTGTAGGCTAGTCCCCTCAGTGATTTAGGGAACCTAGCACAGCCCTTAGATGAGCCCTGGTTTGTAGGCCACTCCCCAACAGGGATTTAGGGAACCTGGGACAGCCCATAGATGAGCTCTGGTCTGTAGATCGGTACGCCAAGGGATTGAAGGACCTGGGATATCCCACAGATGAGCCCTGGTCTGTAGGGCAGTTCCCACCCAGGGATTTAGGGAACATGGGAGATCCCACAGATGATCCCTGGTCTGTAGGACAGTCCTCTTTGGGATATGGGGAATCTGGCATATCCCACAGATGAGCCCTGGTCTGTAGGCCAGTCCCTCCAGGATTTTGGGAAGCTGGGACATCCCACAGATGTGCCCTGGTCTGTAGGCCAGTCCTGCAAAGGATTTAGGGAGCCTCGGACATACCACAGATGAGCCCTAGGCCATAGGCCAGTCCCCCCCTTGGATTTAGGGAACCTGGTAGAGCCCACAGATGAGCCCTGGTCTATAGGCCAGTTCCCCGCATGGATTTAGGGTCACGGGACATCCAAGAATTAATCCCTGGTCTGTAGGCCAGTACCTGAGGAATTCTGGGAATGTAGGACAGCCCACAGATGAGCCCTGGTCTGTAGGTCCGTCCTCTCCAGGGATTCAGGGAACCTGGGACCGCCCACAGAGGAGCTGTGCTCTGTAGCCAAGTCCCACCAGGGATTTAGGCACTTGGGACAGTTCTGTTCTGTAGGCTAGTCCCCCCAGAGATTTAGGGAACCTGGGACAGCCCACAGATGAGCTCTGTTGTGTAGGTCAGTACCCCCTCAAGGATTTAGGGAACCTAGGACAGCCCATAGATAATCCCTGGTGTGTAGGCCAGTCCCTCGCTGGGATTTAGGGAACCTGGGACAGCCCACTGAAGAGCCCTGCTCTCCAAGTCAGTCCACCCCAAGGATTTAGGGAACCTGGGACATCCCACAGATGAGCCCTGGTGAGTAGGCCAGTCTTCCCCAGGGTTTCAGGGAACTGGGCTAGCCCACAGAGGAGCCCTGGACTGTACATCAGTCCCCAAGGGATTTGGGCAACCTGGGACATCCCGCAGTTGAGCTTTTGTCTGTACACCAGTCCCCCCCTGTGATTTAGGGAACCTGGGAGAGCCCATAAATGAGCCCTGGTTCATAAGCCTGTCCTCTCCAGATGTTTAGGGAATCTTGGACCTCCCACAGAGGAGCCCTTAGATGCAGGCCAGTCCCCTCAGCGATTTAGAGAACCTGGGACAGCCCACAGATGAGCTCTGTTGTGTAGGTCAGTACCCCCTCAAGGATTTAGAGAACCTAGGACAGCCCACAGATAATCCCTGGTGTGTAGGCCAGTCCCTCGCTGGGATTTAGGGAACCTGGGACAGCCCACTGAAGAGCCCTGCTCTCCAAGTCAGTCCACCCCAAGGATTTAGGGAACCTGGGACATCCCACAGATGAGCCCTGGTGAGTAGGCCAGTCTTCCCCAGGGTTTCAGGGAACTGGGCTAGCCCACAGAGGAGCCCTGGTCTGTAAATCAGTCCCCAAGGGATTTGGGCAACCTGGGACATCCCGCAGTTGAGCCTTTGTCTGTACACCAGTCCCCCCCTGTGATTTAGGGAACCTGGGAGAGCCCATAAATGAGCCCTGGTTCATAAGCCTGTCCTCTCCAGATGTTTAGGGAATCTTGGACCTCCCACAGAGGAGCCCTTAGATGCAGGCCAGTCCCCTCAGCGATTTAGAGAACCTGGGACAGCCCACAGATGAGCCCTAGTGTGTAGGTCAGAGCCCCCCAAGTATTTAGGGTACCTGGGACAGCCCATAGATGAGCCTTGGTCTGTAGGCCAGTTCTCCTTGGGATGTAGGGAAACTGGGACCTCCCACAGATGAGCCCTGTTGTGTAGGCCAGTCCCCTGAGGAATTTAGGGAACATGGGACATCCTGCAGATGAGCCCTTGCCTTTTAACCAGTCCCCCCAGGGATTCGGGGAACCTGGGACATGCCACAGATAAGCCCTGATCTTTAGGCCTGTCCACCCCAGGGATTTAGGGAACTGGGACAGCCCACAGATGAACCCTGGTGTGTAAATCAGTCTTCAAGGGGTTTGCGCAAGCTAGGACAGGCCACGCCTGAGCCCTGGCCTGTAGGACTGTCCCCCCTTGAATTTAGGCAACCTGGGACAGCCCACAAATGACCCTGGTCTCTATCCCTGTCCCCCCAGTAATTTAGGTAACCTGGGATAACCCACAGAGGATCCCTGGTGGTAGGCCAGGCCTCCAGGGATTTAGGGAATGTGGGACTGCCGCAATGAGCCCTGCTTTGTAGGCCAGTCCTCCCCCCTTGGGATTTACAAAATGTGGGACAGCCAACAGATGAGGTCTGGTCTGTAGGCCAGCCCCCCAGGGATTTAGGGAACCTGGGATATCCCATGGATGAGCCCTGGTCTGTACGCCAGTCCCCCCAACATTTAGGGAACCTGAGACTGTGTACAGATGAGCCCTGTTCTATTGGCCAGGCCTTCCTGGGATTTAGGGAACCTGGGACACACCACAGATGAACCCTTGTCTGGAGGCCTGTGTCCCCCCAGGGATTTAGGGAATCTGGGACATCCCAACAGTTGAGCCCTGGTCTGTATGCCAGACCCCAAGGGATTTAGGGAACCTGATATAGACCAGAGATGAGCCTTGGTCTTCAGCCGGTCCCTTCCAGGGACTTAGGGAACCTGACACAGCCCACAGATGAGCCCTGCTCTGTAGGTCAGTTCCCACCTCTGGGATTTAGAGAACATTGGACAGCCAACAGATGAGCCTTGGTGGGGCTGCCGTGTCCTCCGTGAGGAGTGGGGACTCATTCCCTGCTTGAGGGAAGGAGGGGCTAACACATCCCACCTACTGTTAGAAGAGGTGGGGCCACAACACGGTGCTTGAGAGGAGACAGGGACCCTTGCCCAGAGTGATAGGAGGTTTAGCCAAGGCACTCTCAACACCCTTAGAACGGGCAGGGCTGTCGCACCCTGCATGGGGGAGATGGGATGGCCACGCCCTATGGGGGAGGAGCCAGGGCTCCTGAGCCAATCCTGGGAGTAAGTGGGGCAGGGATTCCCAGTGGAAGAGGAGGTGGGGCCCCATATCCTGCATGAGAGGAGGTGAGGGCCCGAATAGTGTGTGAGAGGAGGGGGAGCCTGTGTCCTGCATGAGGGTGGAAGGGGCCAACACATCCCACCCACTGTTAGAAGAGGCAGGGACACAACGCCCTGCTTGAGAGGAGCAGGGGCCTCTTGGCCTCAGTGAGAGGCGGTTTATGTAATGCACTCCCCCATCGTTAGAGCAGGCGGGGCTGCCGCGCCCTGCATGGGGGGAGGTGTGATGGCCACGCCCTATGGGGGAGGAGCTGGGGCTCCTGAGCCATGCCTGGGAGGAATTCGAGCCCCTATGCCCGACCAGAGAGGACATGGTTCCTCGTACCTTGCATTAGCATGTAGGGACCTGTATCATATGTGACAGGAGGGGGAGCCCTGTGCCTGCATTCGAGGGGGTGTGGCACCTTCGAACTGGTTGATATGAGGTGGCCCTCCCTCCCCTGTGTGAGAGGAGGTGGGGTTGCTGTGTCCTGCATGAGGAGAGGAGGGGCCAATGCACTTCCCCCCACAGAAGAGGAGGGCCCCCGTGCCCTGCATCAGAGGCGGTGCTGCCATGTCCTGCCTGAGAGGAGGCCATGCACCTGCGCCCTGCTTGACAGGAGGCGGCCCTCTGTGCCCTGCATGAGAAGAGCGGGGGCCAATGCATCCCACCCACTGTTAGAAGGGGCGGGGTCACAAGGCCTTGCTTGAGAGGAGGCGGGGCCCCTTGCCCAGAGTGATAGGAGGTTTATCCAATGCACCCCCCGACCCCCCCCACCCCGGCCATTAGAGCAGGCAGGGCTATTGCTACCTGCATGAGGGGAGGTGGGATGGCCACTCCCTATGGGGGAGGATCCAGGACTCCTCAGCCAATCGTGGGAGGAAGTGGGGCCCCCATGGCCCACGGAAGAGGAGGTAGTGCCCCGTACCCTAAATGGGAGGAGTTCGGGGCCCTCATCCAGCGGGAGAGGTGGTGGGGCCAATGCGTCCCACCCACTGTTAGAGGAGGTGGGGCCACAATGCCCTGCTTGAGAGGAGGCATGGGCCCTTGCCCAGAGTGACAGGAGGTTTACCTAATGCACTCCCGCTTTGTTAGAGCAGACCAGGCTGTCACACCCTGCGTGAGGGGAGGTGTGATGTCCACGCCCTGTGGGAGTGGAGCCAGGGCTCCTGAGCCATGCCTGGGAGGAATTGGGGCCCCTATGCCCGACGGGAGAGGAGGTGAGCACTCGAATCATGTGTGAGAGGTTGGGGAGCCCTGTGCCTGCATCAGAGGGGTTGTGGCACCTGCAAACTGGTTGATATGAGGCGGCCCACCGTGTCCTGCGTGAGAGAAGGTAGAGTTGCTGTGTCCGGCGTGAGGAGAGGAGGGGCCAATGCGCCCTCCCCCAGAGAAGAGGAGGGGCCTCGTGCCCTGCAACGAGGAGGCGGTGCCGCCAAGCCCTGCATGACAGGATGCGGGGCACCTGGGCCATGCTTGACTGAAGGCAGCTCTCCGTGCCCTGCGTGAGAGGAGGTGGGGTGGTTGTGCCCTGCGTGAGAGGAGGAGGGGCCAAGGCACCCCCCCCCACAGAAGAGGAGGAGCCCCGTGCCCTGCATCAGAGGAGGGCGGGGACTCTGCCCTCTGTGAAAGGAGACGATGACGCGCCAACGCCCTGCTTGACAGGAGTCGGCCCCCTGTGTCCTGCGTGGGAGGAGGTGGGGCCAACGCGTCCCACCCACTGTTAGAAAGGGCGGGGTCATAACGCCTTGCTTGAGAGGAGGTGGGGCCCCTTGTCAAAAGTGAGAGGAGGTTTTGCCAATGCACCCCCCCACCACAACCATTAGAGCAGGCGGGGATGCCCCGCTGTGCATGAGGGGAGTTGGGATGGCCACGACCTATGGGGGAGGAGCCGGGACTCCTAAGTCAATCCTGGTAGGCAGTGTGGACCCATGCCCCACGGATGAGGAGGTGGGGGACCAAATGCAGTCTGAGAGGAGGTGGGCCTGCCGTGCCCTGTGTGGGAGGAGGCGGGACTAATGCGTCCCACCCACTATTGGAGGAGGCGGGGCCCCTTGCCCAGAGTGAGAGGAGGTTTATGCCATGCAACACCCCCACTGTTAGAGGAGAGGGGGTTGTTGTTCCCTGCTTGATGGGAGGTGGGATGGCTACACACTGTGGAGGAGGAGCCGAGACTCCTGAGCCAATCCTTGGAGGAAGTGGGGCCCCCATGCTCCAAGGAAGAGGAGGTGGGGCCCTGTACCCTACATGAGAGGTGGTGTGGTCCCAAATGTAGCCTGAGAGGAAGTGGGCCTGCCGTTCCCTGCATGAGAGGAGGCGGGGCCCCTTGCCCGGAGTGAGAGGAGGCTTAGCCCATGCGTCCCCCACCACCACCATTAGAGCAGGTGGGGATGCCCCGCTGTGCATGAGGGGAGGTGGGATGTCCACACCCTATGTGGGAGGTGCAGGGAATCCTTAGCAATCCTGGGAGGAAGTGTGGCCTCCATGTCCCCCCCGGAAGAGGAGTGGGGGTGCCCCTTGCCCTACATGAGTGGGGGCTCAAATCCAGCGTGACAGGACGTGCGGCTGCCGTGCCCTCCGTAAGAGGATGGGATGCCCCTTGCTTACAATGAGAGGAGGTTAAGCCAATGCACCCTCCCCCCATTGCTAGAGCAGATGGTGCTGTCACGCCCTGCATGAGGGGAAGTGGGATGGCCACGCCCTATGGGGGAGGCGCAGAAACTCCTGAACCAATCCTGGGAGGAAGTGGGGCCCCCATGCTCCGTGGAAGAATAGGTGGGGCCCCGTACCCTATATGAGAGGAGGTGGGGGCCAGAATCCTGCATGAGACGACTAGTGGGTGCCGTGTAATGCATGAGAGGAAAAGGGGCCATTGCGTCCCACCCACTGTTAGAGGACGTGGGGCCTCAACGCCCTGTTTGAGAGGAGGCAGGCCCCCTTGCCCAGAGGGAGAGGTGGTTTAGCCTATGCACCACCTCCACTATTAGAGCAGGTGGGGCTGCCAGGCCCTACATGAGGGGAGGTGGGATGGCCAGGTCATATGGGGGAGAAGCCGGGACTCCTGAGCCAATGTTGGGAGGAGGTGGAACCTTCATGCCCAGCGGAAGAGGAGCTGGGGCTGCTGTTTCCTGCGTGAGTGGAGGAAGGGCCAACGCTTCCCACCCACTGTGAGAGGATGTGGGGCCACAACGCCCTGCTTGAGAGGAGGCCAGGCCCCTTGCCCAGAGGGAGAGGAGGTTCAGCCAGTGCACCTCCCCAATGTTAGAGCAGGCGGTGCTGTCGCGCCCTGCATGAGGAAAGGTGGGATGGACACGCCCTATGCGGGAGAGGCCAGAACTCCTGAGCCAACCCTGGGAGGAAGTGGGGCCCCCATACCCCACAGAAGAGGAGCTGGGGCCCGAACTGTACCTGAGAGGAGGTGCGGGTACAAATGCAGCATAACAAGAGGTGGGCCTGCTGTGCCCTGGGTGAGAGGAGGCCGGGCCCCTTTCCCAGAGTGAGAGGAGGTTTAGCCAATGCACCGCCCCAAGCGTTAGAGCAGCTGGGGCTTTTGCACCCTGCATGAGGGGAGGTGATATGGCCGTGCCCTTTGGGGGAATTCACCAGGACTCCTGACCAAGTTTTGGGAGCAAGTGGGACCCCGTCCCCTACATGAGAGGACATGAGGACCGAAATCCAGCGTAAAAGGAGGTGGGGCTGCTTTGCACTGCGTGAGAGGAGGCCGGGCCCCTTGCCCAGAGTGAGAGAAGTTTTAGGCAATGCACACTCCCACCATTAGAATAGGTGCAGTTTTCGCGCCCTGCATGAGGGGAGGTGGGATGGCCACGCCCTATGTGGGAGGCGCTGGGACTCCTGAGCCAATCTTGGGAGGAAGTGTGGCCCCCTTGCCCCGCCGAAGAAGAGGTTAGGCCCCGTATCCTATATGAGAGCAGGTAGGGTTGCCGTTTCTTGCGTGAGAGGAGGAAGGGCCAACGCTTCCCAGCCACTGTTGGAGTATGTGGGGCCACAAATCCCTGCTTGAGAGGGGGCAGGGCCCCTTGGCCAGAGGGAGAGGAGGTTTAGTCAATGCACCCCCTCACCGTTAGAGCACGTGGGGCTGTCACACCCTGCAGGAAAGGAGGTGGCATGGCATGCCCTATGGTGGAGGCGCTGGGAGCCCTGAGCCAAGCCTGGGAGGAAGTGGGGCACCCATACCCCACGGAAGAGGAGGTAGGGCCCCGTACCCTACATGAGAGTAGGTGGGGGCCGAAATGCAGCATGGGAGGAGGTGGGGCCTCTTGTCCAGAGTGACAGGAGGTTTAACCCATCCACTCCCTCCACCATTAGAGCAAGTGGGGCTGTTGCACCCTGCATGGGGGGGGTGGGTGGGATGGCCACGCCCTATGGGGGAGGAGCCTGGACTCCTTAGTGAATCCTGGGAGAAAGTGGGGCCCCCATGCCCCACGGAAGAGGAGGTGCGGGCACAAATGCAGCATGAGAGGAGTTGGGCCTCTTGTCCAGAGTGAGAGGAGGTTTAGCCAATGCACCCCCCCACCGTTATAGCCAGCGGGGCTTTTGCTCCTTGCATGAAGGGAGGTGGGATTGCCACACCCTATGGCGGAGCACTCGGGAACCCGTAGCCAATCCTGGGAGGACATGTGGCCCCCCTTGCCCCGCGGAAGAAGAGGTGGGGCCCCATAGCCTATATGAGAGGAGGTGGGGGCCGGAATCCAGCATGAGAGGAGGTGGGGCTGCCATGCCCTGCCTGAGAGGAGGAGGGCCAACGCCTCCCACCCACTGTTACAGGAGCTGGTGCCAGAACACCCTACTTGAGAAGAGGCAGGGCCCGTTGACCAGAGTGAGAGGAGGTTTGTTCAAAGCACGCCACCAGCGTTAGAGCAGGTGGGGCTGCTGGGCCCTGCATGAGGGGAGGTGAAATGGCCAGGTTCTATGGGGGAGGAGCCGGGACTCCTGAGCCAATCCTGGGAGGAGGTGAGGCCCCCATGCCTTTGCATGGAACAGGAGGTGCAGCCCTGTACCCTACATGAGAGGACGTGGGGGCCTGAATCCAGCCTGAGTGGAGTTGGGGCTGCCGAGCCCTGCGTGAGAGGCAGCGGGGCCCCTTGCCTTGACTGCCAAATGACCATAACGTGACCCGGTAACCAGTCCCCGTAAGCATGCCACGTGACCAAAACGTCACTTTCACTTGACCAGGTGACTGCCCACGTGACAATTCCAGAGCCAATGATTTTGCCCCAACCGTAACTGTAACCCTAACCTGCAGCCAACGTGACCCTCTCCCCCGAAAGAGGAGATGGGGCCCCTTGCCCTACATGAGAGGAGGTGGGGGCTCAAATCCAGTGTGACAGGAGGGGGAGTCTCCATGCCCTCTGTGAGAGGATGAGAGGCCCCTTGCCTACAGTGAGAGGAGGTTAAGCCAATGCACCCCCCCCCACTGCTAGAGCAGACAGTGCTGTCACACCCTGCATGCCTGGAGCTGGGATGGCTATGCCCTATGAGGGACCACCCAGTCATGTGTGGTGGTCACGTGGCTGGTCACGTGGGCTCTTGGCTGGTCAGAGGCATTGTGGGATGGTCACGTGGGCTTGTCACGTGACTGCCACGTGACCGGCCACGTAACCATGACGCGATTATCATGTGACTGCCACAGGACCAGCCACGTGATCTCCACGGGACCAGCCACATGACCATCACTTGACCACGTAAGTAGCCCATGTGAGCAGCCACGTGATGATCACGTAACCTTCACCTGACAATCATGTGACTCCCGTGTGACCGTCACATTAGCAGCCAGGTGACTACCACAGGACCATTATTTGACCATCACTTGACCACGTGACCAGTCCAGGGCCCACGTGACTAGCCTTGTGACAAGTCCACAGCTCACATGACTGGGTGGTCCCTCATAGGGCATAGCCATCCCAGCTCCAGTCGTGCAGGGTGCAACAGAATCGTCTGCTCTAGAAGTGGGACGAGTGCATTGGCTTAACCTCCTCTCACTATGGGCAAGAGGCCTCCCATCCTATCAGGTAGGGCACGGAAGCCCCACCTCCTCTCACGCTGCATTTGAGCCCCCACCTCCTCTCATGTAGGGCAAGGGGCCCCACCTCCTCTTCCAGGGGCGGGGTATGGGGGCCCCACCTTTTCCCACTTGGCTCAGGGGTCCCTGTGCCTCCCACATAGGCGTGGCCATTTCACCTCCCCTCATGCAGGGTGCAGCAGCCCCGCCTACTGTAACGCTAGAGGGGTGGATTGGGTATACTGCCTCTCCCTCTGTGCAAAGGGCCCTCCCTGCCTTCTCTCAAACAGGTCGTAGTGGCCCCACCTCCTTTAACAGTGGGTGGGAGGCAATGGCCCCTCCTCCTCTCACGCAGGGCATGGCAGCCAAACCTGCTCTCAAGCTGGATTCGGGCGCCCACCTCCCCTAATATAGGGTACAAGGCCCCACCTCTTCCTCCACGGGGAATAGGGGCCCGGTGCTTCCCAGGATTGGATAAGGGGTCCTGGGTGCTCCCCCATAGGGCATGGCCATCCCAACTGCCCTCATGCAGCCAGCCCCTGAGCGGGGGCTGTATTGGCTAAACCTCCTCTCACTCTGGCAAGGGGCCCGGCCTCCTGTCACGCAGGGCACAGCAGACCCACGTCCTCTTATTCTGCATTTGTGGCAACATCCTCTCATGTAGGTTTGGGGCCCCACCTCCTCTTCCACAGGTCATGGGAGTTAGACTTCCTCTCAGGATTGCTCAGGAGTCCCGGCTCCTGCCCCAGAGGGAGTGGCCATCCCACATCCTCTCAACAGGGACCCACACTCCCACCTGCTCTTACAGTAGGGACGGACATTGGCTAAATCTCCTGTCACTCTGGGCAAGGGGCCACGCCTCCTCTCATGCAGGGCACGGCAGGTCCACCTCTTCTCAGGCTGGATTTGGTCCCCCACTTCCTCTCGTATCCCATACCTGACTCCACCTCCATTTCCGTGGGCCCTGGGTTGCCACTTCCTCCCAGGATTGGCTCAGGAGTCCCGGCTCCACCCCCATAGGGCGTGGCCATCCCACCACCCATCATGCAGGGCACGAGAGGCCCGCCTGCTCTAAGGGTGGAGTGGTTCTTGGCCTAAACCTCCTCTCACTCTGGGCAAGGGGCCCCACATCCTCTTACGCAGGGCATAGCTGACCCACCTCCTCTCATGCTGCATTTGGGCCCCCACCTCCTCTTCCGTGGGGCATGGGTCGCACTGTCTCCCAGGATTGGCTCAGGAGTCTCGGCTCCTCCCCCATAGGGGGTGGCCATCCCACCTTCCCTCACGCACAGCGCGGCATCCTCGCCTGCACTAACGGTAGGGGGATACATTGGCTAAACTTCTGTGGGCAAGGGGCCCCAGCTGCTCTAATAGTGGGTGGCACGCATAAGCCCCTCCCCCTCTTACGCAGGGCACAGCAGCCCCACCTCCTCTCACGCTGCATTCGGGCCCCCACCTCCGGTTATGTAGGGTATGAGGCTCCACCTTCCCTTTTGTCGGGCATGGGGGCCCCACTTCCTCCCAGGATTGGCTCAGGAGTCCCGGCTCCTCCCCCATAGGGCGTGGCCATCCCGCCTCCCCTCATGCAGGGCCGGGCAGCCCTGCCTGCTCTAACGGTACGGGGGGGTGCATGGGCTAAACCTCCTCTCACTCTGGGCAAGGGGCCCTGTGTCCTCTAATGGAGGCCACTGCAGGCCCATCTCCTCTCACGCTGCATTTGGGCCCCCACCTCCTCTTCCGTGGGGCATGGGTCTCCACTGCCTCCAAGGATTGGCTCAGGAGTCCCGACTCCTCCCCCATGGGGCATGGCCATCCCACCTTTGCTTATACAGGGCGCTGCAGCCCCGCCTGCTCTAATGGCAGGAGGAGCATGCCTAAACCTCCTCTAACTCTGGGCAAGGGGCCCAGCCTCCTCTCACGCACGGCATGACAGGCCCACCTCCTCTAAGGCTGGATTCGGGCCCCCACATCCTGTCATGTATGGTAGAGAGCCGCACCTCCTCTTCCGTGGGGCATGAGGGCCGCACTTCCTCCCAGTACTGGCTCAGGAGTCCCGGCTCCTCCCCCTAGGGCATGGTCATCCCACCTTCCCTCAGGCAGCATGCGGCAGCCCCGCCTGCTCTAATGGTTGTAGGATGCATTGGCTAAACCTCCTCTCACTCTTGGCAAGGGCCCCCGCCTGATCTCACGCAGGGTACGGCAGCCCAACTCCTCTCACTGTGGATTCTGGCCCCCACCTCATCTCATCTGGGGTATGGAGCCCCACCTCCTCTTCCGTGGGGCTTGGGGGCCTCACTTCCTCATAGGACTACCTTAGGAGTCCCGGCTTCTCCACCATAGGGCATGGCCATCCCACCTCCCTCATGCGGGGTGCAACAGCCCCTCCTGCGCTAATGCTGCCAGTGTTGCGTGGTCTAAACCTCCTCTCCCTCTGGGCAAAGGGCCCCACCTCCTCTCAAGCAAGGCATTGTGACCTCGTCCTTTCTAACAGTGGGTGGGACGCGTTGCCCTCACCTCCTCCCACGCAGGGCACAGGGGGCCAACTCCTGTCAAGGAGGGCGTTGATGCGTCGTCATCTCCTCTGACACAGGGCATGGGTCCCCTCCTCTTCCGTGCAGAGGGTGTGCCTTGACCCCTCCTCCTCTCACGCAGGGCACAACCACCCCATCTCCTCTCACGCAGGGCACAGAGAGCCGCCTGCTGTCAAGCACGGCACAGGTGCCCCGAGTCCTGTCAAGCAGGGCACACAACCCTTCCTCCTGTCACGCAGGGATTGGCGGCACTGCCTCCGCCGATGCAGGGCACCAGGCCCCTGCTCTTCTGTGGGGGCAGGCTCATTGGCCCCTCCTCTCCCCACGCAGGACACAGCAACCCCACCTTCACTCACGCAGGACACGGTGGGCCGCCTCATACCAACCAGTTCGAAGATGACGCACCCCCTTTGATGCACGCACAGAGCTCCCCTTCATCTCACACATGACTCGAGCCCCTACCTCCTCACATGTAGGGTACGGGGAACCACCTCCTCTCCTGTTCGGCATGGGGGCCCCAACTTCTCCCAGGCATGGCTCAGGAGCCCTAACTCCTCCCACATAGGGCGTGGCCATCACACCTCCCCTCATGCAGGGCGCGACAGCCCCGCCTGCTCTAACGATGGTGGGGGGGTGCATTAGGTAAACCTCCTCTCACGCTGGGCAAGGAGCCATGCCTCCTCTCAAGCAGGGCGTTGTGGCCCCATCTCCTCTAACAGTGGGTGAGACTCATTGGCCCCACCTCCTTCCCCTATGGATTAGGGCCCCCACATCCTCCCATGCAGGGTACTGGGCCCCACCTCCTCTTCCATGGGCTATGGGGGCCCCACTTCCTCCCACGATTGGCTAAGGAGTCCTGGCTCCTCCCCCATAGGGCGTGGCCATCCCATCTCCCCACATGCAGGGCACGACAGCCCTACCTGCTCTAATGGTGAAGGGGTGCATAGGTTAAACCTCCTATCACTCTGGTCAAGGGGCCCTGCCCCCTCTCAAGCAAGGCGTTGTGACCCCGCCCCTTCTAACAGTGGGTGGGACGCATTGGCCCCTGCTCCTCTCACGCAGGGCACAGAGGGCCGCCTCCTGTCAAGCAGGGCGCAGGTGCGTCCTCTGCTCTCAGGCAGGGCATGGCAGCACCGCCTCCTGTGATGCAGGCATGGGGCCCCTCCTCTTCTGTGGGGTGGGGGTGCATTGGCCCCTCCTCCCGTCACACAGGACAAAACCACCCAACCTCCTCTCACGCAGGGCACGGAGGGTCGCCTCCTGTCAAGCACAGCGCAGGTGTCCAGCCTCCTGTCACGCAGGGCATGGCGACACCGCCTCCTTCGATGCAGGGCACGGGGCCCCTCCTCTTCTGTGGGGGAGGGCGCATTGGCCCCTCCTCTCCTCATGCAGGACACAGCAACCCCTCCTCCTCTCACGCAGGACAGGGAGGGCCGCCTCATATTAACCAGTTCGCAGGTGCCGTGCCTCCTCTGATGCAGGGCACATGGCTCGCCCTCCTCTCACACATGATTCGGGTCCCCACATCCTCATGCAGGATATGGGAAACCACCTCCTCTCCCGTCGGGAATGGGGGCCCCAATTCCTCCTAGGCATGGCTCAGGAGCCCCGGCTCCTCCCACATAGGGCGTGACTATCACACCTCCCCCCATGCAGGACGCGGCAGCCCCACCTGCTCCAACGGTGTTGAGAGTGCATTGGCTAAACCTCTCAATCAGGGCAAGAGGCACAGCTCGTCTCAAGCAGGGCATTGTGACCCACCTATTCTAACAGTGGGTGGGATGTGTTGGCCCCTTCCACCCTCACGCAGGGCACAGGCCACCCCCCACCTCTCACACAAGATTCGGGCCCTCACCTCCTCTCATGCAGGGTATGGGGCTCCACCTCCTCTTCCGCGGGGAATGGGGGCCCCACTTACTCCCAGGATTGGCTCAGGAACCCTGGCTCCTCTCCCATAGGGTGTGGCCATCCCACTTCCCCCACGCAGGGCACGACAGCCCCACCTGCTCTAACAGTGTTGAGAGTGCATTGCCGAAAACGCCTCTCCCTCTGGGCAAGGGTCCCTGTCTCCTCTCAAGCAGCGCGTTGTGGACCTGCCTCTTCTAACAGTGGGTTGCATGCGTTAGCCCAATCTGCCCTCATGCAGGGAACGGGTCCCCACTTCTCATGCAGGACATGGCAGCCCAACCAAGGCTCATCTGTTGGCTGTCCAACATTGTCTAAATTCCAGGGATGGGGACCGGCCTACACAGCAGGGCTCATCTGTGGGCTGTGTCAGGTTCCCTAAATCCCTTGGGGTCTGGCCTACAGACCAGGGCTCAACTGTTGGGATGTCCCAGATTCCCTAAATCCCTGGGGGGAGGGCACAGGCCTCCAGACCAGGGTTCATCTGTGGTATGTCCCAGGTTCCCTAAATCCCAGGGGGGCCTGGCCAATAGAACAGGGCTCATCTGTATGCTGTCCCAGGTTCCCTAAACCCTTGGGGGGACTGGCCTACAGACCAGGCCTCATCTGATGGCTGTCCCACGTTTCCTAAATCCCCAGGGGGGGTGTTCACTGGGCTACGAAACAGGGCTCATCTGTGCACTCTCTGAGGTTCCCTATGTCCCTGGAAGGGACTGGTATACACACCAGGGTTCATCTCTGGGCACTCCCAGGTTCCCAAAATCCCTGGGGGCCTGGCCTACAACCAGGGATCCTCTGTGGGCTGCTCCAGGTTCCCTAAATTACTGTGGGGGACAGGCCTACAGACCAGGGTCATTTGTGGGCTGTCCCAGGTTGCCTAAATTCAAGGGGGACAGGCCTACAGGCCAGGTCTCAGGTGTGGCCTGTCCCAGCTAGTGCAAACCACTTGAGGACTGATTTACACACCAGGGTTCATCTGTGGGCTATCCAATTTCCCTAATTCCCTGGGGCAGACTGGCCTACAGACCAGGGCTCATCTGTGGGATGCCCAAGTTTACCTGAATCCCTGGGGGGACTGTCCCAAAGACCAGAGCTGTCCCAGGTGCCCTAAATCACTGGGGGCACAGGCCAACACACCAGGGCTCATCTGTGGTATGTCCTAGGTTCCCTGAATCCCTTGGGTACTGGCCTACACACCAGGGCTTAACTCTGAGATGTCCCAGGTTCCCTAAACCCCTGGGGGGACTGGCGTACAGACCAGGGCTCATCTTTGGGATTTCCTAGGTCTTTAAATACCTGGGAAGACTGATCTACAGAGCAGGGCTCCCCTGTGGGCTGTCCCAGGTTCCCTATATCGCTCAGGGGACTGGCCTACAGCCCAGGGCTCATCTGTGGCACATCCCTGATTCCCTAAACATCTAGGGAGGACAGGCCTATAAACCAGGGCTCATTTGTGGGATGTCCCAGGTTACCTAAATCACAGGGGGGGACTGGCGTACAGACAAAGGCTCAACTGTGGGATGTCCCAGGTTGCCCAAAGACCTTGGGGACTGATTTACAGACCAAGGCTCATCTGTGGGCTGGCCCAGTGCCCTAAATCCCTGGGGAAGACTGGGCTACTAACCAGGGCTCACCTGAGTGATGTCCCAGGTTCCCTAAATCTCTTGGGGGACTAGCCTACAGACTACAGCTATTCCAGGTTCCCAAAATACCTGGGGGCCTGGCCTACAACCAGGGCTCCTCTTTGGGATGTCCCAGGTTCCCTACATCCCTGGGGGTGACTTGTCTACATACCAAAGCTTATCTGTCAGGTGTCCCAAGTTGCTGAAATCACTGTGAGACTGTCTACAGACCAGGGCTCATATGTGGGCTGTCCCAGGTTCCCTAAATCCCTGTTGGGGAGTGGCCTACAAACCAGGGCTCTTCTGTGGGCTGTACCAAGTTCCCTAAATGACTGAGGGGACTGGCCTAAACATGAGGGCTCATCTGTGGGCTCTCTCAGGATCCCTAAATCCCTGGGGGGGAACTGGCCTAAAGAGCAGGCTCATCTGTGGTCTGTCCCTGGTTCCCTAAATCCCAGAGGAGGACAGGCCTATAAACCAGGGCTCATCTGTGTGATGTCCCAGATTCCCAAATCACAGGGGGAGACAGGTGTACAGACCAAGGCTCAATTGTGGGATGTCCCAGGTTGCCTAAATCCTTGGGGAACTGATTTACATACCAGGGCTCTCCTGTGGGCTGTCCCAGTGCCATAAATCCCTGGGAAAGACTGGGCTACAGAGCAGGGCTCATCTGAGGGATGTCCCAGGTTCCCTAAATCCCTGGGGGGACTGGGCTACAGACCAGGTCTCATCTGTGGGATTCCCCAAGTTCCCTAAATCACTGGGGGGGGTACTGGCTTACAGAGCAGAGCTCCTTTGTGGGTGGTCCCAGGTTTCCTAAATCCCTGGGGGAAAATAACCTACAGACCAGGGCTCATCTGTGAGAAGTCCCAGGTTCCCTGAATCCCTGGGGTACTTACCTACACACCAGGGATTAATTCTTAGATGTCCCAGGTTCCCTAAATCCCTGGGAGTTGGGCCTACAGACCACGTCTCATCTGCGAGATGTCCCATGACACTAAGTCCCTGGGGGGAACTGGCCTACAGACAAGGGCTCATTTGTGCACTGTACCAGGTTCCCTAAATCCAAGAGGGGGACTGGCCTACAGTCAGAGCTCATCTGTGGGCTGTCCTAGGTTCCCTAAATCCCAGGGGATGTGGTGTACAGACCAGGGCTAATATGTAGGCTGTCCCAGTTTCCCTAAATCCCAGGGGGGCCTGGTCTACACACCAGGGCTTAACTCTGGGATGTCCCAGGTTCCCTAAATCCCTTGTGGGACTGGCTTACATACCAGGGCTCAGCTGTGCGATGCCAGGGGTTCCCTAAATCCCTGGGGGTGACTGGTCTACAGACCAGGGCTCAAATGCGGGGTGTCCCAGGTTGCTGATATCACTGTGGGACTGTCTGCAGACCAGGGCTCATCTGTGGGCTGTCCCAGGTCCCCAGAATCCCTGGGGGTCTGGCCTACAGACCACGGCTCATCTGTGGGATGTCCCAGATTATCCATATCCCAAGGGGGACTGGCCTACAGACCAGGGCTCATCTGTGGGCTGTCCCAGGTTCCCTAAATCCCTGGGGAGACTGTCTATAGACCAGGGCTGAGTTGTGGGATGACCCAGGTTCCCTAAATCACTGGGGGGACTGGTCTACAGACCAGGGCTCATCTGTGGGATGTCCAACATTCCCTAAATAGCTGGGGAAACTGAACGACAAACTAGGGCTCCTCTGTGGGATGTCCAGGTTCCCTAAATCCCTGGGGAGACTGTCTATAGACCAAGGCTCCTCTGTGGCCTGTAGGAGGTTCCCTAAGTTCCAGGGGTGACTGATCTACAGACCAGAGCTCAGCTGTGGGCTGTCCCAGGTTCCCTAAATCCATGGTGGGACTTTTTATAGACCACGGCTGATATATGGGATGTTCCAGGTTCCCTAAATCCCAGGGGAGACTGGTCTACAAACCAGTGCTCATCTATTGGGATGTCCTAGGTTCCCTCAATCCTTTTGGTACAGGCGAACAGACCAGGGCTCAACAGTGGGATGTTCCATGTCCCTTAAATCCCTCAGGGGACTGACCTACATAAGGGCTTATCTGTGGGATGACCCAGGTTCCCTAAATCCCTGGAGGGGCCTGGCCTACAGACCAGGGCTCATCTGTGGGCTGTCCCAGGTCCCAAAATCCCTTAGGGTACTGGTCTAGAAACAAGGGCTAATCTGTAGGCTCTCCGAGGTTCCTTAAATCCCTGGGGGGGACTGGCCTACAAACCAGGGCTCATCTGAGGCCTGTCACAGGTTCCCTAAGTCCCTGGGTTGACTGGTCTACAGACCAGAGCTCATCTGTGTGGTGTCCCAGGTTCCTGCAATCGCTGGGGGACTGTCTACAGGCCACAACTCTTCTGTGGGCTCTTCCAAGTTGCCTAAATCCATGGAGGGATGGGCCTACAAACCAGGGATCATCTGTGGGATGTCCCATGTTCACTAAATCCCTTGAGGGACTGGTCTACAGACCAGGGCTCAACTGTGGACTGTCCCAGGTTCCCTGAATCCCTTAAGGGCCCTGGGCTATAGACCAGAGCTCATCTGTGGTCTGTCCAATGTTCCCTATATCCCAGGGGTGGGGACTGGCCTACAGAGCAGGGCTCATCTATGGGCTGTCCCAGGTTCCGCACATCCATGGAAGGGACTGTCCTACAGACCAGGGCTCATGTCTGGGCTGTACCAGGTTCCCTAAATCCCTGTGGGTGGTCTAGCCTATAGAACAGAGCTCATCTGTGGGATGTCCCAGGCTCCCTAAATCCAAGGGGCACCTGGTCTACAGACCAGGGCTTATCTGTACGCTGTCCCAGGTTCCCTCAATCCTCAGGAGGACTGGCCTACAGACATGGGCTCATTTGTGGGATGTGCCAGGTTCCCTAAATCCCTGAGGGGACTGGCCTACACACCAAGGCTCATCTGTGTGATGTGCCAGGTTCCCTGAATCCCTGGGGGCACAGACCTAAAGAACATGGCTCATCTGTTCCCTAAATCCCAGGGGGGACTGGCCTCCAAACCAGGGCTCATCTGTGGGATATCCCAGGGTCCCTGAATCCCTGAAGGGACTGGCCTACAGACCAGGGCTCATCTATTGGATGTCCCAGGTTCCCTACATCCCAAGGAGAACTGGCCTATATACCAAGGCTCATCTATGGGCTGTCCAAGATTCCCTAAATACTTAGGGAGTCTGACCTACACACCAGAGCTCATCTGTGGGCTGTCCTAGGTTCCCCAAATCCCTGAGGGGACTGTTTATAGACCAGGGCTCATTTATGGGATGTCCCAGGTTCCCCAAATCACTGGAGGGACTGACCTAAAGACAAGGGATCATCTGTGGGATGGTTCAAGGTTCAAAAAATACCTGGAGTAACTGGTCTACAAAGAAAGGCTCCTCTATGAGCTGTCCCAGGTTCTCTAAGTCCCTGGGTGACTGGTCTACAGACTAGGGCTCATCTGTGGGCTGTCCGAGGATCCCTAAGTCCCAGGAAGGGACTGTCCTACAGACCAGGGCTCATCTCTGGGCTGTATCATTTTCCCTAAATCCCTGGGGATACTGGCCTACAGACCAGATCTTATCTGTGGGATCTCCCAGGTTCCATAAATCCCTGTGGTGGACTGGCCTAAGAGCAGGGCTCCTCTGTGTGCTGTCCCAGGTTCCCTAAATTGCAGGGGGGTTAATGGCCTACAGACCAGGGCTCATCTGTGGGCTGTTTCAGGGTTCCTAAATCCCAGGGGACACCGGCCTACAGACCAAGGCTCATCTATGGGCTGTCCTAGGTTCCCTAAATACTTGGAGTGTCTGACCAACACACTAGAGCTCATCTGTGGAGTGTCTGAGCTTCCCCAAATCCCTCAGGGGACTGTCTACAGAGCAGGGCTCAACTCAGGGCTATCCCAATTTCCCTAAATCCCTGGGGGGACTGCCCTACAAACCAGGTGTCATCTGTGGGATGTCCCATGTTCCCTAAATCCCTTGAGGGACTGGTCTAAAGACCAGGGCTCATCTGTGGGCTGTCCCAGTTTCCGTAAATCCTTGGCAGTGGACTGAGCTACACACTAGAGCTAATCTCTGGGCTGTCCCAGGTTCCTTAAATCCCTGGGGGGACAGTTTATAGACCAGGGATCATTTGTGGGATGTCCCCAGTTCCCTAAATCCCTGGAGGCACTGTTTATAGACCATGGCTGATATGTGGGATGTTCCAGGTTCCCTGAATCCCAGGGGAGACTGGTCTACACACCGGGGCTCATCAGTGGGATGTCCCAGGTTTTCTAAATCCCAGGGGGTCTATTCTACAGACAAGGGCACATCTATGGGCTGTCACAGGTACCCTAAGTCCCTGGGGAGTACTGGTCTGCAGACCAGGGCTCATCTGCGGGCTGTACCAGGTTCCCTATATCCCTGGGGTTCTAGCCTACAGACCAGAGCTTATCTGTGGTATGTCCCAGGATCACTAAATCCCTTGGGAGTCTGGCCCACAGATCAGGACTAATGTGTGGGATGTCCCAGGTTCCCTAAATCCTGCGGGACTAGCCTAAAGAACAGAGCTGTCCCACATTCTTTAAATCCCTGGTGGGACTGGCCTACAGACCAGGGCTCATCTGTGGGATATCCCAAGTTCTCTACATCCCAAGGAGGACTGGCCTACACACCAGAGCTCATCAGTAGTATGTCTCAGGTTTTTTAAATCAGAGGGGGGAATGGGATTCCCTAAATCCCTGGGAGGGGCTGGCCTACAGACCAGGGCTCATCTGTGGGATGTCCCAGGTTCATAAATCCCTGGGCAGACTGGCACACAGACCAGAGCTCTCCCAGATTCCCTATATCCCTGGGGAGACTGGCCAACAGACCAGGGCTTATCTGTGGGATGTATCAGGTTTCCTAAATCACCTTGGCAGAACTGGCCCATGGACCAGGGTTCACGTGTGGGATGTCCCAGGTTGCCTAAATACCTGAGGTGCCTGGGCTACAGACCACAGATCTTCTGGGGACTCTCTCAGGAGTCCCAATTTGTGGTCGACTATGACAGCCACTTAGGTTACCTTAATGCATGTCTTTCTTCCTTTTCTGTAAGACATCGGGATCTTGCTTGGCAGGGCATCTAAGAAGGCTTTTTCTCATTGGCTCCTGGACATCCCAGGGTGGAGACAGGACTCAGTGATTAGCAGAGGGCCACTGGATTTCCTGGGCTCACCTGGAAGGGAGGAGCAGCCATTCCACATCTCTTTGTCGTTATCAGGTGTGGAGCATGTGTGATAGCCAGAGCCCCTGCTGCTGTGGGCCAGGAGGCTGTTCCAGCAGGAGCTGTGGGAGGCAGGAGGAAGGTGGTAGGAAACGAGGGTTGGCTCTCTCTGCCCACACAGGGTACCTCAGTGATTTCTGGACACATACAGGCTTCTGTCTCCCACCCTGAAGTTTCCCTCCTCTGAGCTCCCCGGAGCTCGCCCATCCGTAATGTGGCTACATCTACCCTATGTGCTGTACTGAGGTAGGCGAGTTGCATTAAAAACCTCAAAAACTGGGCCGGGCGCGGTGGCTCATGCTGGTAATCCTAGCACTCTGGGAGGCCAAGGCAGGTGCATCGCTTGAGGTCAGGAGTTCGAGACCAGCCTGAGCAAGAGTTAGACCCCGTCTCTACTAAAAATAGAAACAAATTAGCTGACCAACTAAAATATATATAGAAAAAATTAGCCGGGCATGGTGGTGCATGCCTGTAGTCCCAGCTACTCAGGAGCCTGAGGCAGTAGGATTGCTTAAGCTCAGGAGTTTGAGGTTGCTGTGAGCTAGGCTGACGCCACAGCACTCACTCTAGCCAGGGCAACAAAGTGACACTCTGTCTCCAAAAAAAAAAAAAAAAAAAAAAACTTCAAAAATGGTAGGTAAAACAGCTCCTCTCATGTTTTGTAGCAAAGTGTCTTCCCCAAACTACACTTGAATTCAGAAGAGCAACCTGCACGCAGCCCCAGGCCCATCACCTCACACAGTCCTGTGTCGCTGCAGGTGCCCTGGGCAAGGGAGCAGCCTGGGATGTGCAAGGGTGTGCACTCCATGGTTGAGAGTGGGGCCCCCCCCCGCCTCATGGTCACTCCCTGACAGACACCAGCAACCATGCCTGTGCAGACTCTGCACCAAGGTCACAGGTCACAGGTTGTCCTCACAGACTCCACCAACTGTGACTGCTCAGAGTCCAGGCCAGGGTCACAGGTCATCCTGACAGAAGCAATGGGCCCTGTTCAGAGTCCACGCCCAGGTCACAGGTCATCCGAAACTCAAATTCCAACCACAATGACATACCTACTCACATACGTTTGAAAGGCTGTTGTTAAAAAAAATTGAAGATATCTGTTGGCAAGGATATAGAAAACCTGGATACCCTTAAACACTACTTGGAAAAATATAAAATGGTACAGGCAGTGTGTAAACTAGTTGAATCTTCCCTCAAAAATTTACATGCAGAATTACCATAGCTCAACAATTCCATTCCAAGGTACATACTCCAAAGATTAGAAAACAAGTGTTCAAACAAGAACTTGTACATGAATATTTATAACAGCCCTGTTCACAATAGCTGAAAGGTGCAAACAACCCAAACGTCCGTCAACAGATGGATGGATAAGCAAAATTAGGTATATCATAACCTGATATATTATTCAGCCATAAAAAGGAAAGAGAAAACTGAAAGGGAGCAGCTGTATGGAACACAGTATGACAGTACCTCAAAAATGAAGCATGGAATTCACTTACAACACAGTGATTCCACTTCTGGGTATATACTGAAAAGAACTGAAAACAGGGACTTGAACACCCACGGTCATGGCAGCATTATTCACTGTGCCAAAAGGTGGAAGCAATACAAGTGTCCACTGACAGATGAGTAGAAAAATAAAATGTGGTCCATCCACACAATGAAATATAACTCAGCCTTAAAAATGAGGAAATTCTGACTTATGTAATGACATCATGCTAAGTGAAACAACCCAGGCACACAACGACAAATAGAGTATGCTCTACTTATGAAGTAGCTGGAGTAGTTCCCAGGGGCTGGGGGAAGTGAAAATACAAAGTGAGTGTTTAACGAGTACAGGGTTCCACTTGGGGCAAATGAAAGAAATTCTGGACATGGATGGTGGTGATGGTTACGCAACAATGTGCACATGGTTCAAGCCACTGAAGTGTGCACTTAAGAATGGTGAATGCTATAGGTATTTAATCATACAGAAAAAAGGAATGAAGTACTGATGTATATCACAACATGGATGAACCTCAAAAGCATCCTAAGTGAAAGAAATCAGACACAAAAGGCCACATATTATATGAGTCCATTTGTATGAAATGTCCAGAGCAGGCAAATCCATGGTGATGAAAAATAGATTAGTGCTTGCCAGGGACTTGGGGGACAGGGAAAGGAAAGTTACTTCGTAATGGGCTTTGAGTTTCCTTCAGAGGAAGAAAAAAAAATCTGTAACTATTAATAAATAGATGGTTGCACAACATGGGCAATGTATGACACTCCATTGAATTATATATTCACAAGTGGTAAAAATGGTGAAATTTTAAAAGGTGCTTTCCAATATTTATATACACTGTCCTAATATAGACTAGGACTTTATCACTTAACTGTATCGATTGGTGATGTAAACATAAGTGTGTAAACCTGAGATACCTTGCAACTGGTGGGCACGCACATGCACACACACACACACGGCTAGAGAATTACAGTATGGTAATATGTGGTTCAGTAAACTCTTATGAAATTTCCATGATCAATTGGGTCATTTGCCTTTCATTTCGCAGGGAGATTTAATTCTTCTTTACTAATTATCCCAAATATAAACTCTGTGTTTAGGTACTATTTCCTTGGTTTATATATAAATCAAAGGTGATTCTTACACACCATATATCAAATAATAATTTTGGGGGGGCGGCTGGGAGCGGTGGCTCACACCTATAACCCTAGCACTCTGGGAGGGTGAGGTGGGCGGATCGTTTGAGCTCAGGAGTTCGGGACCAGCCTGAGCAAGAGCAAGACCCCATCTCTACTAAAAATAGAAAGAGACTAGCTGGACAACTAAAAGTATATAGAAAAAATTAGCGGGGTATGGTAGCGCATGCCTGTAGTCCCAGATACTTGGGAGGCTGAGGCAGAAGGACAGCTTGAGCCCAGGAGTTTGAGGTTGCCATGAGCTAGGCTGATGCCATGGCACTCCAGCCTGGGCATCACAGCAAGACTCTGTCTCAAAAGAAAGAAAGAAATAAAGAAAAAAAGAAATTCTTTTGTCCTTTGAAAAATCTCATTATCCACTTTTTCTACTGTTAGATACCACAAACTGCTGTGACTTTAATGGTCTAGCTGGGCCAAGCCTTAGAAAATTTGCTAAGGGTATCCACTGTGTGGACAAGTTGATGGAACACGAATAAAATCCCTGAGACACCAAAAGCCTTCTGTGCACCTAAAAATGAAAGCAGAGTAGACTGCAGGCAGCTGGGGTAGACTGCATGGGAGAGGGTAGCAGGCAGGACCGCCCAGGGTCTGTAGGCCATGGCAGTCCTGTGCTGCTCTGGAAGAAGTGCTGCCCACACCCACCTTGGAGTTATCTCTGCTCTTTAGATCTGCCAAGGCTGGGAAACTGAGGGACAGTCTCAGAAACAGTTCCAGAAAAAGAAAACTGGAACCGAAGGGAAAGACACATTTTTCTCCCAGTTGGGGAAGGCGGTGAAGTGGGCCTGGTGGATTGGACTGTCAGGGAGAAAGGTGGATTTCCTGATTCAGGGTTAACGGTGATGACTTGGGAGCTTGTGGCTGCTGCTAAAAACACGGTAAAACACATGGGAGTACTTACCTTGATGTAGCAGACCTCACACAGCAATGACGCTGGAGACTCTGAAGGCAGGACACAGAGGACTTTGTGCTTTGACGGCACGTTCCCTGAAAGGATGAAATTCCCATAAGGAAACTACATTTATGAACAACCACCTGAACACCCTGCCAGTGAAACAGAGATGACAACGAAGTCCCTCACAGAGGCTGAGCCAGACCCACGTCCAGCTCAGAGTTTGATACCCCATTAGGGTGGAGAGGCCACCGCGTGGACGTCACACCTGTGGCCACCGCGTACTGGGTGTGGGGACCCCAGTGCGGTGGATACTGTGGGTTCCCCGTTTCCAAATGTCCACACGGAGCCCCTCCGGGTCTCTGAGGACTGGCCGCCCCTCAGCAGGTGGCTGCGGACAGGAAGGCAGTGCCCGTGGGGCTCGGACAGGAAGGTTGAACTCACCCTCGGGGCCTCACGTCCGAGTGAGGACAAGGAGGTCGCACTGGCTCTGGTCTGAGGCCAGGCCGGCAGGCAGCAGGGAACCGGCGCCAGCTGGGCGAGGCTAACATGGCGGCATTGCGTCCTCTCATGCCACGTGCAACCCCGCATGCAAAGCCGCGGGGCATGACGGGAGCTCCGCCCCCTGCCAGCCCGCACCGGCCCTGCAGCCCTCGGTGCTCATGGGGGGGGGACAGTGGAGAGCACTCCCTCCTGGCCTTGCTGGGGAACCAGTTAAATTCCGAGTTCAGCGTCTTCGGAGCCAGGATCTGGAAATTCAAACTCAGATGGGCTCACTGTCCTGTGTCTTTCAGAAAATCGGGGAGGCCCCTGGGAGGGGCCTGTGCTGAAAGGGCCCCACCTAAGAGGGGTCTCACGTGGGAGGGGGCTCACCTTTAAGGGTCTCATCAGAAAGGAGCCTCATGTAAAAGGGGCCTGTGCTGAAAGGGCCTCACCTAACGGGGACTCACCGTACAGGGACCTGCACTGAAAGTGTTCTCAGGTAAGCGGGTCTCACCTGAGAGGAGCCTCATCTGGGGGGGGGGGTCCTCAGCTGAAAGGGCCTCACCTGTAAGGGGCCTCTTCTCTTCTCAGAGGCCCCTCACCTGAGAGGCCCCTCAGGTGAAAGCAGCCTCAGCTGTGAGTGCTACTGACGTAGCTGACATAGCTACTGAGAGGACCTCACCTGAGCAGGCCTCACTGAGAGGCCTCACCTAAAGGAGCCTCATCGGAGAGGTGACTCACCTGAAAGAGGCCAAAGTTGAAGGGGCCTTACCTGAAAAGGACTGAAAGGGGCCTCACCTGACAGGGCCTCAGCTGGCGGGACCTAGCTAACAGGGCCTCACCTGAAAAGGACTTCACCGGACGGGGCCCCAGCTGAGAGCAGCCTCACCTGGGGGGACCTCAGCTGTAGGGCCTCACCTGAAACGGCCTTTCCTGAGACGGTCCGAAGGGTCCTTGGCATCGCAGACATCCGTGTGGCCATGGCAGACGCAGCAGCCGCCGATGCTGATGTCCTTGGTGCTGTAATAATACTGCACTGCAGGCCCCTGAGTGCCAGGGCCTCAGGTCCTGGCTGCCCCACATGCTAGACAGGGTGGGATCACCTGGTGCATGACTGTGGGGTCCCGCAGGGCCTTGCCCATGAGGTGACCCAGCAGTGTGTTGGTGCGCAGGAAACGTAGGCGGATGTTGGTGGCTTTGGTGAAGTTGCGCAGCAGTGGCGAAGTAGGAGTAGTTCATGGCCCCTGGGCACCCATTCACCAGGAACACCACGATCTGCAGAAGGTGTGGACGGTGAGGCCAGGTGTGGCCGCCAGGAGCAGACCTGCAGAACCCACCACCACGCTGTCCTCGGACTCACCTCGCCGTTCTCCAGGGACACTATGCGTGAGTACTCAGTGGTGCAGATGGTGTCGTCATCCCATGTGACCGCAGCCCAAACTGCTCCAGGAAGCCCCTCTTGGAGGCTGCAGGAAAGGGCTGGAAAGGGAGTGCTGAGGCCACCAGAAAAGCCCGCAGGCCCAGAGGCGGGGCCCCTGGGCTCCCTGACTTCCCTGAGCCTTACCACCTGGAAGGCTGCCTCTTGGGCTGGTCACCTGAGCCTGAGCCCGGCCACCTCATCTTGAGGTGGGAATGCTGTGCCCTCGACGGGTCACCCAGCCAAGGCTCCACCAGCCAGCAGGACTTGGGGAAGAGGTCACTGAACCCTGCGGAGGGAGGAGCTCCTGCCCCACCAGCCATGCTGGACGTGCACAGCTGCACCAGCTCACCACCCACACCCCTGCACCCCTCTCCCTGGGACATGTCTAGAGAGCAGGTGTCTCCCGCTCCCCTTGGAGGACTGTCTTCATGTCCTTCCTTGGGGCAGTCCCCCACTGCCTGTCAGAGAACTGCCCCTCCTCCACTCTCGGGCCAGGGAGTTTTGGGGGACACGTGACCAGGCCGCCAAACTGGAGCATCCGCATCCTGCCAACCTGACCCGTCAGGGTGGCAGGTGGCCAAAGGCAGCCGGTGAGTGAGTTCCAGGACCCAGCTCTCCTGACACAGGCAGCTGAGCTGGGAGGAAGCCAGCTGGGAGCCACCAGGGACCTGTGTCACCACCACAGGGAGCTGTCAAACATGAAGGCAGCGCAGAGGGAGCCAGGAGATGGCACCGAGATTCCTGCCACCACCAGCCCCTGGGCCTAGCTGTGCTGAAAGTCGGGGGTGACCTGATGAATTCCCCTTTGCCTCTCGGTCTTCACACAGATGGTCCTGAACCACACAGGGGTTGGGCATGAGGGCCGGGCTGGTGACCGAGACCTCAAGAAGCCATGGTCACAGCAGCCCTGCTGCCCAAGTTTGCAAACTTGATGAGCACATAGGCCACGTGGAAAACCTGTGGGGACCGAGGATGTCAAGGTGCCCCTGCCAATCGGGAGGGCCACAGCAGGTGATGCAAGACACAGGTGCCCCACAGGGGCATATGTGGATTTGCCTGCCAGGGGCAGAAGGACCCAGGGGACAGGCCTGCACTGTGGACAGTGATGAAGATAGTTACCAGCCCTCTGAGAAACCCCCTCCCGAGTCTGGGGTGCGTTGGCCGGAAGCTCGGGGTCACACTGATCCTTCAGGCTCTGTGGCTGCAGACAGGTCTCACTGGGGGAGGTCCCAGGCAGTAGGCCTGGCCAAGGTGGAGACACAAACACATTCCAGTGTCCCCACAGCATGATGTCTGGCCAGGACAGGTGGCCAGACAGTGCCCCCACCACCAAGCAAGTCCAGCCCCCAGAACATCTGACAGTCAGTGCTGTCCCAGGACGGGCTCTGTCCTGTCACCCACTGACTGGCCCCCAGCCACTGAGTCCTGGGCCAGGTGGAATGAAGCAAGTTGGGACCCAGTGCTGCCATCAGAGCCCTGGGGGGAGACAGACTGGCAAATGGGCCCTTCTAGTGCTGAGCCAAGCTGGGAGGCCCCACTAGCCCAGGACTGGGGGCTGCAGCTTCCCTGTGGCCCTGGGCTCATAGGATAGCCCTGGCCCAAGGCAAAGGGAAACTGTTCCTCAAGATGCACCTGGAACCCCCAGGCCCCTCCCAAGGGGCCTGGGCCACCTCTCCTGCTTTCTCCCCATGTCGGCCCTGCCTGATCCCAGGGAGGTGCCTGTAGCCTTATTTCTCATTGTTCTAGCTGGAGGACCACATCTTGGGCCATCTCCTATGCCTGTGCCTGGGGCTTAGTAGGGTCATTCCTCAGCACAGCCTTCATAGGGCACTTTGGACACTGCCTCCGGGAAGCCCTCCCTGACTGCAGCCCATCCACCCCCCCCCCTCGGCCCTGGGCATCCCCTCGCTGGTCATCACTGCCCCAAATGGGCATCTGCACACACCCATGATTGTCCCGCTGGCCCCATGCCTGCATCCAAGGTGCACACGTGCCCATCAGCCCAACAGCGTATACTGGGCCCAGCTCGTCAGATCACCCAGGCCTGTTGGGACGAGCCCCTGAAGCAGCAGAGGCTCTTGAGGGCTGAGGGTTCTTCTGGGCTGGGGGCTGGGGGCTGGGGGTGAGCTCATGCTGCCACAGGTGCCCCCTAAAGCCCCCAGGGACTTAGCACTGGGCAGGTCCACCCCCACCCACCACAGTAGTGGCTCCCTGCGGGTGAGGGCTATAGCCTCCCAGGAGAGGTCTCTGGCCCCTGAAAACCGTCAAGGGTGACAGGCTGACCATGGAGTGGGGTAGGGGGGCACAGAGATCCTCCCAGGAGAGGGCGAGTGCCTTGGTGGGACCCCACCATCACACCCCTGGTGTGCATGTCCCATGTAGATGTCCCCACGTCCCATCCACTTGGGGGGCAGCTGGTCTCTAGGCTCAGCCCCCACATGACAATGAGGAGGGGGTGTAGTTTCCAGGGAGGGTGACAGGGCCCTACACACACACACACACTGCAGTGCAGGGAACAAAGGGGAAAAGGCCCCGGGGGCCTGCCGGGAGATCCCTCCATCTGCCCCCCATCTGCATAAGAACCCAGCTCCCAACAGGAGTGGGGGGCTCCCGACACAGGGCAGAATCTCAGCTGGCGCGGACCCCTGCTCACAGGTGGGCTCTGAGCTGCCCACCAGGCCTCTGAGGATGACTTCAGACCCCAGGGCCCCCCGGCACCTACTGCTCCAGGGGATTTCTCTGCGTAGGTGCTGCCGGGGACCTGGGGGTGCTGTTGGCCTATGGGTCTGCAGGAGAGAGTGGGGGTCCCTCCAGGGCTGCTCAAGGCCCGCAGTCACCCTTCCCAGACTGAGTTGGCTTGTGGCTGCTGTGCTGTCCCCTATTGAAGGACCACAGGCCCCTTATGGCTCCAGCCCTGGAGGGCCACAGGCTGCCCAGAGTCCAGGCAGGACAGGGTGCCAGGACCCCAAGACACACCAGGCCTGAGTCCTGCTGGGAAGTCTTGGCATTGCAGGGACACCGAGTGGAACCCAGCGTGGCCCCCAGGGGGTGGGGGCACAGCTTATTCACCCGCTGCCAGGCTCTGAGGTCATCCTCCCCTCCCCCATGGGTGAGGACAGAGGGACCAGCACTGTCCGGCCAGGCAGGGCTTCCAGTGTCTTCGGGAACCAACCCTACACCCAGCCCCACACCTTGGGCTCAGCAGACCCCTGTGGGCCCAATGCAGAGGCACTCCAGGAAGCCCGCACGCTGGGGCAGGGACACAGCCTGTTCCTGGGGAACTGGCAGCACAGCCCCCCGCCAAAGTCTCCCCAGGAGAAGGAAGGACCCCGCGGGCCCTGGGACCTGCCCCTGTCTTTTCCTGAGCACTGGGAAGGCTGCACCCTCCGATGGCCCTCCCCTCGCCTTTCCTGCAGGCTGGTGGCATTTTTCCCAGCTGAGAGCACTGCACAAAAATTGACTGGCAGACACCGATCGATTGGCAGGGAAGGGCAGCCTGGAAACTTTGCCCCCACATTGCTGGGATCCCAGCATGGGAGTACAAATACTTGTTAGAGTTCTTGCTTTCACTTCTTTTGGGTATATACTCAGAAGTAGAATTGTTGGATTATATATTAATGCCATGTTAATGTTTTGAGCTACTGCCATATTATTTTCCACAGCAGTGGTGCTATCTCACATTACCACCAGCAATGCACAAAGCTTCCAGTTTCTCCATAACATTATTATCTTCTCTTTTTTGGGTAATAGCCATCCTAATGCGTATGAAGTGGTATCTCATAGTGTGTGTGTGTGTGTGTGTGTGTGTGCATGTGTGTGTGTGCATATGTGTGTGTGTGTGCATGTGTGTGTGTGTGTGTTTTGAGATGGGGTCTTGGTATGTTATCTACGCTGGTCTTGAGTTCCTGGGCTCAAGCAATCCTCCTGAGTAGCTAGGACTATAGGAGCACGCCACAGCGCCTGGCTTCTCATTGTGGTTTTGATTTTTGTTTTTTTTTTTTTTTTTTGAGACAGAGTCTCATTTTGTTGCCCAGGCTAGAGTGAGTGCTGTGGCGTTAGCCTAGCTCACAGCAACCTCAAACTCCTGGGCTTAAGCGATCCTACTGCCTCAGCCTCCCAAGTAGCTGGGACTAAAGGCATGTGCCACCATGCCCGGCTAATTTTTTTTCTATATATACTTTTAGTTGTCCAGATAATTTATTTCTATTTTTAGTAGAGATGGGGTCTCGCTCAGGCTGGTCTTGAACTCCTGACCTCGAGCGATCCACCTGCCTCGGCCTCCCAGAGGGCTAGGATTACAGGCGTGAGCCACGGCGCCCGGTCCTCATTGTGGTTTTGACTGCTTTTCCCTAATAAGTAGTAATATTGAACACCTTTTTGTGTGCTTATTGGCAATTTGTGTATCTTCTTTGGAGAAATATCTACTCAGATCCTTTGCCCATTTTTTATTTCGGTGATTTTCTTGTTGAGTTGTAGTTCTTTACACATTCTGAGTATCAATCCCTTATCAGATATATTTAAGTCATTCAATATGAAATGTCTGACTTTTTAATCAAAAGTATTGTTTATTATATCTTAAACAAGAAGTAGTACAATTAATCAAAGTATGTGCCTAAACTACTGACAAAGTTTTGCCATCTTAATGGTAGCTTCTTTATGCCAGCAACGAAGAAGCCTGGAGAGCGAATGGCAATGAAATCTCAAAAGGTGTTTTCCATAGCTTGTTGAGAATTGAGTATTTTTCCTCGCAAGATGTGGTCTAAACCCTGGAAGTGGTAGTCAGTTGGTACAAGGTCTGGTGAATATGGTGGATGACAGAGTCTCCAAGTCCAGCCTCTGTAGTTACAGCAGTGTTGTCTGTGCAATGTGTGGTTGAGCATTGTCTTGCAAGAGGACTGGCCTGTCTCTATCAACCAATATCACTGCTTAATTTCAAGCATCCTCATCATTTCATCCAATTGGCTGCAGTAGACATCCACTGTAATCCACTGACCAGGCTTCATGAAGCTGTAGTGGATAATACCAGCGCTGGACACCAAACAGGCACCATTAGCTTTTTTTGATGAATATTCAGTTTTGGACTGTGTTTTGGCACTGCATCTTTATCCAACCATTGTGCCAAATGCTTGCAATTGTCAAAAATAATACATTTTTCATCACACATAACAATATGGTGTAAAAATGGCTCATCTTTATGTTGTGACAGTAAAGAAAAGCAAGCTTTGGGATGATTTCTCTCCTGACACTCATTTAATTCATGCAGAACCCATTTATCGAGCTTCTTTACCTTGCCGATTTGTTTCAAATGATCCAATGCCACTGGAACAGTAATGATCCAATGCCACTGGAACAGTAACAGCAAACCTTGCTGCTGGCTCATTCACGCATCCATTGAGATTCATTCGTTTCCACTACAACTTTTAGCTCGTCATTATCCATCTTGGTCTCAAGTTGCCCACGTGGCTCATTAGCAAGTCCTAAGAAATTTGAGTTGGTCTTTATTATACAAAGAAAGTAGGAGAAAGGGTATTACAAGAAACTTCTTATGGACATATTTTAGAGTAGGACTATACTTGTTTTTCACATATAGGATTTATAAAGTTTTACATACTCAAATTTATCACTCTCTGTGTGTGTGTGATTTTTTTCTCCATTGCTTTAGGGCTTTGGATATTCTTCTCCATGCTCAATCTTACAAACAGGTGCCTATATTTTGTTATAGCTTTTGAAAAAAATCTTGCGTTTTTACAGTTGTATTACTTAAGTGATTTGGACTTTGTAAAAAGAGTGTAGTGTAATGTAAGGATATATTTAATTTTTACAGAGACAAATTTTCCACTCCAGTTTGTTGACTAATCCATGCTTTCTCTATTTATATAACATTTCTCAATGCAGAATCTGGAGAAGTGGTATACTGGTCAGGTGTTATGAAACAGAGAGAGTGTTCATTGGGGCAAGGAAGAATTTGGAGGGCCATGCCTGGGGGTCCTTCCCTAGGTGGTCCCAGCTCTGAAACTAGTTGATGAAAAACCACACCTCATGCCCCATTACTCTCCCTTTCCCTTCCTTCCCCTCACCACCGTAGTCCCTTGCCCTCTCTTCACAATCTAGTAGATAAATTCATAAATTCAACCTAATCCGAATTAGGTTGCATGGAAATAACTCTTTTGGTCTTCTGGACTTCCCCCCAACCTCCAGCCACTGGCCACCTGACCCACACACACATTCACTCAGCTGAAGGACAAAAGAGATAAATAGAACCATTGTAAAGGGAAAACAGAGCCAAGGGTTAAATGTTAGGCAAAACCATTTAGAAATTCATAGATAAGTTACCTAATTTACATTAGGTTGAATGAGAGATGGTATGTGGGTACAAAAATTGAAATGATGCCCACAAAGTATAAGAGGAGAAAAATGTGCAGTTATGCAGCCACTACTTTCCTACACATATATGATGCTGTCTTACTCGAGTGGTCTCTGTGAAATATTAATATATAGAACCATACAGTCCTCTATTTTATAAATTAAATACCAGACTTAAAAAAAAAAGGCAATTCACTTAAAGCTTTTCATTGTTGGAAGTCCAATGTTCAAACCAGTTATGGCTTGCTTTTCTTCTCACATTCTTTAACCTCTCTACTAAATTTTAATGGCATATATTTATCCTTAAAATCAAAATAAGTTAAAATTATTTTGTAATGGTCTTTGAGATAGACAAAAACTCTGGGATGTATGAGAAAAAGGGCTGTGAATGGTTTGAAAGATCATGTTTGACTGATGTACATCATAGACTTATTCAAGTACCACCTGTTTCTAAGTTCTAACTTAATCTTAGAGACCAGCAATGAAAGCTAATTGATAAATTGGATTAGATTCCCAAAATTTCTAGAACAGTCTCTTTCTGATGATTCTCAGGTATAGTGGTCCCCCCTTAAGCTGTGGGGGTTCCAAGACCCCCTGTGGACGCCTGAAACCAGGATACTATCAAACGTTACTTATACTATGATTTTTTCCTACACATACATGTTTATGATAAAGTTTAATTCATAGATTAGGCACAATAAGAGATTTACAACAATAATAATAAAATGGAAGAGTTATAACAAAATACTATAACAAAAGTTATGTGACTTTGGTCTCTCTCAAAATATCTTACTGTACTGTACTCGCCTATTTTCAGACCTCACTTGACTGCTGGTAACTGAAACTAAGTATAGGTGCACGTGCCCACTGATGACGAGAGCAAGACGTCTTAGCCGAAACGTCTTCCTTCCAAACTCCTGGGAGAAAAGACAAGAGGGAAAATATGCGAGCATTATAAAAGTATGCCTATCGCTGATACTTTCTTAAACCACAGGTGTGCGGGATCTCCTCCCGTTAGATGTCAGATGCAGACTGACTGACTGACAGACAACCTACTTGGAACGCAAATTTGCGGTGCTCTTGCCAAATTGGCAAGGGCTGGTCCTGTTCTTGTCCAGGTGCTGTTTGCCTGTGCACAGAACGGGAGTGCAGCACCTGTCTGCAATTCCTCCTGACGATGGATTAAAAAGATGCTAGAAGCAGGTGGCCGGTTTTGAGGCCGCAGAACCAGTGGCGCTTGGACCGCGGAGCCGGCTGCCCCTCGGCGCGCGTGCGGACGGAGGGCGCCTGCGGCTGCGCGGGAACGCGCTGAAGCGCTGCGGGCAGCGCGCGGGAGCCGGGACGGAGCGGAGGTAGGAGCAGCACGCGGGGCTCCGGCGGGCACAGCCCGTCCCGGCGGCAGGGACGGGCGGCCCGCGGGGACGCCAACTTTCCCGGCGACAGCTCCGAACTTCCCGCCTGGCCGCGGCCGCCGCTCGCCAAGACACACAGGAAGTGCGGGCGCGCAGCCAACATGGCGCCCCCCGCGCCCGCCCGGCGCCGGCTCAGGCCCCAGAGGCGCCGGGCGGCGGGAACTGGCGGCTCCGGAGGGAGGGCCGGGCGTGGCGGTGGCGGAGCCGGAGGATAATGGTGGGGAAAGCTCGGCGGCGCGGGGCGGAGGCCCGGGAGGACGGCGCGGGGCCTGGTCAGGCCGGGAAGCCGTGGAGTCGCGTGAGCACGCCCGCCGGGCCCCGCGCCGCCTGCCCGGCCAGGCCTCGGACCGTGTGCGGTGGGGCTGGTGGCAGCGCGGGCCCGGCGTGTGGACGGCGGAGAGGAGAGGACGCTTCGCAGTCTCCGGGCGCCGTGGGCGGTGGGAGCCGCGGTGCAGGGTCGGGCCGAGGCCAGGCGGGGGTCCGTGCCTGTCCCGGGGGCTGCGGGCGACCCCGGAGATGAGGCCGCCGCTGCCTCAACCGGTCCTCGCGGGCCTCCGGGACTGTCCCGTGGGGTCCGCCGCCCTCCTCCCGCCGGAGCTCTGGGGAGAAGCTGCCGGGCCGCGCTGGGACGAGGGGGCTCCTTGGGGGAGGCCGGGCCGCGAACTATCCTTTGCTCTGTTCTCCCTCGCGGTTTTCTTCAGAGCCAGGCTGTGGAGGCGCTTTGCGGTGTGTGCACAGCACCTGGTGTTTTACACGGCGTCCTACGCGGGGTTGTATGTGGTGTGTACTCAGAGTCATGCTGTGTGTACATGGCATCCTTGTCCTTAAGCTGTGTATGCAGTACGGAGTGTCATATAGAGTATTACACAGTACCCAATGCCATATACAGTGTGTACATAGTACCTAGCGTTCTGTACTGTGTGTACACACTGTCCTTGTCACGCTGTGTATGCAAGCGCTACCGGTTGTCTCATACAGTGTATACAAAGTTCCACAGGCAGAAAATTAATGTTTACTTGTTTACTTTTAAACTGAGAAGCAGAGTAGTATCAGCTTACTAATAATGGAACGTTTAAACTTTTCAGATTTTGGGGTCATTGGTTCTAATTAATGGTTTGAAGTTATCAGAGAGAGAATGTTGGTTGTACTTTAAAAGTTTAAAGGTTTGAGTGCTTTCTGGTAGGCAAGGTCATATTTGTAATTCTTCTGAATGTCTGATTTGTACAGGCAGGAGATAAAATATGATTTTCTGTACAGGCATATTATTTTACTTGTCTTTGACTAATTGATGCAGATTACATTACAGTCGTTATTTTTGGTTGACTCATCTTTATAAGATGAACAGGATACAGAATCAGATCAGAAGATATAGTTTGTAATTATGACAGAATCAAAATATTTTTCTTATTTAAGTATGTGATTATGAGGATTTCTGTATTTTACAATGTCTTTGTTTTCTGTAGAAATTGCTGATGTGAAAACTGAATCTCCCTTTTACATTCTCTAAATTGGGCACCTTATTTTTGCAATTACCATGTGTGAGGTATTTAAATAAGCACACATGTCCTTCCAGCTTTACAAAGAAAAATCAATTAAAATGTTAAAATTTAGCTCTTTAGTTCATACTAAACATTCCTCGGATGTGGTTATGTTGGTGCTTTGAATAGATATCATCTTGCATGCTTCAGTAAATGACATATGTTTGTTTGAACTCTTACCCTTTTGTAACCCCCCCCTTTTTTCTTTTTAGGGTTGCTCAGATAATGTATAATACGGGCATTCATACCCTTTGGCATACCTTAACTGAGACACTAATTGGACCGAACTAAGAATTTTAACATTTGTAATGGAACTATGAAATGCTGCTCTAACTTGCTTACTTAAAGCCCTAATGCTCTGATGTCAGATTGTCTTTGTCTTCCTTGTCCTTCAATTGAATTCTACACAGAGACCATCATTACATTTAAGCAAAGAGGCTGTGTCTTAAAAAAAAAAAAATGGAGAAAATAGTCTTATCCTTGATAGTTAAAAACTTTTCACTGTTTGCAAACCTTAACTTGGATTGACTATTTAATTTTTTTTACAGGGTGATAAGGGTTTTTTTGTTCATTTGGCTTTTTTTATTTTTCCTTTGTCATTAGAGGTAGCATGGCAAAATGATGAAGAGCACAGACTTTGAGACACAACAGCTCAGGTTTGAATCTCTCCTCTGTCCTTTACTAGCACAGTGACCTTGGGCAAATCACTTTAACTTGCCATGCCTTGTCTCAGTTTCCTTATATGAAAAACAAGGGGGATAGTAATTGCAGCAAACTCATAGGGTTATTGTGAAGATTAGATGAGGTACCATTTTTAAAGCACTTGAAACAGTGCCTGGCTCATAATGAGCACAGCAAAGATAGGTAAACACAAGTTGAGCTCCTTCTTACAATACATTATTTTCAAGTTGATTTAGGAAACACAGATCCTCAACCTGTAATCTCAATAAAGGTATTTCCGTACTGTGTTCTGATATAGGCTGTCTTGTGTTCCCAGTGACAGTCTAACCTTAAGAATTCTTTCTAAATTTGTTTTTTCTTCATTCTAGTAGGAGAAGGAACATGTGTAATGCATGCCCATCACTATTTTTTAAAAGCTGCCAGTATAAAAGTTGCCTATTAGAAATGGTAGTTTTAGTATTTGGAGCTCAAGTACCATATACCTTAGGTTTTGAAACCTCATGTGCCCACAGCATGGATTTAAATGAAATTCATAAATAATCTAAAACCTCATTCATCATTGATCTTTTTTTTTTTTTTTTTTGAGACAGAGTCTTGTTCTGTTGCCCAGGCTAGAGTGACTGCCGTGGTGTCAGCCTAGCTCACAGCAACCTCAAACTCCTGGGCTCAAGCAATCCTACTGCCTCAGCCTCCCAAGTAGCTGGGACTACAGGCATGCGCCACCATGCCCAGCTAATTTTTTGTATATATATTTTTAGTTGTCCAGATAATTTTTATTTCTATTTTTAGTAGAGACGGGGTCTCGCTCAGGCTGGTCTCGAACTCCTGACCTCGAGCGATCCACCCGCCTCGGCCTCCCAGAGTGCTAGGATTACAGGCGTGAGCCACCACGCCCGGCCCTCATCATTGATCTTGACTGTTGTTTCCTATGATAGAAGTTAGACAGTTTCTGTGTTTAGTTTGCTTTGTTTCTGCTTTGCTTTTCCCAGTGTGCTCTTATTATTTTTTAATAAGTCATATTAAGAATAGAAGGAAGAAGAAAATGGACTGTCATATACATAGAAGGTACTCAAATTGGTTTATGAGTCAAATCTAATTCAGGAAAATAGTAATTAAACTAGTGTGGAAAGGGATGAGATCTGAAATTATGGTGTGACATATTCACATACGATATGCCTTGTCTTATTAATTTGTATTTAACTCTCATAGCATACATCTGAATCTCTGCTTTTGCACAGTAGTTATCTCAGAATGTTGGAAAATAAGCATTCCTTACACTCCTGAGGGCTTGTTTACCTGAAGCAATTTTAATGTTTTTTATCATGACTCAATCTTTGACGAATAATACAAATATCTGAAATACACATTGTGAGAGTTCTTATTTTAACCATTAGTTTTAAATTCATATTTCCCCCCACATCTGTCACCCTGTCTGTAATTGTTTCAGGTTATATGTTTTATATTTGTTTGAAACAGACTTTTTGAATAAAGAAAATCTTTGTCACCTCTTCATTTGATCATCCTTAATCCCTTACCAACATTTTTACTAGGAATTTTCACAAGAAGTAAAAAGTAACTGATTTGAGTTCACTGTCTACCTGTATCTGTCACGTAATAACTTTGAGTTAGTTACTTGCAGTACCACTGTCACATTTCAAAACAAGTGTGAATCTGCTTTGGTGCAGAGACTCTGTGCAGAGGTTGCACTGCAGGTTATCAGTGTTTTGCCCCCCAGTAGTCTTGGTTTTTGAAATGTTTCGGTGTCTACAATTTTATAACACAGATGAGTTATAATGATATATATTAATATCATGTATTGTCCATCTACTGTATGTCAGCCACTGTGCAATTATTTACATACATTATCTCACTTAAAACCCTTACGTATTATCATCTTAAAAGCATAGCAGTCCTTCTTTAAGTTATGGAAGGTTCACCTCCTAGTAGCACACCCCTCATCCCCTCCCATCGCATGACAAACAGAAAAACACACACACAGAAGAGAAGTGGGTGAATCAGATGTTTTGAGAGAGAATGTGATCCATGTCACATGAAAGTTTGAGAATCCCTGGAATAAGAGGTAAATGATAGAAATGAAGATAATGGGAGGGAGATAAGACTCTAAATCTAAATCCTCAATAAAGTAGTCTTTTTGAGTAATCACGGCTTAACTTTAATTTTTAAAACATATACAGAAATGAATTATTGCTTTCAAGAAAGAGCTTATGTGTGTGTAGGTACCTGCTGTTACGTTTTTTCTGTAGGAAATTCATAAAAAGTTATTTAGTTTGTATTGTGAAAATGCTATACAAGGTTTAATATCAAAATTAGTTACAAATGGAAAGAAATAGTCTATAAAACAAATATTATTTGGAATTTTTTTAGTATTTGTATAATCTATTTCATATTTTAGGAGGGAAATTTAGCAAATTAGATATTTAACTCAATTCAACAAATTATTTAGATATTTAGTTAATCTTTCTTTTTTGTATATTTTCTATTTCAGAGTAGTATTCTGATTTTTAACTGAGGTTTCTTTTAAGGGAAATTTAGCATCTTGGAATGTATTTTCACAATTAAGGTGCAGGGTAAGATCTTTTAAATGTGTTTGGTCAGATAGCAGTAGAAATACCCTTATGTGCAAACACTGAAGTAATTTATTCACACTATTAAGTCATTGGAAAGTTACATTTGTACTGGGTATGTGGCAGATTTCACTTAAAGTTGGTAACATCAGCAATTGTCCAGAGTGTTTGCTCCATAAATGGCTAAAAGTTTGTCTACCTTTGTGTAAAATTAAAAAGAGAAATGATGAGGGTAATAGAATACTGTTGCATCAGAGTTTTAAAGGAGTCATATAGACTCTTATCTATATGTTCTTCAGGGATGAGAGTGATATATTTCCAGATCACATTATCTTATACATTAGTTGGAAAATGTGTTGCTGAAAACTTGTACACAAAGTTTTATTTTTTAAACCGAATAATAAGTATAGTAGGTAAGCTAGTTTTATTTTAAATAAATGCTTTTATAGTTCAAGTTGCTTCATAATTAAATCTGTTTCATAAAATCATATTAAAAATTGCATTTTTGTACAAGTAGAATATATGCAATTTTAATGTCTTAACTTCATTTATTAATACATTGTTATTTATTGGAACTCTGCTATGTGCCATACACTTGCTAGGTGCTGAGGTGAACAAGATAAGAGAGTTCTAGCCATTGCAGAGTTTATAGTTCAGAGTAACACAATTACTGAAGGAAGCACAATAAAGTGTAACAGAAGAGAGTAAGTCCAGGGTACTGTGGAACAGAATCTGAAGTAAGATACATTGTATTTGAGTTAAGATTACTTGTGAGGTGTTACCACTGATGATTTAAAATTTATTCTAATTTGTAACTTTGAGATTTTACCGTATTAACCACCTGCGGGTTTTTAAAAGCAACTTTCTTTCTTTTTTTTTTGAGACAGAGTCTCACTCTGTTGCCCTGGCTACAGTGTCCTGGCATCAGCCTAGCTCACAGCAACCTCAAACTCCTGGGCTCAAGCAAACCTACTGCTTTAGCCTCCCGAGGAGCTGGGGCTACAGACATGTGCCACCATGCCAGGCTAATTTTTTTTCTATATGTATTTTTAGTTTTCCAGATAATTTTTATTTCTATTCTTAGTAGAGACGAGGTCTCACTCAGGCTGGTCTCGAACTCCTGACCTTGAACAATCCACCCACCTCGGCCTCCCAGAGGCCTAGGATTACAGGTGTGAGCCACCACGCCCGGCCAGTCCCAGTTACTTTCAAGTGACTTAAAAGCCAAACGACCAGCACTCTAACATAAAGTTGGACTTTCTCTTGGTTCATCTGTATTTTTAGACAAATGCTGATTAAAAATGTACTATTGTAAGCCTTAGTTACAGTAGTATTTGTACCGTATTGTTTTAAATGAATTCTTTGGGATTTTAGGTGACAGTGCTACACAAGTCACATTAGGAAGAAACAATATTTAGCATGCTGGTTCTCAATCATGAGTAAGCATCTAAATTGCTTTTTAAATTTTGTTTTATAAAAACATTAAACCAGAATCTCTGGGGATGGATCTAAGCTCTAAGTTTTAAAAGTTACACTTTTTTAGGCCGGGCGCGGTGGCTCACACCTGTAATCCTAGCCCTCTGGGAGGCCGAGGCGGGTGGATCGCTCGAGGTCAGGAGTTCGAGACCAGCCTGAGTGAGACCCCGTCTCTACTAAAAATAGAAATAAACTATCTGGACAACTAAAAATATATATAGAAAAAATTAGCTGGGCATGGTGGCACATGCCTGTAGTCCCAGCTACTCGGGAGGCTGAGGCAGTAGGATCGCTTAAGCCCAGGAGTTTGAGGTTGCTGTGAGCTAGGCTGACGCCACGGCACTCACTCTAGCCTGGGCAACAAAGTGACACTCTGTCTCAAAAAAAAAAAAAAGTTACACTTTTTTAAATGTTTACATTTCAAATTTTTTATTTTTCTAAGTGGTATTCATGCTTTCTTTTTAAATATTTCTTTTTGGAATAGATTATAGAAAATGGTGTACCCTGGGACCTTTAGCTCTAAATCTCAGAAATTCTCTTTCAAGAATCAGATCAATTAAGTTTCCTAGGGAAAAAAAGACGATAATCAAAGCAACCTGGGGGAAAAAAACACAACCTGAAAAATAAGTGCATCCTGGAAGAAAGCCTTAAGTCTTTTCAGCTTCCTCAGAAATGCTACTGTGTTGCTAGGTAAGATGGATAGCAAAAGTATCATTGACTGATGTTCCCTGATGGGCTCAGATATAGCTATAATCACAGGCAAATACGTACCATATCTTGAGGTAGGTAATATTCAGGAGATAGGCTGACATCCAGTTTGAATGTCTGGGCATTCCAGTAATTGGACTGAAAAGCAGCAGTGTGGTGTTCCTGCCCCTTCTGCCCTCAGTGCTCTGGATTCCTCATAATCCTGTACGAAAATCAGAAAAGCTTGAAAGCCTTTCCCTAGGGCAGTCAGACCAGCCATCTTGGGGTCACATCTGCAGTCCATGATGAGACAACCTCAGAAAGTTTTCCAGGCTCTGCCCTGCTCTCTGGCTAGCCCCCTCTTTTCCCTGGCCTTTGTCTGGGTTTCAGATGATTCTTCCTGTCCCTTCAGATTGGGGGTGGCATTTCCACCTACAGGTTGTTCAGCGGGTATGGCCATCCAGAGGAGGAGACTCAAAGTCTTTCAGCTGAGCTCTAGAAGATTATGACTTACTTCCTTTGCCCTGGGAAGAAGTCCTTGAGCTGCAAGACTTACTGTGGCTTCAGCCACTACTGGACAATATCTGTGTTCACTCCTCACTAACTGTATTTCTCATACAAGCATTTTGAGGCTTCATAGTGATCCTAGGACCTAGACAGTTGTGATAATTTCCACAGGTTTCTTTAATTCCTCTTTAATATAGGTTCATAATTCTCCACCAGTTTCACAAAGTCAAGGTGCATGGCAGATGGGTTTTAAAGGAGGAGGGACATCTGGGAAGTGACAGGGAAGCCTCCCTGGGCTGGCACTGTTGACAGGGTGTTCAGCAGAGTCTGGTTCATATTCTTTATTTGCTTCTCCCACTGCATGACATGGCCCTTCCCCAGGTGGCTGGATTCCCAGTGGTGTTAGTGTTCTGTCTTCTCAGTTTGCCTCGGGGATAACACACAAAGTTCTGTGTTTTTAAAGTGTGTTCAGTCAAATTTTCTAAATACACATCATTTTCTCAGTCTCAGATTATCAGATACAGTCAAGAATTATATTCTTAATTGCTGCTGTTAGAATTACATTTTAAAGAGAATATTTTTATAAAATTTGATCTTGAACAGAGTAGAAAATGTTAGGTGGCTATACTATTGTGAGTCAGTATTCTTAAGTAGGTACCATTTCATAGAATTATCCTAAATATTGTAAATAATAGGAAAGCAAAAGAATCTGAAGTATTAATCATAGAAAATAATTGGCTTTGAAAAATCTGAATTCTCTGAAAAAAGGCTAAACTGAAAATTGGCCACTTCAGTCTCTGGTCTCTGTCTCTGCAACTCAGTCCTCAGACTCCTTTTGGATTCTCTGTCCCTGCACTGTGGCCTGAGAACTGCTTCAAGGCAGTAAACTGGTTATTATTTTAAAAATATAATTTACATTTGGAAGAGCAACACACTAGTAAAGTATAACTAAATATATTCAGTTACCTTACATTTTAAATATTTGTACTCTACATTCTGGGTATGTTTTAGTGTATATGGGGATGGATTTTATACTTTATCAAGCCTTACCCTTTAACTAGACATTATATCACTTAGGAGAATGGCACTTTATTGTGAGAAAGGACAAAAGCTGAAACAGTCTAACGACGTGCATTGTTTTCACTCTTTCACTTCCTTTTTTATGGAACCCTGCTCCTTAGGTGATGTAATGGTCACTAGTTACCTTGCCCATCCTATCTTCAAAGATAGTGAAGGGGAAATGTGAGAAATGTCATTGTGAGTGAAGGAAATAGTTTGCCAGAATTCACCCAAAGTTAGCCTGAAAGTGTTACATGACTGGCCCAGCACCATCCTGGCAGGTTTGAGTGATTAGCCATGCCTCAGGCTGTGGCCTGAGTCTTGGCAATTTCAGGAAAATAATTTAGATTTAAAATACATGGCACATGTTAATGAACTACTGTAGCACAAAAGGCTTATATAATTCTCTCTGCTTTTGTGCTTGAAAAATGTCCATAACAGATACTTTTAAAAGTTAATAGTAACAGTAACAATGATGAAAACTTTCCTAGAGGGTGGGGGAAAGTCGCAAAGGAAGGGGAGACACATGGAAAAATCAGGAATCATTGAAAATTCTTTGTAAATTGATAATTTTAAATAGAAGCTACAAAAATAATCCTCTGCTGACTCCCCACTTGAACAAAGTGACATGTAAATTGGCTCCAGTGACTTTTTTCTTTAAATATACAGTTCAGTGGTTTCTAGTATATTTACAAGGTTTTGCAGCTGTTACTAGTATCTGATTTTAGAACATTTTCACTGCCCCCAAAAGAAACCCCAGATGCAATATCAGTCGTCTCCCATTCTCTTCTCACCCCAGCCCCTGGCACTCACTATTCTACTATTTGTCTCTGGATTTGTCTATTCTGGACATTTTATATGTGTGAAATCATATAATATATGGCCTTTTGTGTCTGGTTTCTTTTACTTAGAACGTTTTCAAGGTTCATCCATGTTGTAGCATGTATCACTATTTCATTCCTTTTTATGGCCGAATAATGTTTCATTGTGTCAATAATATTCCATCTGATGTAACACATTTTGTTTATCCATTCATCAGTTGATGGACATTTGAGTTTTTCCCACTTTTTGGCTATTATGAATAATAATGCTGTGAATATACATGTACCTGTTTCTGTGTGGACATATATTTTCAGTTCTTTTGGGCATATATATAGAAGTGGAATTGCTGTGGTCACGTGTCAACTCTGTTTTCTTTTTGAGGAACTGCTGAACTGCTTTTGAAAGCAGCTGTACCATTTTACATTCCTACCAGCAATGTGTGAGAATACCAGTTTCTCCTCATCTTTGTCAGCACTTGTTATTGTCCGGATTTCCTGACTATAGCTACCCTGGTGGTTGGGAATGGCATCTCATTGTGATTTTCATTTGCATTTCTCTAATGACTAATGATGTTGAGCATCCTTGTGCTTATTGGCTGTTTGTTGATCTTCTTTGAATAAATGTCTGTTCACATCGTTTGTCCATGTTTTAGTTGGGTTGTCTTTATATTGAATTGTAAAAACCTTTTATGTGTTTTGAGTAGAAGTCTTTTATCAGATGTAGGATTTGCAGGTCTTTTTGACCATTCTGTGGCTGTCACTTTCTTGATGGTGTCCTTTGAAGCACAAAAGTTTTTAATATTGACGTAGCCCATTTTATCCATTAAATTTTTTCTTTGGTTGCCTTTTGACATGATATGATCTCTTTTTTCTAGTTTGTTTGCATTCCACTGTGTAGATGCCTTGCACTGTATTCCACCAGTTCCTTGTGGATTTACTATTACAAATACTGCCACAAGACATGAATATGTATGTATATCATTTTGTGATTTTGCCAGTGGGATTGCTGGGTCAAAGAGAAAATGCATATGTAATTTTGGTGGTTATTGCCACATTCCCCTCCATAAACATTGGGACATTTTCTGTTCCCACCACTGCTATATGAGAATCCCTGTTTATAGTTTTGCTAGTCTGATAGGTATTAAATAGAAATGCTATATTAGATGTAGTTTAGAAATTGGTCTTCTCTAAGAGAAATTGTCTTTCCATAACTTGACCTTTCATGTTGTGTTTTCTGTTTGTCCGTATCTTTTGCTCATTTTTTTCATTGGGTTTTTGGGGCTTTTTCTGAAATTTTAGAGGTTTCTTTTTTTTTTTTTTTTTTTTTTTTTAACATACCAAGGATACTAACCCTTAATTCATAATTTAATTTGCAAAAATTTCTTTTACCTATCCCATTTGTCATGCATATTTTTACCTTGTTTATGGTGTATTTTGGACATGTAAAAGGTTTTAATTTTGCTTGTTTGTTTTTAGGTTTTGTGGGGTTTTTTTGTGTTTTTGTGTGTATGTGGTGGTAGTCCCATTTTTCAGCCTTTCGCTTGCTTTGTTTCTGGATTTTGAGTCATAGGAAAGGGTGAAGCAGGAGGATCTCTTGAGGTCAGGAGTTTAAGACCAGCCTCAGCCACATAGCAAGACCCTGTCTCTATAAAAAATGGAAAAATTATCTGGGTGGGGTGGCATGTGCCTGTAGTCTAAGCTACTTAACAGGCTAAGGCAGGAGGATGGCTTGAGCCCAGGAGTTTGAGGTTGCAGTGAGCTATGATGATGTTGCTACACTGTAGCTCAGGAAAGAGTGCAAGACCCTGTCTCCAAAAAAAAAAACTGGAGTCTGTCTTCTCAAGCCCTGCTACTGCTTTATCAATTAAATTTATTAAATCCTTTGTTGTCATTTAAATGATGTTCACTGTATCTTCACCAGGAGTAGATTCTATTTCAAGAAACCACTTTCTTTGCTCATTCATAAGAAGCAACTTCTCATGTGTTAAAGTTTTATCCTGTGATTGTGGCAATTGAGTCACATCTTCATCTTCCACTTGTTTTTTTTTTTTTTTTTTAATGTAAAAGGCATTCTCCATGATTTTCTAGCTTCCAGGTTGCTACTGAGAAATCTGATACCAGTTTGTTTTATGACCTCTCCTGTCACCCACCCTGCGGAGCCTTTCACCTCCTCTTCGTACCACCAGTGTTTGACTTTCCAGGTGGATGTGCTTTGCGCTTCCTTCCATTCATATGCTGGGCATTTCATGGTCTTTGTCCATTTGCAGATGCCTATTTTTCATTGGTAGGTACTTTTCTTGAATAATTTTTCCCGTTTTCATTCTGTAACTCTTGTTATTCAGATATTGTATCGCAAAGTTTTTTTCTCTTATCTCCTATTTGTGTATTTCTTGTCTTTTGTTTCTACTTTGTGTAAGATTGCCTCAATTTTATTTTCTAACCCTTTTACTGAATTTGTTTATCATATTTAAAGTTTTTTGAATATTTCTATTTAGAGTATCCTATTTATGGTTTATACGTGCGATTCCATTTCTTACTTTTCCATGATATCAATTATATTTATTCTGTTTGCTCCATGTGGCCTCTTTCTCTCTTTTGTGGAGAAGCTGGTCTCAAATGTCTGGTGATTCCTGGCTGTCTGTTTGTATTTATGAGTGAGACATTGGGAAGCTAGTTGGACATTCTTTGTGTGGGTTTTACTGTTGGGATGTCAGGTGGTCAGATGGCTTTTTCTTTAGGTTCCTTCAAATGTCAGTGTCTGAAAATTCTTTCTCTGGGATCATTTAATTTCTCCAGAAAGGTGCTGTTTGGTCTCTTGTCTGCGCCTGAGATCAGGCAACTGGAATTTGGTGGTAGAAAGGGACTTTACCTGTTCACGATTCATTAGGTAGCTTTTCCCTTAAAAGCCCCCCGATGCCCATCCCACCCACTCCAGCTTAAAATCCCCACCTTGCTCACCTATCAAAATGGTATTAAGCCCAAGCTGCCCACAGTCTGTCTTCAATCCTGCATGGCCTGATCTGAGTACAGTTCTCCACCTCCTTCATACTGATTCTCCTTATTCGCCACACTCCCGCCACTGTCCTTTCTCAGTTATGTCTTTGCATGTGTTTTCCCCTTGGTGTGTCTAGCTCTTTTTCATCATTTAAGTTTTACTTCATTTATGATCTCCCTAACTTTCTATGATAGGCAGGATTGGTTAGGTTGTGCTCCAAAACAAGCAACCTCAAACCTCAGTGGTTCAAAAAATGGGTCATGCTCATTCTACCCATCCATCATGGGTTAGTGGGAGCTCTGCCTCGAATGGTCCTCATTCTGGTAGGAGGCTGACAGCAGCCACCATTGGGGCATTGCCATTGCCCGTGGTATATAGAAAAAGCGTAGCAAATCAGAGTAAGATTCATGAATCTTCAAATGCCAAGTGTCATAAATCACTTTTTTAGGGTTGTGGGGAAGTGTGACAACCCAAATAGGTGGCCAGGCAAAGATCTCAATCAGTGGAGGGTTACGAAGCCAAAGTTCAAGGACAAACCACAGAAGCACCTGTGCTATCTGAAGAGGGATTTGGAAACTCAGTATTTAAAGAGTGAGGGCATATAGAAAGAAAAAAGGGGAGAGGGTGGGCCATGATGCAAATGGTGACATTCTTGTGTTAGTGCCAGGAAATCTTCATTTTACACAAGATTAGGTAAATGTTTGAAGAGAAAAGGGAGTAAAGGAAGAATCAGTTATGCAGATGTCCCTGGGTAGCTGGAAGAAAGAATGGTCTTGTCTCTGTTCTGCACTTGGGAAGATAAACTTGTAATCCACATTATTAGTGTGGAATCAAAGTGGACTTTAGTTTTAGGAGCTAGAGTTAGCCTGCAGACCTGGAAGTTACAATTTGCATGTCCTCATTGATGGGCGGCCAGCAAACAGTGTCCTTATGGATGATCTGTGGGAACTGTCCATGTAGATGCCTGAAGCCCTTTACCTTTCTGTGGCAATCTGGCCAGCAGTGTTAGTAACAGCTATTCATTTGCAAGAGGGCGTTGCATGACTCAGCATCTGGGCTTGACCTTCCCTTTTGGCATAAGGAGTTGGAGGGTCCTGAGGTTTTGATTTTCCTTTACAAGTGCAATACTGCTGTTGCTTAGGACAACTAGAAGTATTTAGTGAACAACACTGATGACCACCACAGCAACCTTGACCACCCAATCTAAAGTGGCACTCCCCATTGCCTGCTGTTTTTTTCCTTTTCTTTTCTTTTTTTCACAGGACTTGTCACTATCTGAAATCATCTTTTTGTTTTCACATTTATTGTCTGTTCCCCCAATAGCCTCAAATATTAACACTAAGCCATATAAGTATAGGAACCTTTCTGAATCATTCACCACTATATCCTGAGTACCTAGAGCAGTGCTTAGCAAATAGTAGGTGCTCAAAAACATTGGATGAATGATTCTAGGTTAATTTTTGAAATAAGCAAAATTTTACACTTCCCACTAACGGGAATACGCACTTTAATAGAACTGGGCCCTTTTCCTATTTTCTTTAATGTCCATTAAACAAAATTAGGTGTGCTTTTGTTATGAATTGCTATAGACAACTGAGAGTAATTTTCTTTGATAGTAATAGTTATTTTTTAAGTATTCAAAAACATTTTAGGAAAAGTCTTTAGAAATGACCATCATTAATCAATACAAACCAGAAAGTTATCGCAAAAATACAATGTATTATGCTTATAATTCCATAAACTTCCAATTGCAGTATTGATTTAGATCACTGGTAAAAAACTTCGCTGGCCCAACAACGTGGAGTGCAAAATGATGCAAAATTAGTAGTGTTGTCTAACAGCAACTATTTTCAGCTCTTAGCTATATTTTTATGAGAATACTTGTTTATCTTTGCTGAATAGGGAGATATTTATGTTATATTTAATCATAATTTTACATGACAAGATGTAAAAAAAAAACACCTTTTAACTTCCTTCTAGTTCTTTCTGTCCCTGCAGAAATGAATAGTCACTAATAATTATTACTCCCTTTTGCTTGTAAATGACATTCTTCCTTATGAAAGAGTTTTTCCTTCCTGTGAATAAAGAATTTTTTACATTTTGAAATTTTAGCTTTATATACTTATAGGCTGCTTTCTATTAGAAGTGTAAAATATTAGAGTTTTTAATGGAGGAAGTTTGTAACTTAATATTTGTTAGGTTTGGACACATAACCCACTTTGGATAAAACCAAAATAATTTATAGCAAGTAGAGAAACTAACAGCCTAGGTTTCATAATGTAGTTCTAAAATTTTTAGATTAACGTGATATACTCATCTTTTTAATGTAGTAAATTGTTGATAAGCTATTACAACTCAAATCTCTTCCATAATTTATGATTTTTTGTAGACTTCCATTTTTATGGAGAAATGTGTAGACAGCAAACTGCTTTAGGTCATTTTTGTATGTGATAGTGTTTTTGACATGTTCAGAATGCAAAAATTTGGCTCACACCTGTAATCTTTGCACTCTGGGAGGCTGAGGTGGGAGAATTGTTTGAGGCCAGGAGTTCAAGACCATCCTGAGAAAGAGCGAGATCCTGTCTCTACAAAAAATAGAAAAATTAGCCAGGTGTAGTGGTACACGCCTGTAGTCCCAGCGACTCAGGAGGCTGGGGCAGGAGAATCGCTGGAGGCCAGTAGTCTGAGGTTGCAGTGGGCTGTGATGACACCACTGTACACTGGCCCAGGCCACATAGTGAGACTCTGTTTCAAAAAAAAAGAAAGAAAGCAAAAATTTGAATTATGCAATCTGCACCCAAAATTTCTGTTTATATAGATTTATTTGCTTCCCCAGGATACAGTGTTGTACAGTGTTTTGGAATTATTAAATTCAGACTTTTCCATGTTAAGCTTGGATCCCATGCTGAATGGTGTAGGGTCTCTGTCCCACAGAATGTAAAGAAAGTGTCAAAACAAACTAACTCTTATGGGAACTGTGCTGTGCTCTGGCAGGTACAGTGCAGGTTGTATAGGTACAGAGGACATTTTTATGCATCAAATACTTGAGGCTAACAGAGAAGCCCTTTATAGTTCTCCACTCTTTATGATTAAGCAGGAGAAAATTGAATACTTTCTTTTCACTATTCTTTTATATTGATTTCAATAATTTTATGGCATATTCCTGAATTTCTATTTAGGAGAAGATAATTATTTTCCTTAGGATTCTTTAGATTTATAAATATTAATAAATTTTTTCAAATATGGCCAAAGTTATTAATTTGCATGTGATATACTTTTTTTGTTCTTATTAAAAACTATGTTTTCTCTGGCTTGAATTTGATCTTCTGGCTTTAAAAAAAGTTTATGTATGTCTTTCCTCTCTTATATAGTCAACCTCATCCTCTCAACTGAATCTTTTTATAGGATCTCAAGCATTTTGAAGCCTTTAGTATTTGAAATGAATCCTTTGTTGAAACATGATTAACTGAATGTGCATTCTTTCCTGAAACCCTATTGAAATGAGTGTTGGGGTGTGTGTGTGTGTGTGTGTGTGTGTGTGTGTGTGTGTGTGAATCCATATATAGAGACAAAAAGAATGAGATAGACTAGAGTGTAGAAAAGATGACATTTTGGAAACTGGAAAGAAAGTGGTGGAAGTGTCTTTTGATTTAGCAGGAAAGGTAAGTGCCTGAGAGGGAAGGTCAAGGAACATGCCAGTTTGAGCCTCAAAACCATGGAAATCTCAAGAATTAGAGGCACCAGGTCCCTCTGGGGGTGGGGAAGTGAAGGGGCTGAGAATGGGGTGATTTCTCCCAGTCTGTGGTAGTTACATGTGCAGAGTCCTTCCCTAGCACCTGCAGCCAGCTCGCTACCTTTTTCTATACTGCAAAAGCCTTGAGGTGTGTTTTCTGACAAGGGCAAATGAGAACAGTTCTCATTTAGACTGTCTTGAAAGTGGGTGATGCCCTTCTAGAAACAGGGGTACTAGGAGACAGTCTAGACTTCTACTTCTGGCCATGGCAGAGCAACTGCTAATGGACTTACATTCCTACCCTCCATGATGAAACTGGGTAAAATACACGAGGCTATTGTTTTCTGGCACTGGGCAATAGGCAGTATAAGACTGCAGTCCCGAGAGGAAGTAAATAGAGGAGATGAGCCCACAGTTGCCCTGCTCTGTGTCTGGGGAAATGTCTTGACTGGGTCTTGGAGCACTGGAGATGCGATAAGGGTTCAGAGCAGTTGTGAGTGTCAGCACGTAGTCCTGGTAATTAAAACAGTGAATGCTGGGCCGGGCGCGGTGGCTCACGCCTGTAATCCCAGCCCTCTGGGAGGCCGAGGCAGGTGGATCACTCAAGGTCAGGAGTTCGAGACCGGCCTGAGCAAGAGCGAGACCCCCATCTCTACTAAAAATAGAAATAAATGATCTGGCCAACTAAAAGTATATATATAAAAATTAGCTGGGCATGGTGGCGCATGCCTGTAGTCCCAGCTGCTCGGGAGGCTGAGGCAGTAGGATCGCTTAAGCCCAGGAGTTGGAGATTGCTGTGAGCTAGGCTGACGCCAGGGCACTCACTCTAGCCCGGGCAACAAAGCGAGACTCTGTCAATAAATAAATAAATAAATAAATGATAAATAAAAACAGTGAATGCTGGTTTAATTAGAAAGTCGGGTATGACTTTATTGAGAAGATAAGAGGAAGGATAGTGTATGTGCATTTTTGTTGGGGGTGGGTGTATGTGGAAGAGATTAATTGACTTGAGGTAGGACGTCAGTAGGTAAGGGTAGGGCTTATAAATACAGAGGTAAGTACCAAAAAACAAAACTAAAATAGAGGGCAGGGATTGCCGTAGGGTAGCAGCAATAGAGGTACAGGGTTTGGGATTGTTTGATTTTTGAAAAATCATATGTACGTATTTGAATTAAAATGAGGATAAAATTTGCATAACCATAGACCTTCCTGTGCCTTTTCATCTCTTTCCAGGTCCTTTCCCATCTGCCTCCTCCCTTTGTTCAGTCTGTCTTCTGGGAAGAGCTCTTATTTCTGTTTCAGTTTCGCCACCTGTCACTCACTCCTTCACCCACCCTGATCTGATTTGGAACAATATTATTTCAACAAAATAATATTACTCTTGCTAAAGTCACCAGTGACCAACAGTTTGCTAAATCTAGTGGACTTTTCAGTTCCTTTTGCTTTTTGACTTTTCAGTGATACTCTGCACTTTTTGAAACCCTATCTTCACTGGATTTCTATAGGATAGCTCCCCTGGATTTGCTCTTAGTTCTTGGGGCCTAGGTCTCTTTCTGCCATATTCTATCCTAGGGAAGTCAAATCTGCAGTTATGGTTTTGGTTACTATTCTTGGGTGTCTCACAGATCTTCAGCATGTGCTCTCCTGAACTCCCCAGCTGTATCTCCACATAGCTGCTTGGCATCTTCCCTTGGATTTCTAAAAGGCATCTGAACTTGGTCTGCCCCAAACTGAACTCAGCACACACACGCACACATCACTGCCTTCTGCAAACTTAGTCTTCATCCCACAGTCCTTACTTCAGTACCCCGTGTAAGCCAGAAATGGAAGCTTTGTCCTTGAGACTTGCCTCTCCCTCGTTCCCCGTCCAAAATTAAGTCCTGGTGATGTTTTCTCTAGGCTTTTTTTTTTTTTTTTTTTTTTTGTAAGGCAAGCATGGAAATGAGGTTTATTGAGGAGAGAAAGATAGGATTATAGGGCAAGAGCAAGATACAGGTTTACAGAGTGTGATACATATGCCACAGATGACAACCAGACACATTGTCACAGCAGAAAAAGAGAGCTAGGCTTTTTTTTGCTTGACTTGTTTTATGACGAAATAAAATAAAAACCTTATATGAGTTAACTCCAGAAGAACTCTCTGATACATAATCCTCTTGGGATCATTGTACTTTATTCTTGATCCTAATATAAAAATATATGAAGAAAAGACCTCTTAGGACTTTTCTGGCCCCCCATGGCTCTTTAACAGTAAAATTTAGTATGTAATTAAAAAATAGCATCCAAGATTCATAGGTCTTAATATATTTAGTAACTCTTATCTATTTATCTTTATAAATTCTCTTCCTTTGTGCATGACTTATTTCTTATTAGCTTCATGCTCTTATTTTATACTGATCTTGAATTAAATTGCTGAAGGGGATGTTACAATAGGGTTATTAAAAATATTTCAAAACTGTTAAAGTGGAAATAATTAAACTCTTCAAAACAGTTTCAAGAACAGTACAAAGATATCCTGTGTTCCCTCAGCCTGATTTCCCAGTTGTTAGAAATTTACCATATCTGCCTTATCACTCTCTCTTTCTCTGTAGATACAAGTCATTTTTTTTGGAACCATTTGACAGTAAGTCACAGATATGATGTCACAGGACCCCTCAATACTTCAATGTCTGTTTCCTAAAAAATAGAGACACTTTTCTACATGAATCACATTATGCCCATCAAAATCAGGAAATTAATACAATAGCACATTCTAATCCACAAACCTCATTCAAATTTTACTGATTTTCTCCAATAAAGTCTTTTATAGATCCAGGATCCAATATAGGATCACATGTTGCATTTAACTGTCATGTCTCATTAGTTTCCTTCTATCTTGAACAGTTCTGAGTCTCTCCTTCCTTTCATGACCTTGATATTTTGGAGAGGACAGGCCAATTACTTTGCAGAATGTCTATCAGTATGTGTTTGCCTGATGTTTCCTCATGACTGGATTTAGGACATGCATTTTGAAAGGCAGCTGTGCTCACCACTATACCACCAATGTACTCAGGACATACATTTTTGGCAGGAATACCACAGAAGTGATGCTGTGTTCTTCTCAATGCATCCTATCAGAAGGCACATGATGTTGATTTGTCCCATTGCTGATGACATTTACTTTTATCATTTGGTAAGATGATATCTGCCAGACTTTGCAATGGAAAGTTAATGAATAAATATTGTCTGGAGATATTTTGAGACTATGTAAAAATCCTGTTCCTGATCACACTTTCACCCATTTATATTAGTATCCAGTTTTGCTCCTTGACCAAAACAATTATTATAAGGGTTACCAAATGGTAATCATCCCTTCCATCATCGTTCTACATTTATTAGTTGACCTTGTATTGTAAGGGAAAGCTTTCCTGCCTCTGTATCCACCCCCCATTTATTTATTAATTGATATCAGTATGGGCTCCTAGGTTCCTATTTTATTCAATGGGTTATAGACAATTGCTCTCATTATATCATTTCTTTGATGTTCAAATTGTCCCAGATTTAGCCAGTGGGAGCCCCTTGGTTAGCTCCAGTGTCATTTTGACATATCTCCATGATCTTTTGGGAATTTCCATACTTTATGGCACATGATGTTCTAGGCTTATTCAATACTTTCCCTGCCTGAGCCCTGAAATTAGCCGTTTCTCTGGTTCCTTTTGAGGAGAATAGTATTTAGAAACCAAAGTCTGGATGTCTGGTATGCTCATTGCTGCTGGTATACTCATCTTTGCGTTTATGTGTATATGTATGTATGTGTGTGCATGTATACATACATACATACATATACATTTGTCCCTTGTTCCTTAGTGGGGGATTCGGTCCAGGACCTCCTATAGGTACCAAAATCCATGGATGCTCAAGTCCCTGATATAAAATGGTGTAGTATTTGCATATAACCTATGCACATCCTCTTATCTACTTTAAATCATATCTAGATTACTTATAATACCTATAATACCTAATGCAATGTAAATGTTATGCAAATAGTTGTTACATGGTTTAGGGAATAATGACAAGAGAAGAAAGTCTGTACATGTCCAGTACAGATACAATTTTTTTCTCAAATATTTTTGATCTACAGTTGGTTGAACTGTGGGGTTTACTTGGGTTTGTCAAGGAAAGGGAGGACTGAGGGGGCTGTGAAAGGAAGTGTGGAGGTGGGGAAAGAGGAGATTCACAGGGCTCAGTTGCAATCATGGAATACAGTGAAGTGCTGAGAATGAGCTTCCCTCGCTCATTTTCTTCCCTTATGGGACGGGAAAGGTCCGGGCAAGGAGATTTTAGGAATCCCAGAAGCTTTAATGTTTACTGTATTTTTAAGGCCTAGAATTTAAACAGTATTATAATCTGTAAGATTTAGAGATATGTTTCAGTTGTTCCCAAATGCTGGGGCTCATGATCTAACACAAGGTTCGTGATGAAGGTTTCCTAGGCTCATGCTGTTCCTAACAGATGAGTCCCTCCAAGCTGAGTCAGGAGAGGCCTCTTCTGTGAAACCCTCAGTCATCAGACACCCGAGTGTAGCCCCAGGGTTTTCCCCAGTCTTGCCAGACACAGGTGGAAAATCATCTGGAGGTCGGGTGACTATGTTCTTCTGTTAATCCAGAATACTGAAATTTGAATAAAATAGCAATGTTGTTTCTTAATAATGTAATAAATACCCCTGAAACTAACATCTATTCAAGAATATGATTGTTCCTAATAATTTGTGGCCCTCTGGTATCCTGTTTGCCAGCTTTTCCCATCTTACCCCAGAAGTAACTATTAATACTCTTTGCATTTTCTGTTCATGGTTTTATTTTATTGAAATGCTTTCATTTATCAATATATGCATATACAATTGGGTTTTTTAAGCCATGATTATAATAAACCAAAGTACAAACAATTAGGGCATTTAAATTCCATTTTCTATTGATCAAATTACAAACAATGCATTATTGATAAATGTTGTCTTGTAATATTTCTGTGCATTAGAATAAAACTTTATTTAAAAAAACATGTTGGCATAAGGTAGCCATTTGTTCTCCTTGGGAAAACCTTAACCCTTTCATTTTTAGACTCTCACTTTTTATGAAGTAACGAAGCAAATGGTAACTTGTATGAAGAAAGTGGTGAGGTGGATGGTAGGGAATGAGGCAGAAAGTTGGCAGAGCTACCTGCTACCTTGGTATGATCAGTAGTCAAGAGGCACTGATGATGTTACTCACTTGTGTTAATAATAATTCAATTTGTAATCTTTTTTTCCCTTATGTTTTTATGTATTACTACAGCTAAAGAAGTAAACAGCTCATGGCACGTTTAACAAAAAGATGACAGGCGGATACAAAAGCTATCCAGCATCTTTGGGCAGCCATTGAGATTATACAGAACCAGAAGCAAATTGCCAACATTGACCGTATTACCAAGTAAGTAAATTTAAACAAACAAACAAAAAAATCCTTGTAAAATTTCATGTGAGATCTTGGGGGAAAAGTCCAAAAATACTTTATTATGCTAATCAACATATATTACAAAGGACTGAAGTCACTTTCTTTGCAGGAGTATATAGTTGTTAGAAAAACAAATATAGAAACATACACAAGCAACTTGTGTTTATAAAATAAATATTAGATAAGTAAAATATCAGTATGTACTATTTATAATAGTTTTGCAGTTATCAGAATTTTTAACTCTTGGTAACTTTAGGTCTTTTATTAAAATGGATTTTAGTTAATCATTTGCTTTTATGTAGTGAAGCTGTCTAAAAATAGTATACTGTTCATTACTCATTGTAATACAGGACAAGCATGGTATGTGCAGTAAGTAAATAACATCTTGGCTGTGTGCTCACGCTTGTAATACTAGCACTTTGGGAGGCTGAGGCAGGAGGATATCACCTTAGCCCGGGAGTTGGAGGCTGCAGTGAGCTATGATGATGGCACTGTACTCTAACCGGGGCCACAGAGCCCCTCAAAGACCCTCAAAAGAAAACAAAGCAAAATTGTATTAGGTCATAGCCCACTGACAGCATTTTTAACAATTTCATTCTATATTTTAGAAATTATTAAATAAACCACTCGGTTTTGGTTTTTTTGTTTTTTGAGACAGAGTCTCACTCTGCTGCCCAGGCTAGAGTGCCGTGGCATCAGCCTAGCTCACAGCAACCTCAAACTCCTGGGCTCAAAGCAATCCTTCTGCCTCAGCCTCCCAAGTAGCTGGGACTACAGGCATGCAGCACCATGCCCGGCTAATTTTTCTATATATATTTTTAGCTGTCCATATGATTTCCTTCTATTTTAGTAGAGACGGGTCTCGCTCTTGCTCAGGCTGGTCTCGAACTCCTGAGCTCAAACAATCCACTCGCCTTGGCCTCCCAGAGTGCTGGGATTACAGGCATGAGCCACTGCGCCTGGCCAAACCACTCAGTTTTTAAAAAGAAATTTCCTCCCCACCCCAGTTTGTAATGCTATTTATATTGGTACACAAAGATTCAGGATACAAAAAAAAAAAAAATCAAACTAATTCATGACTCTTCTATTTACTTGTTATATACTAATTATAAGGATGTCTTAAAATAAGAACTTGGTTTTATTTTGTTTCTCTGGGTATTTTTAAAGGAATAAAGCCAAATTTATCCTAGCACTCTGGGAGGCCGAGGTGGGCAGATTGTTTGAGCTCAGGAGTTTGAGACCAGCCTCAGCAAGAGCAAGACCTGTCTCTACTAAAAATAGAAAGAAATTATATGGACAGCTAAATATATATATAGAAAAAATTAGCTGGACACGGCGGCGCATGCCTGTAGTCCCAGCTACTCGGGAGGCTGAGGCAGGAGGATTGTTTGAGCCCAGGAGTTTGAGGTTGCTGTGAGCTAGGCTGATGCCATGGCACTCTAGCCCGGGCAGCAGAGTGAGACTCTGTCTCCAAAAAAAAAAAGTCAAATTTATCTTTTTAAATGTTTGGAGGTTGGTTTTTTTGTTGTTGCTGTTAATTTAGATAAAATTTCTTTATACCTATTTCTCCATATTCTTTAAATGCTATTTGTAAAAATGGAAACAGATAATTTACAAAAGCTCACTTAAACACTTTTTGTTGGCTTTTGTTAATAAGTAACAAAATTGAATTCCATATATTTTTGTCCCTTCCCTGTATTCTGGTGAAGAAGATCATAAAATTACCTGCAAGGGAAGGAACAGAAGATGGAGAAAGTGTTCAGGCTCTGTGTGGCTCTGACTCTACACTCACCCTCAGAATACTTTGACACTGACCATGTTCAACTCTTAGCTCCTGTAGGTTAGTGGAAGGAACAAAATAATACTGTATGAAAAGTAAGAATAAAATAAATAGTACATTGTTTTAATTATTATAGTTTTAATTAAAGCAAATAATTTGAGGTGTGGTAGCTAAATACAAATTACAGAGAGGTGATGTTGATAATAAAAACATTTAAAGAAATCTCAAAGAATAAAAAGTATTTTCTTATGGTTGAGACTTTTAAGAAAACAGTTTTTGTATATCAAATTGCTCATAGAAGACCGCTGAAATAAAATACTGTTCTTTGGATTTGTTTTTAAAAATTAAAATCATGTAAGCTTGACTGAAACATTTCAGTTTTTCAGACTATTCATTTTTCTCACGTGTAGCATCTTTCTAGATCTCACGTGTAGCATCCTTCTAGAAGCTCTAGGGATGTTCCCTAGGAAGCTGTCAGACTCTCCTAGTGAATGTTGCTGTTAGATTGTGACCACCTGCTGTGTGGGAGTCAGAGAATTAACCCCACAGTGCCGGGTGCAGACGTCTGTTGGATTATCGCAACACTTATGTGTGTACGTGTGTGCGCAAGTTAAACTGTGACAAAAGATGCGAAGGTTGTTAAACAGGATTGCACACACCTTCTCCTTTTGTATCGCGGCTTGTCGTTAAGTGTTCCTTTCTCTCCTTGCTTCATCGGTATAGCCTTAAATGATGCCAAGGCTTATTTTCCTTCATGTTGTGAGGTCCATAGTTCCTAATTAAATATCAATAAATTTATTTTACCTAGTAAATAGTCTTAGTTTTATTAGTGTCATCTAAAGATAGATGAAAAGAAAGGAAGAAAATCGGAGGTTAAGTGCTCAGGAGGGGTTCCCCGTGTGTCCTCTGCCTCGTCCCCTCTGAGAGCTGTGTCATATTTCCCCCCATCGCAGTGGCTCACGTCTCAGCGTTCTGTGCTTTTTTCCCCAACATCAGTCACAGTCGTAACTATTTCCCTGCTGGACAGTTGGCTCCAGGGGGGACTGTGCAGAGAACTGCCTGACCCAGTGCCTTTGCTTCTTGGTTAACGTCAACTTTCTTGCCTGTTGCGCTTGCCTGAGGTCAGTTAGGAAGTGGCGTGGGACGAGGACAGGCACTCTGATCTTTTGCTGTAAAGCCTGATATGCCTATTCTGTACTCTCAAGCCTTGGATTCATTTTAGGTCAGGTTGTTTTGCTTATTTACAGGTAAGTCTCAACATAGAGGTGTCTTTTAAACTTTAGAAATGGCTGAAGTTACAGAAGGCTGCAGAAGAATTATTGTTAGGATTGCATATGTAGTCATTAAGTTTCACTCTTTATTTTGACTGGTGACTCCATTTTAAAAAAAATTGAAAGCTACATAGTTTTAGTCATGCATTCAAAGTTATGGGAGTTGGTGTGACTCCCTCTTAGGCTATCCTGCATCCTAAACATTATCATTTACTTTGGTATAATGGCTTCATTCTGCTTGTTTCTGTTTTGATCTGTGGATTTCTCATCCATCTTTTTTGTTGTGGCTTTCATTTGGGATTTATTGATTGGGGAAACTGGGTCATTTGGTTTCTCATAGTCTGGCTTTTGAGGATCGCAGCTCTGTGGTCCAGTTTGACCTGCTCCTCAGTCCTCTGTATTTCCCGGAAATTGATGGTTGGTCCAGAGGCTGTGGGGTGGGTCGAGGCTGTTGCACAGGCTGCGGAAAGTTGTGTTTTCAGGAGGCACACATGTCAGTTATCTCGTTTTGTGATATATGTAGCTATTGATGCTAGATCCAGTAATTCATTAAGAATTGCAAAATGGTGGTAATCTAATTTTCTTTCCTTTGCTAACTGGAATGCCTCTGTAAGGACATAGGCTTCCCATTATCTGCTATTTGGTTATGCTGTGGTATGGTTCACATGGGAAAAGTAGGAGAAGTGTTTAATTCCTTCTCTTTATGTACTTACCAGTTTTCAAAATAGCATCCTTCAGTGGTAACCAGCTAGGTTTTTTCTTTTAGTTGTCATTTTTTGACAAAATCCTTTCTGATGCTGAGGTTTTCCCATCTTTGACCAGTGGGGGCCTCTGTGTTGGATCCCAAAGTTTGTTCCTGCTTTCTCGGGTGACAGGGTTTAAGGCCCATTTTGTACACATCCTAAACCACTGCTTTCTTCCAAGGGCTCCGGTTTCTTTTAGTTTGAAATTGTATTTCAAGAGTACTTTCTGGCCACTCCGAGTTGCTACTGTGTTGTCTCTCTAGGCCTTGGAATGGACAGAGTTAGGAAATCAATATACTTTTAAAAGATAAAAACACCTCATTAATTCATACTGATATTTTCCATTGAAATTTATGGCTACTGGGTTTTATGTATCTCTTCTATCTAAAATCTTACCTCCTCTCTGACATGGTGAGAATTGTGGATATCATGAACAATAAAATTTTAGAATATCATATAATTAGTCAATATTTTATGCAACATTATATACACAGCTATCTGAGAATAAGAAACAAAATTATATTATATATAGTTAAGATTATATTACTATTATATATATTTAGTTTATATTATTTGAGGCCTGTCTTAGTGTGTTCAGTCTTCTTTTCCTGTCTTCTGTTTGTAATTTTCAATTGAATTCTTTTCATCTTTTTTCTTTTTGATTTTTAATTTTTTCATTCTTTGCAACTTATGTTTATCTGATATTATCTGCTGTATAATCACTCTTGTGTAGCTTCTAGTTTAGACTTCACTTCTGAAGTGATTTCCATTTACTTCAAATGTTTAACCCATTCCTGAGTTTTTCTAATTCTGATTTACAGCATTCCTATTATATCATTTTCTTAATGTCTTTTCTCATTTCTTGAAACAGTGGATCCTGGTTTTCTTCTGTTTTGCAGGCATATCTTTCTGACATGCCTTCATCTAAGGGTGTCACTCTGTCCTGTGAGCTGCAGTCCTTCCTGTTGTCATTCTGGTGTGAAAATCTGTTTTCCCAAATTTGTAGCAGGTAGAAGTGGGTCTGAATCCTTTTACTAGATTTATGGCTCTAATGCTCTTCTTATGCCAGTTTTGTGAAGTGCTAAAAATATGGCCTCATATTTCTTGAGATTTCCTAGGTTTTTCTCTATCTTTCCCCCATTTTTCCTTGAACCACCCTTTCTTATAGTAAAGGTCTTTTTAACTGACTCCAGTAGTATTTGATATTTTAATTCCTCACACTTATCTATAATGTGGGGCTTTGTCCTGGAAGGGAGCTTTGCCTAATTTTGGGTGTTCACAGGACTGTCGTGCTCCAGCTCCTGAGGACTTTACAATGGATCCGTGCGTTACTGTGAATCGTCTCACGTGAGGATGTCTCACCCTGTCCATTGCAGCTGCAAGGTTGGTCCTCCTGTACTCAGCTCCCCTAGATTCCCCACTGTGTCCCTCCTTGTCCTCCATAGCTGTCAGTACTGATTGCAGATCAGTAGCTCTTGCAGATTTGTCCTGACTGCTCAAATTTTGGGATTCACAGGACTCCTTATCACTTAATTTTTTTGGTACTGTATATGTTGTCCCAGGGCCTTTTGCTTTGTTTTGTTTGCTTCTCTTCCAGTAACTCTGTCTAGGAGGTTCAGGGGCGAGTTTAAAACTGTTACCTCCACCATCTTCCCAGCTGACAACAATCTTGTGATTTATCTTTAAAAAAAAAAAAATTTGTTGCTAAAGGCACTGGATATTTTCTGAAGTTCAAAAGCAGAGCTAAAAGCAATAAAAAAAAAAATCCCTTTTAGCAGAAACAAACTCAAGGCATGTTCTTCATGTTTGTATATAACACTGGACACCTCAAAATCCACAGCAATCTCATCATCAAATACAGGATCCTGAATGTTGTAAGACTTACATTGCAATTTTAAAAGGAAATTCCATGAGTAGAATTTGTGGCCTTTTAAAGTAGTTAAGCCTCAGATCCTCATAATTGATTGAACTCTTAGGAACTAATAATAATCTTTTTGTTTTTTTTTTTTTAAGACAGAGTCTCACTGTGTTGCCTGGGCTAGAGTGAGTGCCGTGGTATCAGCCTAGCTCACAGCAACCTCAAACTCCTGGGCTTAAGCAATCCTACTGCCTCAGCCTCCCGAGTAGCTGGGACTACAGACATGCGCCACCATGCCCGGCTAATTGGAACTAATAATAATCTTCTTATCTCAATAAAAAAATAGGAGAATGTATCTGTGTTCATTCTAGATGTTTATTCCACCTAAGTATGATGATATCCAACATTCAGAGTTCATAGCAGTACCTGTCCATGATACCTCCCCAGGAAAGAGTGTTCTGAGTCCTTTTTACTATTTTCTTTTAATTTTCCTTTTTTAAAAGAACTGCTAGTGCTGTATCCAAGAAAGTAGGAAAGGTGCTGTAAGTTACAGAATCACTGCTGAGATTTATTCAATAATTCAAATCTTTAAAAATATATACCTAAGGGAAACTTCTTTCACAAGTTTTATTATTTTGCTATGGAAAGTATTTTTACTAAAAAGATCAATCTGAGCTCAAAATACATATCTGGGATTAAGTCTGATGTTTTGATTAATGGTGAAGCTGTCCCTCTGATTTACAGCTCATGTTTATAAATTAATGATAACATAAATTCTATAGATGACTTCATTTGGGAACTAAATAAGCATGAATTTTGGCCTCTCAGTAAAAACGTTTTACATTTCTAGAAATGGAAGGATGTCTTCTAATGTTTAATCATCGTAAAATTGAAACAATTGAGTCATTTTATTATTAAAAAAGGAAATACAGTAGTCAGTTGAGGGTTGTATGAAGATACGCATGATAATAGTAGTCCTCTTTTCAGTTTAAATGTCTGTAAACACTATAGTTGTCACATGAATTCATCACTTTTACGTAATTTGGATAGGTGTCATTAAAGCTTTGAAATACTCAGTTACTTAACATTTCTATTAAATATTTATAAAATATTTTTATGCTTCAGATGATGCCCTTGTTTTACAGATTTCCAATCAAGATGTAAAGGGTGAAGAATCAAAGAACAAAGAATCAGTAACAAGTGAAATTTAAGCCTTCAGTCATGCAGATTCCTAATATGATTCATAACTCATTGTCATGTTATTTCTCTAAATGCCATGTATAGTTTAATGTCCAATAAAATCAAGTTACATATATCACTTGCTTTTCTTTAAACCAAACAAATTATGCACATCTAATTTGGGTAATTATAACATGGCATTAGAAGTTTATAATTATTTTAAGTAATAGTTATAGTTTAAAGACATGCTTTTGAAACAGATATGGATTTTTTACTAGTCTCTGCTGGCATTATTAGCTAGGCAGTGTGATTGGGGAGGTTAACTTATTTTTTATTGACTACTGGGAAAAAGCAATCAAAATAGTCAACCTAGGTGTTTCCTTTCTGTCTTGAGTAACTTTGACTTTGTGTTTTTAGAGGTGATCACATTGTGACTAGCATGATTAGACTAACAGCGGATTGGTAGACTAGTCCCATTCAAGTTAATGTTTCAGAATTAGGGCATCAATTAATTACATGTATTGCTTACTTTAGGGTAAAACCCAAGTTAGAAAATGTGACCTCTGACCTCTTGTGACATGTTTGGCATTGAAATTTCTGAGTTCTCCTGGAGTTCTTCCTGTTGCTACAGATATATATAAGCCCAAACTGTAAGTCCTCTTCGTGTGTAGCTTGACTTTGAAGTTGCAACTAGGTACATATTATTTCTTTTTTTATGTATTATAATTTCACTTGTTGAAGCCCAATTTCCAGAAACTGTTTATTTAAGTTAAAGTTTGCTATGTCTCTCTCTCTTAAAATTATTAGAGAGGAGGAGAATGGCCACTCCTAAATTACTTCTTTGTAAATAAGTTAGTTTGAAAAACTACTTGTTATTATGCTGCTTATGTAATTCCAAGGATTCTTCATGGAATTACTCATTGTATTCTCCTTTCAACCTATATTGATTTATTCTTCTTACATATCTTATTGTGAAAGTGGATTGGCAGGTATACTTTACCACTCTTATCATTACTATTTTATTTTACCTGATAGCCTTACAGAAGAAGTAGCTAATTCTGAATAACCAAAGTCCATGGTGAGTTTTTTCCAGGAAGCCAAAATCTTCTGACATTCATCTTGCCTTGGATTGTCTAGCTGCGGTCATGTGCTTGACATTTCTTTGCAGTTCTATAAAGGAAACATACAGACAAGGCACATAGAAATGTAAACAGCTGTTAAAGAATCATACAGTAGTACCTAGTAATAGGAGAGGGTCGTTACCACATGATGAGGGTTTATTAATTTACAACACTGGAGGCTTTGTTTGAGGGGAGAGGCACCAGGAGAGCTCGGAAGGCCTTGTGGGTGGCATGGAATTAGTCAGGCCTCAATCGTCAGATGGGGTTTGACATGGCAGAGAGGACAGTCCAAGTAGAGGGACCGTGGGGTGTAAGGAAAGTGGATAAAAAGGCAGAGAGGTCAGACTAGGAAGGCCTTGAATGCTAGCATTGACATTTTAATCCATAGGTAGAGGGGAATAGTGAGTGCTTTTTGAATAGAAAAATGGTAAAAAATAGAACATACTCATTTTTTTTCCCTCCCAGGCTAGACTGAATGGTCCCCTCAAATGTCTCTTGAGTCCATCTGCTCTTCCCTCTTCTGGGCTGAGTTTTCACTCTTGTGATTTCCTGCCTGTTCCTCCAGCCCCTGTTTTTCCACAACGTCATCTTCTCAGATCGCTCTACCATCGCAGGCCTTTCTCTCTTGCCCTTGAAGCCCACATTCCTGGGCAAAGGTGTCGCTGTCTTGGCCCGTGTCTTCCACATCACCTCCGCTGCCCCCACTCTGCTATGCTCCAGAAGCAGGAGATGCGCTTGGCAGGTCCTCAGGTCTGTGTCTCCCACACGCCACCTGGGATGACCTTCCCAGACTCTTCTTCCAAATGTCATCCCTGGGAAGTCTTTCCTGGCACTGTTAAGTCAACCTAATTTTACCAGTTATTTTTCTAAATTTTAGGTCTGATTGTGTTCTTTAATCCTCTTTTGATTTCCCTATTGTGCATAAAGTCCAAATAATGGGGCAGGGCATTTTTATAAAGCTCTTCACAATTAGATCATAATATTTCTTCTTTTTACAGCCAGCCTTTCCCCTCTCAGTGTTCCATCTGATGAGACAAGTCTCAATGGCCTGAGCACTCTATAGATTTTTTTTTTTAAGAGATGGGATCTCGCTAGGTTGCCCAGCCTGGACTCGAACTCTTGGATTCAAATGATCCTCCCACCTTACCCTCCTGAGTAGCTGGGATTACAAGCATGTGCCATCATGCCTGGCTTGGATTTTTAATTTTGTATTTTTCCTTCATTAATGGACAAAATCATACCCAGTCTTTCAAGATCCAACTAAAATATCATCTCCTTTGAGATTTTGATACATTCCTCATTGTAACCAATCCTGTTCCCCTTTGTCTTTATTCTCATAGTAATAGATATAAAATTTGATTTTATTAGTTATTGTAGTCTCCTATGATCTTTGAAATATATTTCCATTTCTTTTATTGACTGTGAGAACCTTAAGGGTAGGGAATGTCTTTTCTATTTTTGTATCTTAATGTGAAACAGTGATTGAGACGTTAATAATAATATTCAGTTTCATTAACTGCAGAAGTGGTTTTAAGGAGGATTATAATAATTGGTAACATTAAATGAGCCATTATTTTGTGACAAGCACTGTGCTATACATAAGTTACTTATTTAATTTTCACAGCAACACAGGCATGTGGTCATTACCCCCACACTGCTGAGAAGGTACTGTAGTGAGAAGGTGAAGTAGTTGCCCAAAGTCATCCAGGTTGTCGGTGGCAGAGCTAAAATTTGAATATAGGTCTATCTAATGTTGGAGTTCAAGCTACTAAACATTTAAAATTTTTTCTTCTGGTATTTAAGGGGTTTATATTTATATCTTTGCAAACTTTGAAGTTTTCAAAACATGATCCATCTCCATGGTACTTACATATTATCTCATTTCATCCTCACAACTGTGAGTTAAAACTAGCCCCACTTCATAGGTGAAGAATGCAGCTCTCAGAGTAAATTACTTCTCCCAGGTTAAGTGTTAGAATTAAGAAGAACCTAGTGCTTCAGAATATATTCTAGAATTTTAAAATTAACTCCATTTGATAGAGAATCTATAAAGATGCTGTTTAGGTTTTGAAGTTTAACACTTTTTGTTCAATGCAATTTTAAAGTAAAATACTTGTTTGCCATGAAATATTACATTTCTAAAAGTAACATAACCATATAATAGGATACTCGGAAAATACAAAAACAGAAAAATAACCACCTATAATTTCTCTACCCAAATTCAACTAAGGTACTCATTTTGATGTTGTTCTTTCTAGTCATTTTCTGTATATGTATGTGTTGTCTCAGCATGGCTGAGTCATCCTCCATGTTGTCGCGTGGCCACCGCAACATGTGATGGTGGCACGGGGCTCCCCCTGGTAAGACGGTGCCTCCCCATACCTGGGAGGGAGGAGAAGCGAGGTGAACGAGCACTTGTTATGAGGTTTGCATTATCTTATTTACCCGCAACACAGCCACATGGCACTGGCTTTAATGATTCTCTAGGTGCGCAGCTGGAGATGCGGGCGGGATGAGGGCTTGTCCTGCCATACAGCGGCTGCTGTGCACAGGGGACCCGCAGACTCCAGAGGCCTCGCCTCCCCCCGGGCACTCACGTGGCCACTGCATCTTCTATTAAGTTCTCGTAACAAAGCTCCGTGCTCCAGCTGCACAAATAAATAGTGGGGTGAAAGCTCAGAGGGGTAACCTATACCAAGGAGCAGAAATTACTTTCGTAGGACTAAGGGCAAGGGACTGGGCACTTTACGTGCATTACCTCATCTGGCTTTGTCTACAACCCTGAGGTGAGTGTCCTCTGCCTTTTTCATCACCGTGCTGTCACCATCGCATGCTAGGATAACCTGGGTGTTTTCACCATGCTCTGTGTCCCCTCGCATCACACCCTTGCCTCGTGCTTTGAATTATTTCCCTACCATGGACACGCAGGCGAGTGTCTCTGGCTTCCCTCCAGCCCAGATGACTGTGCATTGCCCCAGCTCTTCACGGCCACTCACTGCAATGTACGTCCAGAAAGAATTCCTCCGTGGTGATGCCATGTGAATATGGGTACTTAATTTGACTAAGCTCTTAAGAAAGGATGCCTCAGTCTACAAGTTTGGTAGCGCCGTGCACATTGAGTTTTGTTTTCCTGTACATCTGCATATACTTGACGTTCACTTGCCCAAATTTTGTCATTCAGAGGGATGTTTTAATTTGCATTTCTGTATTTGGTTTAGGCAGCTCTTGGTGTTCTTATATGGTTCTGGGCTTCCTTTGCTGCGGGTGCCTGTTACTGCCTTCTGCCCATTTCCCACTGGGATTGCTGTCTTTTCCTGTTGACTTGCAGAAGCTCTTGTTACACTGGACAATAATTCCTTCATAGGTTTTATGGTTTGTAAATCTTTTCTCTGTCATCTGTTTGTTAATTTTTTCCATAGTTTACTGAACAGAAAATTCTAATTTGGATGTGATCAAATTCAGTCTAGTTTGCCTACTGTTTTATGCTTTTGAAATTTTATTTAAGAAGTCCTTAAGGCAACAAGAATATTCCCTACATTTTCCTTTACTAACTTTATAGTTTTACCTTTCATAGTTAGGTCTTTAAACCATCTGTAGTTATCTTTTTATGTGTTAGGTAAGGATCTACCTTACTTTATTGTTTGTTGTGAGTCTACCTTGTTCTTTATACTTTAAACATAAAAGCCTTAAAAACTCTTGTGGGAGATACTTTAGGGGCCCCTGTAGCCGACCATATGGTTAAATTGCTTGTTGGCAGTGCCATAGTGTTCTTTGCCCTCTGCCGTGAAACCTCTTCCCACCGGTGTGTGGTCTCTGTGAGGTCGGGGTCTCTGTCGCATGTGGCTGGCATGTGGCCCTCACCCAGCTGTCTCCAGCAGTGTTTGTTACATGCTGGGTGCACGTGAGCTCTTTTCCTGCAGCCAGTTTGTCCTTCTGAGAGAAAGCTTGAAAATGTTAATAGACCAAGACTAATGCTAATATTGCTCTACTATTAACTGGCTGTTTTCTCGAGGAAGTCGTTTTTCTTACTTTGTCTGTAAATCGGTGCCTGTGTGTCTCCACCATCTCATTCAAGATACAGGTTCTCTGTGCTCCTGGGTGGCCAGCCCACCCTGCCCTCCAGCCCCACTCCATCACTGATTGGCTTTCTGTCACAGTGATGAGCTTTGCCTGCTTTGGAATTTTATATAAGTGGAATTATACAGTATATTACTTTCCATGATCGGCTTTTTTTATCAACATGTTTTGAGATTCATCTGCTTAAGGATGTTGGTGGTTCATTCTTTTTCATTGCTGAGTAGTAGTCCATTGTGTGCATATATATATATATATACACCATGATTTTTTAAATCCATTTATCTGCTGAAGGGACATTTGGGGGTTATTATGACATAAGATAGAGTGTGCTTTTATATACAGGTGTAGGCGTGTATTGGGATAAATATCTAAGAGTGGAATCACTAGGCCCTATGATAAATGTATGTTTAACTTTATTAGAAACAGCACAACTGTTATCCAAAGTGAAGAGTTTACATTTCCACCAGCAGTATATGAGAATTCCAAGTTTTCCACACCTGGTATTGTCCATCTTATAAAATTTGTGTCATTCCAGTGGGTTTGTTAGTGGCATCTCACAAAGTTTAAGTTTGCATTTTCCTGATGTAAGCACCTTTTAATGTGCCTATTGACCAATGATATCTTCTTTCACAAAGTGTCTGTTCAGTTCCTTTGCCCATTTCCTAGTGAGTTGGTTTATTTCAGCATTCTTACTGAAGTGTTATAGAGTTCTTCATATGTGCTGGATACGAGTTCACTGACAGATCTACATATCTATGGTTCTAGAAGGAGATGATAGAGGAAATGAGGAAGAATCACTATTTATAGAGATATTGGGTAAAAGATACTAGTACTAAATCCAGGAAGCCCAGTGCAGAACAAATCAAAAGGATATCCACATTTAGCTATATTATAGTGAAAACTGCAGAATTTACTAGAGGGAAAGAGAAAACCTTAAATACAGACAATAGATTTTTGAAAAGACATCATTTATAAAGGTGTGGTAGTTAGACTCATGACTGACTTCTTAACTGTAGCACTGGAATTCAAATGACTGGAACAATAGCTTCAATATGTCTTGAGAGATATTAACTCTCAGCCTAGAATTACTTACCTTTCAAGTAAGAAATTGAAATAAAGGCTTTTTTAGACAAAGTCTGAGAGAAAAGAAATTCTTAATGGTTTACATTAGGTAGGAAAAAAAATGATCCCAAATGAAAGTTCTGAAATGTAAGAATGAATAAAGAGCAAAGTTGATAAATGTGGTTAAAATTAAAGCATGAACTATAAAATATAACGTTCAATTTGTGAAAAATATTTAGGCCAGAGCAACTGTAACACCAGCAGCAGAATATAGAAACAACAAAGGATCATTAGCTGCAGAAAGGATAGTCATATGTTTATATAACAGGCTATTACACTACAATAAAAATAAACTGTTGCCTCACACATCAATATGGATTAATTGCAAAAATATAATGTGAAAGAAAGGAATCAAATTACAAAAGAATACTTGGAGAATGACTCCATTTCTGTAAAGCTCAAAAACCGGCAGCACAGAGCAACGTGTTTTTAAGGGATGCACATACACAGGACCCAACGGTATGAAGACAAAAACACGGAGATGGTTAACACAGAATTAAGGACACTGGTGGTGGGGGCAGGAGCCAGCAGGAGGGGGCCTATCCAAGGAGCTTCTGCTCTTTCTGAGGCGAGGTGGTGGTTTCTCTGGTGTTTCTTTTATTCTTCAAACTGCACATATTTTAAAATACTTCCTTGTATGAGTAATTTCTAAATGAAAAATTTTAAAGAAGGAGTAAGTGGATGGCACAGAAGCCTGTTGGGGAACGTGGATGATAAACAGGGGTCAGGAGGTGGGATATGTAATGAAAGGATTGATTATCCTGCCTGGTCGGATCACTGTTGTGTTGCCAGCAGAGCTTTCCTTCTGTTCCCAGATGTGCACATCTCAGTCACATTCAGGCATTGACAGCCTATTCCACTATGTTTTAGGGAACCGGTTCATTCAGTAGTAATCATCATCATTTAAGTCAACTGTTTCTTTTTAGGTATTTCTCTTTTCTTCCACTGAAGACTTTTCTATGCCAGATTATCAAACTGAAAATGATATCCTAATTACATGGAAACTACATTATTTGAATGCTGTGTGTTTTTGAACACTTGGCACTATAGAAAGAAGTGTATTTGGCTGAGTGTTGTTGTGAGTAGAATTCTATCAAGTGTTATCAAGAGAAATTTCATACAGAATTGAAAAAGAAGGCCTAGTATTTACCATTAATTATTTTTCTCTGACAAATGGACAAAGCATATAATTTTATTGTGACCTTTTTTTTAGGTTTTTTTTTTTATTTCAATAGATTTAGGGGGTGCAAGTATTTTGGGTTACATGGATGAGTTATATCATGGTGAGGTTAGGGCTTTTCAGGTACAATGTACATTATTATGATAATATTTTATAATTGAGTTTAAAATGAAAATAGAAGTTTTAAAAATGTATATGATTTAGAAAGATGTAATTTTCTAATTTTTAATTACATAATTTATTTTGAAAGAAAATCCATTCAATAAAATTAGTAGGTTATACATCATAAAGTTTGCTAATCATTGAAAGTTTGTCTTAGAGTTCTGTTAAAATAGATTGTGTACTAAGTGTTGTACAAAATACAGTTAGATTTGGTTTAGGGCTAGTAAATGTATATAAGAAGAAAAACATATAACAAATATTTTCAATGGTGGAATTGAGCTTTAATGTAACATTTTGAAACATCCCATTTCATTATGAGACATTGATTAATTCCTATTCTCAACTGCTGAGGAATGGAGAAACAAAAGAGATGGGAATGTTTGCCACTGGCCAAGAGTGAGACTGGCGCTGTCACCAGTGCTGTCGGTGCAAGACGCAAGCCACACAGTGCAGGAAGCAGGGTCCCCATCATCCTGAAGGAAAAATAAAATTCGGTTGGCTTTTAATCCATGTGTGTGCGTGTGTGCACATTGTCCTCATGTGTAGCAATCAGTATACACGGTATATTTTATTAGAGCTTTTGTTCCAAAAATATTTTGAGGACAATTAGAAAAGAAGATACAGAGTAAGGCTATATATATTAGAAGGGGATGAGAAGGATGAGGAAAAGAGAAATGAAGTTTAGGATCTAAAATAGAGCCAGGAGGAAACCTAATACGAGAAAGTCTTCCATGAATTCCTACAGCTTGTTAAGGATGTGTCACAAATTTGGCTTTTGGTATAAAGGGCAAGCTCAACATTTTAGTGATGGTCATAAAGCAAATTTGTTGCCCAGGTGAACCGTAGCTTTTATTCACAATGCTAAAACCAGAAGGAAATTTATCCTGAGGGTTTTCAGAAAGGTAACCATTTTCTAATTGATGGCAGAGCATAGCCCTGTGTCTTGAGTAGTCAAGGTTGGGCTTTCGGGTGCGATTTTGACTAAACTGTCACTGGTTGTGTGATGAAGAGTGTCCCAGGACAGTCCTCTGCTGTTGCCTGTGCTCTTTTTCCCAACTACCAAGGAAATGGACTGTACAACTTACAGTATATTTTAGGCCTGGTGCAGTGGCTCGTGCCTATAATCCTAACACTTTGGGAGGCCAAGGAGGGAGGACTGGTTGAGGCCAGGAGTTCAAGACCAGTCTGAGCAAGAGCGAGACCCCATCTCTACTAAAATGGGAGGAGGGGAGAAAAGCCAGGTGTGGTGGCATGTGCCTGTAGTCCCAGCTACTGGAGTGCCTGAGGCAGAAGGATCACTTGAGCCTAGGAGTTTGAAGTTGCAGTGAGCTGTGGTAGTAACACTGTACTGTATCCCAGGTAACAGAGCGAGACCTTGTCTCCAAAAAAAGAAAAAGACACCTCCCCCTCCAAATTTACAATATGTTTAATCTTCAGATATGAAACAAGTACATTATTCTTGAACCTATGGTGAGTTTTGCATTGTTACACAGATATGTCATTTTCATCAGTTGTGTCATTGTTATAGACTGGTAAGTTTTTAAAAAGTTGGTAAAACTTGGGGATAGGTCCAATTTAATTGTGTAAAAAGATTAGAGCAAGCTATAAAATGTACAATTCATCATTACTGAAATCACAACTTAGAATTAAAAATATTTTTTATAAAATGGAACCAATGTTAATAATGTAAGTAGTGTATGTGTCACAGTAAAAACGGTTTATTTCTCCCAAATGAAAACTCTGCCTGTTATGGAAGGGATAGTTAAGTCTCTACTGGCTTTAAGATAAATAAATGTTTTACTTTTCTACTTTTAATTAATGTCACTGCATAAATAAGAGGTCAAAATCTAATGTAATTATTTGCAGTGTAACCTTTGGGACAATCATAATAGAGAAACTTTTTAAAGAGAAAGTATTTGTAATGCCTTCACTATTCATGAAAGATATAATGGAAAGAAAAGGGATTTTATTGGTTAGTTAATCCCCATAAAATCTACATAATCTTTCACATATATTTTTATTTCTCTTGGGTATACACCTAAGCGTGGGAATGCTGGGTCCTACGGGAGGTAAACACTTAAGACATTGCCCAACTGTTTTCCAAAGTGGTGGTTCCATTTTACATTCCTACCAGCGGTGTATGAGAGCCCCACTTTCCCCCATCCTTGCTAACATGTGGAGTTGAGACTGGCTATATAATTTGCTGGGTCTTGGGCAAAATGAAAACGCCGGGCTCCCTGTTCTAAGATCATTAAGGATTTCAAGATGAAAACAGGAGGGCATGAAACAAGGCGCAGGGCCCTCTGTGCAGGGGTTCTGTGTCACTGCACAGGTCACAGGCCCGTGAAGTCAGCCCTGCGTGGCCCGCCAGTCTCTTTCTTTCAGCCACTCGGGCAGGTGCGCAGCAATTCTCACTGTGGTGCAAGTCGCAGTTCCCCCACAACTAATGACATTGAGCATACTTACTTGTCTTCTGAGCATCTTCTTTGGTGAAGTATCTAGCCAGATTTTTTGCTTATTTTGTTATTGGGTTATTTATTTTTTATTACTGAGTTTGAGACCTATTTACATATTCTGGATATAAGTCCTTTATCAGGTACAGGCAAATATTTCCTGCCAGTCTATGGTTGGTATTTTCACTCTAACAGTGTCTTTGGAAGAATATAAGTTTAAAATCTTAGGCTGGGTGCGGTGGCTCACGCCTGTAATCCTAGCTCTGGGAGGCCGAGGCGGGTGGATCACTCGAGGTCAGGAGTTCGAGACCAGCCTGAGCAAGAGTGAGACCCCCGTCTCTACTAAAAATAGAAAGAAATTATCTGGCCAACTAAAAATATATATACAAAAAAATTAGCCGGGCATGGTGGCTCATGCCTGTAGTCCCAGCTACTCGGGAGGCTGAGGCAGTAGGATCGCTTAAGCCCAGGAGTCTGAGGTTGCTGTGAGCTAGGCTGATGCCACGGCACTCACTCTAGCCCGGGCAACAAAGTGAGACTCTGTCTCAAAAAAAATAAAATAAAATAAAATAAAATCTTGATAAAATTCTGCGTGCTCTTTCAGAAAACCATGCTTCAGGTGTTATATTTAAGACGTCTTTGCCTAGCCCAAGATCACAAACATTTTCTATTTTCTTCTGGAAGTTTATAGTTTTACATTTATATTTATGGCCCATTTTAAGTTACTTTTCGTATATGTATGAGATGTGGAATGAGTTAAATTTTTTTTTTTGATACACGAGTAGCCACATTTTCCTGCACACTTTATTGAAAAGACAATCCTTTTTCCACTGCATGGCCTTTGCTCATCTGTAACACATCTGTTTTCCATGCTTGAGTGAGTCTATTTTCCTTTTTTTTTTTTTGAGACAGAGGCTTGTTCAAGTCGCTGGGCTAGAGTGACATGGTGTCCGCCTAGCTCCCTGCAGCCTCTAGCTCCTGGGCTTGAGTGATCCTCCTGCCTCAGCCTCCTGAGTAGCTGGGACTGCGGGTGTCACCACCACACCTGGCTAATTTTTTTTTTCTATTTTTAGTAGAGACGGGGTCTCACTCTTGCTTAGGCTGGTCTCAAACTCCTGACCCCGAGTGATCCTCCCTCCTTGGCCTCCCAGAGTGCCGGGATTGCAGGAGTGAGCCACTGCACCTGGCCATGAGTCTGTTTCTGAACTCTCTATTTCGTTCTATTGATCTATTTGTCTTTATACCACTGTCTTGATTACCATAGCTTTATTAATCTTGAAATTGAGTGGTATTAGTCCTTGAATTTTGTTCTTTTTTTTTTCTGGAGGACTTATTCTATGTCATTTGCATGTCCACATGAATATTAGAATCAGCTTGACAATTTCTATAACAGAGAACACTTAGATGTTGACTGGGCTTGTGCTGAATCTGCAGATCAATTTGGTCCGAACTGATGTCTGAGTGTTTTTCTGACCTGCGAAGAAAGAGTATCTCTCCCTTTGCTAAGGTCTCCTTTATTTTTACTCTGCAATGTTTACAGTTTTTGTAGTACAGGTCTTTTGTAGTTTTGTCAGATTTACCTGTAAATATTTCTTTTTAAATGCTATGACAATCTAATGCCACCAGTGGTATGACAAGAGGTGGAGCCCAGGTGGCAATGTGAGCGATGGATTCCTCCAGAGCAAATGTTCCAAGAGACAGACAGTGGAAGCTGCTGGTTTCATGAGTCCTGGGCCTGGAAGCTGATACCATGTCATTTCCACCATGTTCCATTCACCAAAGACGTCCTGTATATTTTCTCTTCATCTCATCAGCTCTTTGCTCTGTTTTCTTTTATGACTTCATTTGCATTGAGTATTTTTTCATTCTTATTTCCTTTGTGGCCCATTAGCTATAACTTTTTGTTTTACTGTTTTAGTTATTTAGCTTTAGGGCATGGTTTCTCAACCTTACATTTTGGGTTGGATAGTTCTCTGTGGGGGCACCTGTCCTGTGCAGCATAGGATACGAAACAATACCGTTGGTTTCTACCTTCCAGTGATATGACACCACTTTCTGTGCTGCGTAAGAGCCATACAGAATGCTCCACACTTCCATCGTTTCCCCTCGGGTCTCTATGGTATTGTCATATATGTTACTTACACATGTGTTATACACCCCAATTTCATTATTGTTATTTTTGTTTAAAGAGTCAATTATCTTTTAAAGACGTTTTAAAAAGAAAACAAGTCACATACTACCCATTTGGTTACCATGGGCAGATCTCTAAACATAATCTCATCTGGTATCATTTTTCTCCTGCCTAAAGTACGTCTAACATTTCTTGCATTTTAAGAGTGTGTTGCTGATTGATTCTTTCAGCTTTTATGTATCTTAAAAAGTATTTCACTTTAAACCTATTTTTCTTCTGATATACACAATTTGCCACTGTAACCATTTGTAAGTGTAGTTCACTGGCGTTAAGTAAATTCACAATGCTGTGCAACCATCATCATTATATATTTCCAATTTTCTCATCATACCAACTGGAAGCTCTGTAACCATTAGGCGATAACTCCCATTTCCCCTGCCCTCAGCCCCGGGTAACCTCTAACATACTTTGTCTGTATGAATCTGCCTATTCTAGATATTTCACAGAAGTGGAATCATATGGTATTTGTCCTTTTGTGCCTGGCTTATTTCATTTATCATGATGTTTCCAAGATTCACCCATGCTGTAGCAGGTGTCATATAACTCCATTCCTTTTCATGGCTGAGTAATATTCCTCTTTGTGTACTTGCCACATTTTCTTTATCCATTTATCATCTGTTGATGGACATTGGGGTTGTTTCTGCCTTTTGGTTAGCGTGAATACAGTTGCTATGAACATTAGTATGCAAATGTAAGTTTGAATCTCTGTTCTGAATTCTTTTGGTTACACACCTGTAAGTGGACTTGCTGGGTCATATGGTAATTCTATGCTTAACCTTTTGAGGAACCACCAAAGTGTTTCAACAATAGCTGCACCATTTTTCACTCTCAGCAGCAATATATGCGGGTTCCAGTTTCTCACAGGCGAGGGGGATGGAGGGATGGGATGGAAGATGCCTTGGCTGGGAGTCGGTGCCCAGTGTTCCCTCCTGATCTTAGATCAGACTCCTCAGCTTCTTGGCCATCGGAGCAGGGCTGCTCCCCATACCCACTGTGGCAGTCCCCTGGAGTCCCCCAGGCTTCACCCAGCAGCACCCAGGTGACAGGTCCCCAACAACCCCCTTGGACACGCTCAGACACTCCAGAGCTTTCAACAATTAGAAGCCTGCCCTCTGCCGGCTGCTCAGTGACACAGACCCCAGGACCCAGCAACAGAAACAGGAACGCGCAGGCGCGGCTCTAGCGAGGTGGAGTCTGCGCTCCACTGCCGGCTGTGGTCGCGGCACTTCCGACTTCTGAGGGAAAGAGGCCAAGGCTGGGGCCGAGCCCGGAGCCCCAGCGCTGGATCAGCCTGGGGGCGGGCTCCGGTCCAGCCACCGGCGCACCCGGGGCAGAAGCTGCGCCCGAGGATCAGGCCGGCTCAGCCACAGTGAGGGAGCGGGGCCCACCCAAGCCACAGCCGCCGCCGCGTCCCCCGCGTCCCCCGCGTGCCTGTTGCTCCCTGGCTCAGGTGTCCCCCTCAGGCTCCTGTCTTTGCCCAGAGCCCCTTGCTACCACCCGCTCGGTTTCCAGTTCCCCCTTCCCCGTGCAGCCCATTCACCTGCTGGGGTAAAGCCCTGTAGGTGGCACCGCCTTAACCTCCCTTCTTCCCAGTGACAGCCTTTCCACATTCTCTTTGCCACCGTCTCCCCGTCCTTTAACCCTGACCCTTTCTTCTTTTTCTCTTCCATTTTATCTTTCTCTCTCTTCTGTGATCCTCACTCCTTTCTCCCAGTTTTTTTGCTCTTCCTTCTCATCCCCCTCACTGTTTTATCTCCGCTGACCCCTCCTCTCCATGTCCCTTCTCCCGTCTGTCCCCTCATTGGACGTCCTTCCTCGCCCGCTGCCACACCTGTCCCCATCTCCTTCTCCAGGCTTCAGGGGTCTAGGCAGGAACAATTTGAGGACTGTCTCTTCCCAGGAACTGCAGGGTGGGCAGATGGGGATTTGTAGTTTTCGTCTTCCTTTTGTGTTTGGAGAAAGGGGAGCTTGGAGGCGTTGAAGAGAGCCTGGAAGCCTTGTTACCTACTGTTATGGCAAAACCCAAGAGATGGTGTGTTACAGCGTGATAAAGACAGGGCGGACATGCATACTGAGACCTTACAAAATATTTAGCTTTTTGACGAAAGTAGCTAAAAAAATATTTTGATTTATATTTTTTTTAATTTTGAGCATCTTTTAGTGGGGAGATACAGCTTCGGAAATTTAAAAATATTTATTTACAGGCTTGACTATTGTAACTTAGAAAAAAAATGATTTTTCTTTTTCTTTTGGAGGCAGAGACCAAGGGCATTTGAGGACTGACAATGACCTTGCTTTGCAGTCAGATTGTGACAGCCTCTTTAATACCTTCCAAAGGGTTCATATGTTTTGCCTTCTCTGCTTTAGTTGGGAAAACCTTATATTTGCAAATTTTCTCCTTCCTGTTTCAAAATAGCTTGAGATTTCAGTTGGTTTTTTTCATTGAGTTGGATTACACGTGGTTTGCAGTACATTTATTAAAAACATTGCTCCATAATATGCAACAAGCTAAATGTTGGTCTCCTAGAGGGACAGACATTCTAGTCAAAACTAAATCCCAATAATCATATTCTCATAGAATGTTAGTCGTTTCCTATTTTCCCTCCATCTGGTTCTTTAGGAAAATGGAGCTCACAGGTTATAGGCGGCGGCAACGGTGTGTGGGGGGGGTGAGCCTCAAAATTTTATTTTAGTTGGCAAGTCCCCCCCTTTTGGCCAAGATATGTCAGAGAGATGGCATCTATGGCCAAACTTTTATGACCTTTAACTTTCACATCCACTTAACTTTTAATGACCATTGACATATTGAAGTTTAGTTTCAAAGATCAATGAATTAGACAAAATCATCTTTCACAAAATACTTATATCTTATGATATTTTCATTAAAAAATTTTGTATGGAATTATTTTCCTTTCATCCACAAGTTTTAATTACATACATACACAGATGATCACATCAACTCTTAGAAAAACCTAGAAAGTTAAAGTAACTTTGAACTGTTAGTCGCCCATTTTATTGGCATTCCTAAATACAAAAATAACAAGGTATAAGCTTTAAACTTATGTTTAAGAACCAATGTTGTAGTATTTTACCTTATAAATGATCCAAATATTTTATGATTATCTCTTTTAAATTAACATAATGACTTTAAGATTTTCAATTATAGGAAAATGTTATTGATTTATATTTACCTACTTTATCTTATCTATTCATTTACCTTAGCAGTTTACGTAGATTCCAGCTATTGATTTAAATTACTTTTCTGTTTGCCATTTTTGTACCCTGTAAATTAGATCTGTAACATGGAACAGGGATTAAAATATAGTTTAAGTTACTGGCTTTTCAATCTTAAACTCATAAATCTTACCGAGAAAAGCAAGTAAGTCTCTCAGTAAGACTTAGTAAACAAATATGACATCACTTTTAAATGCTATAAACGTAGTAGACGTTTTAGAACATCCCATTAGATCCTTCCAAAACGTAACGTCCTGAAATAGAATTTAGGGATAAAAGTGTCTCTGGTCCCCTAAGTCTGGGAGCAAATGCCCCCAAAAGGTCCCCGTGAAGACCTGTTGAGAATTTACTGCCGTGAAGGTTACTAGGAGAAAGGATTAACACTTATGTATGGATATCTTCAGAACGAACACTCAAAGGTGCAGGGGAAACTGTCCACTATTTATGTGGAAAGCATGGACAGGGCAGTAGAAATGACTGGCCCAAAAGGGGGTGTGCTCATTCTAACAGGCCGAGTGGCAGAACCAGCAAGGCTTTTACATTGAGATTCTGCTTGCCCTCTCTCGAGTGTGCCTTCCTCCCTTCTGGGCCGCAGGGCAGCAAGGCCCTTTCTGGCACGGGGTTTTACAGTAAAACAAAGAACAAAGCAGGTCAGATAATTACTTCATGGCCATTTTACATAGACTAAGTTTGGGTTTTAAGTCTAGCTTTTGAAGAACAGGAGTTGTTTAAAAAAAAAAAAAGTGTGCTCTCCTTGATTCTAACGGATGCTAATTGCTTCTGTAAATATGGCTTGCTGACCTAGCTTAAGTGAAGCCGAGATGGACTTGACAGGCCGGGCGGAGATAACCACAAGTTACTTCCTGATAAAGGGCTGGAGAGTCCCTGGGCCTTCCAACCAATTAACCAGATAAGAAGGGCAAGGCGTAATCAGAAGCCTGTCCTGCAACTTAAAAACCAACCAATCAAAAGGCAGTCCCACAGCTTGAAAACCAACCAATCAGGAGCCAAGACAATCAGCCACTTTTGAAGGAGCAAATGAATTAAGGGAGGGAGGGGGGATGGCATACCCCGTGCATGTAATCTGCTGAAATGTATAAAAGAAATTCACCCCCCGCTGTGCGGGATCCCTGCCCATGGAAAGAGACCACTGCGTTGGTGCTCCGGGCTTGGACCCCAGCTCAAGCTAGTCAATAAAACTCCTTTGCCTTTTTGCAGCCTCAGTGACTCTGTCTTTCTGTTCCTGGGGACGGGGGGAACCAGCTTTAACACTTTCACAAAAAAGGGGTTCTGGGTTGTACGACCTGCCTTGGGTACAGGGATTCTGGTTTTTATGGCCGGCTTCAAGGAGGGATTGGTATAAGACGCAAGCAGATGAGGCAAGGTCAGAACATTTTTGTTCCTGAAGCATTCATTTTAAGTTGAGTTTTCTGAATCCCATATCAACATAAGATCACCTGAGTGTAGACTGAGAGGAAGAGACAGAGAGAGAGAAAAAAAAAATCTCAGTGCCAGTCCTCAGCACCTCAAACAATGCTACAAAGAAGTAGCATGCTTTTTCCGTGAGGATCAAGATTAAGCTGTCTAGAAAACAATCTAAATGGTTTCAGAACAATTTTTTTGGGGGGGGGTGGACTGTACACTTGAGTACATGAAATATTCATAAAGAGTAAGACTGTTTTCAGATTCTCTGGATTGTAATCATCATTCACTTTTCATCTTAAAATAAATTACTACACAAAAATTAATAATTTACAAACGTTTCCCCAGGCACAAACTTTGTTACAGCCACATAATGTACACATAACCAGATCGCTTGTAAAGAGTGGGACAAAAATGGACAAGACCAAGGGAAAACTGAAGCTTTCAACTTAAGCTCTTCTAACCACAACTTCCAGGACAACTCTGAGTCCCTGACACTCCGGTTAACATTACATGACAGTGCGTTTAGAAACACCTTCTGTGTACCTCTCTATACACGCTGAATCAGTGGAGGTAAACTCTATCTGCCTTTAGGGTTAAAAGACCAAAACCGAAATGTTTTTATACCCCTTTGACCAATAACTGGCATCAGGATCTTCAGGTGGCCTTTCCATTGTAAATGCCATAAACAGTGAGTTATCTGGACATCAACAGAAAAAGTTAGCAGGGTTTGGAGTACCCAGAAGAGAAGAGAGAGAAATAGCTCCAGACAGTTCAACTCTATAGCGCAGTATGTCGACCGTTTCGGCTCCGAATTTTTCTGGATGTAATTTGCCCTTTCGTAAAAATTTGTGCACAAGCATTAGCTGTAACCAGCTGGAGCCCTAGCAACACCTGGCATGCCTTCCACTCTTTTCATTTCCAGAACTACTTGCAAGTTGAGGCACCACACACCAACTGCGGTGCCCCATGGGGGTCATTCTCCCTTGTCTTTCCTCCATTTTAAAGGATGTCCCATTTTTTCTTTAAAAGAAGCAACCGAACTGTTACACGGGGTTTGGTGTCGTGGATCAGAGTGTGCTGCTTGTGGGTGGGGCTCCTCAAGGTCTCACCACTGAGTGGCTCCCACCCTCTTAGGTGTCTCAGGTTTCTCTCTCGGAGGTCTAGCACCTCCGAGAGGGCTCCAAACGCCGAGTGATCAGCTCTTATATGCGTTTCCTGGAAGAGCCTTCTTTTAATTAACATGTGTGTGGGGGGGTTCCCTATGGGGCCACTCGTGCCTCAGGGAATCGCCCCAGGCAACTCCCACCCGGGACCCCAGTCGCCCGGGGCTCCCAAGGCTGGGAGGAGTAAGGTTGCCCCTTCTCTTCGGAGCTGAGGAACTCAGTCTCTCATTTATCTACCAACAAGACAGTTCAGTTTCCTCTTTCAAAAATGCACAGCAAAGCCAATTGAGATTAATTTTAGGATAAAAAGACAAGGGAGAAGACCCTTTAGGATGCACCTCCAAATCTAAGTTAGGATCCCAAACAACAATTCCTAGGAAAAGAACCGGCTCACAGTAAACCAAGACCATCAACCAAAAACGGCGCTCGGGACGACCCACCAGTCCCACCAAAGGAGAAGCTCAGAGTCAGAGGGCCCAAAGGGGCCATGCTGGTACCTGGCGCCGTGTTCAGCCTGCTCCTTCGGTGGTCCTGAGTCTTCCCCGAGCCCCACGCCCGGGCATCAATCTTGTCAATGGAAAAGAAACCAAACTCCGTAACATAATTTGAAAGAGATTTAATCTGAGCCAAATTTGAGACTCATGACCTTGAACCACGCCCAAGAGGCCTCTAGGTAAAGTCATAAATCAATACGTGGCAGGTACACATCCCTTTGGCCTGCAGAGGTGGGCCATCTGGAAGCAGGGGCTTGCAGGTTATAGGCAGCGGCGGCAGTGTTGGGGGAGGGTGAGCCTCAAAATTTTATTTTAGTTCGCAAGTGCCCCCCTTTGGCCAAGATATGTCAGAGAGACGGCATCTATGCCCAAACTTTTATGACCTTTAACTTTCACATCCACTTAATTTTTAATGACCATTGACATACTGAAGTTTAGTTTCAAAGATCAGTGAATTAGACAAAATCATCTTTTCACAAAATACTTATAGTATTTTCATTAAAAAGTTTTGTATGGAATTATTTTCCTTTTGTCTACAAGTTTTAATTACACACAAATACAGATGATCACCTCAACTCTTAGAAAAACCTAGGAAGTTAAAGTAACTTTGAAGCGTTAGTCGCCCATTTCATTGGCATTCCTAAATACAAAGAAAACAAGGCATAAGCTTTAAACTTATGTTTAAGAACCAATGTTGTAGTATTTTACCTTACAAACGAGCCAAACATTTTATGATTATCTCTTTTAAATTAACATAATGACTTTAAGATTTTCAATTATAGGAAAATTTTATTCATTTGTATTTACCTACTTTATCTTATCTATTCATTTACCTTAGCAGTTTACTTAGATTCCAGCTATTCGTTTAAGTTACATTTGTTTGCCATTTTTGTACCTGTAAATTAGATCTGTAACACGGAACAGGGATTAAAATATAGTTTAAGTTACTGGCTTTTCAATCTTTTTTTTTTTTTGAGACAGAGTCTCACTTTGTTGCCTGGGCTAGAGTGAGTGTCATGGCATCAGCCTAGCTCACAGCAACCTCAAACTCCTGGGCTTAAGTGATCCTACTGCCTCAGCCCCCCGAGTAGCTGGGACTACAGCCATGTGCCACCATGCCCAGCTAATTTTTTCTATATATATTTTTAGTTGTCCAGATAATTTATTTCTATTTTTAGTAGAGACGGGGTCTCGCTCAGGCTGGTCTGGAACTCCTGACCTCGAGCGATCCACCCACCTCGGCCTCCCAGAGGGCGAGGATTACAGGCATGAGCCACCGCGCCCGGCCTTGGCTTTTCAATCTTAAACTCATAAACCTTACTGAGAAAAGCAAATAAGTACTTCAGTAAGACTTAGTAAACAAATAAGACATAACCTTTAAATGTTATGAACGTAGTAGACTTTTTAGAACATCCCATCATTTTGTTAGATCCTTCCAAAACATCATGTCCCAAAACAGAATTTATTGATATCACAGGGATCAAAGTGTCTCTGGTTCCCAAAGTCTGGGAGCAAAGGCCCCCAAAAGGTCCCCGTGAAGACCTGTTGAGAATTTACTGCCGTGAAGATAAACTAGGAGAAATGATTAAAACTTATGCATGCACACCTTCAGAACAAACACTCAAAGGTGCAGGGAAAACTGTCCACTATTTATGTTGAAACCATGGAGAGTGCAGTAGAAATGACTGGCCCAAAAGGGGGTGCGCTCATTCTAACAGGCCGAGTGGCAGAACCAGCAAGGCTTTTACACTGAGATTCTGCTTGGCCTCTCTCCAGTGTGCCTTCCTCCCTTCCGGGCTGTAGGGCGGCAAGGCCCTTTCTGGCATGGGGTTTTAGGGTAAAACAAAGTAAGAACAAAGCAGGTCAGATAATTACTTTATGGCCATTTTACACAGACTAAGTTTGGGTTTTAAGGCTAACTTTCAGAAAAAAAGGGGTTCTGGGCTGTATGACCTGCCTTGGGTAGAGGGATTCTGGTTTTTATGGCCGGCTTCAGGGAGGGGTTGGTACAAGAGGCAGGCAGACGAGGCAAGGTCAGAACGTTTTTGCTACTGAAGCCATGGTTTTAAGTTTTCTGAATACCATATCAACATAAGATAACCTGAGTGTAGACTGAGAGAGAGAGAGACAGAGAGAGAGGGAAAAAAACAAAACATAACCTCTCAGCGCCAGTCCTCAGCACCTCAAACAATGATGAAAAGCAGCAGCATGCTTTCTCTGTGAGGATCAAGATTAAGCTGTCTGGAAAACAATCTAAATGGTCTCAGAACAATTTTTTGTTTGGGGGGGGTATACACTTGAGTACACGCAATATTATAAAGAGTAAGACTGTTTTTTGATCCTCTGGATTGTAAACATCATTCACTTTTCATCTTAAATGACTACACAAAAATTAATAATTTAGAAAGTTTTTCCCTAGGCACAAACTTTGTTACAGCCACATAATGTACACATAACCGGCTCGCTTGTAAAGGGTGGGACAAAAATGGCGGAGAGCAAGGGAAAACCGAAGCTTTCAACTTAAGCTCTTCTAACCACAACTTCCAGGACAACTCTGAGTCCCTGACACTCTGGTTAACATTACATGACAGTGTGTTTAGAAACACCTTCTGTGTACCTCTCTATACACACTGAATCAGTGGAGGTAAACTCTATCTGCCTTTACGGTTAAAAGACCAAAACCGAAATATTTTCCTACCCCTTTGACCAATAACTGGCATCAGGATCTCCAGGTAGCCTTTCCATTGTAAATGCCGTAAACAGTGAGTTATCTGGACATCAACAGAAAAAGTTAGCAGGGTTTAGAGTAGCCAGAAAAGGAGAGAGAGAAATAGCTCGAGACACTTCAACTCTATAGCGTGGTAGGTCGACCGTTTCGGCTCTGAATTTTCCTGGATGTAATTTGCCCTTTCGTAAAAACTTGTGCACAAGCATTAGCTGTAACCAGCTGGAGCCCTAGCAACACCTGGCATGCCTTCCACTCTTTTCATTTCCGGAACTACTTGCAAGTAGAGGCACCACACACCAACTGCGGTGCCCCATGGGGGTCATTCTCCCTTGTCTATCCTCCATTTTAAAGGATGTCCCATTTTTTCTTTAAAAGAAGCAACTGAACTGTTACACGGGGTTTGGTGTCGTGGATCAGAGTGTGCTGCTTGTGGGTGGGGCTCCTCAAGGTCTCACCACTGAGTGGCTCCCACCCTCTTAGGTGTCTCAGGTTTCTCTCTCGGAGGTCTAGCACCTCCGAGAGGGCTCCAAACGCCGAGTGATCAGCTCTTATATGCGTTTCCTGGAAGAGCCTTCTTTTAATTAACATGTGTGGGGGGGGGTTCCCTATGGGGCCACTCGTGCCTTGGGGAATCGCCCCAGGCAACTCCCACCTGGGACCCCGGTCGCCCGGGGCTCCCAAGGCTGGGAGGAGTAAGGTTGCCCCTTCTCTTCGGAGCTGAGGAACTCAGTCTCTCATTTATCTACCAACAAGACAGTTCAGTTTCCTCTTTCAAAAATGCACAGCAAAGCCAATTGAGATTAATTTTAGGATAAAAAGACAAGCGAGAAGACCCTTTAGGATGCACCTCCAAATCTAAGTTAGGATCCCAAACAACAATTCCTAGGAAAAGAACCGGCTCAGAGTAAACCAAGACCATCAACCAAAAATGGCGCTCGGGACAACCCACCAGTCCCACCAAAGGAGAAGCTCGGAGTCGGAGGGCCCAAAGGGGCCGTGCCAGTACCAGGCGCCGCGTTCGGCCTGCTCCTTCGGTGGTCCTGAGTCTTCCCCGAGCCCCACGCCCGGGCGTCAATCTCGTCAACGGAAAAGAAACCGAACTCCATAACATAATTTGAAGATTTAATCTGAGCCAAATTTGAGGCTCATGACTCCAAGCCACGCCCAAGAGGCCTTGAGGAAGTGGACTCGCTGTGGCTGGTATGTTATAGCTTGGTTTTATGCATTTCAGGGAGACAGGGGTCATAGGTAAAGTCATAAATCAATACGTAAGAGGCACACATTGGTTTCGCCTGAAGAGGTGGGCCCTCTCGAAGCGGGCAGGGGCTCGCAGGTTATAGGCAGTGGCGGTGTGTGTGTGGGGGGGGTGAGCCTCAAAATTTTATTTTAGTTCGCAAGTCCCCACTTTTGGCCAAGATATGTCAGAGAGACAGCATCTATGGCCAAACTTTTATGAGCTTTAACTTTTATATCCACTTAATTTCTAATGACCATTGACATACTGAAGTTTAGTTTCAAAGATCAGTGAATTAGACAAAATCATCTTTTCACAAAATACTTATATCTTATGATATTTTCATTAAAAAATTTTGTATGGAATTATTTTTCTTTCATCTACAAGTTTTACTTACACACATATACGGACAATCACGTCAACTCTTAGAAAAACCTAGGAAGTTAAAGTAACTTTGAAGTGTTTGTTAGTCGCCCATTTTATTGGCATTCCTAAATACAAAGATAACAAGGTATAAGCTTTAAACTTATGTTTAAGAACCAATGTTGTAGTATTTTACCTTACAAACGAGCGAAACGTTTTATAATTCTCTCTTTTAAATTAACATAATGACTTTAAGATTTTCAATTATAGGAAAATTTTATTCATTTGTATTTACCTACTTTATCTTATCTATTCATTTACCTTAGCGGTTTACTTAGATTCCACCTACTCGTTTAAGTTACTTTTCTGTTTGCCATTTTTGTACCCTGTAAATTAGATCTGTAACACGGAACAGGGATTAAAATATACTTTATGTTATTGGCTTTTCATTCTTAAACTCATAAATCTTACCGAGAAAAGCAAGTAAGTACTGCAGTAAGACTTAGTAAACAAATATGACATCACTTTTAAATGTTATAAATGTAGTTGACGTTTTAGAACATCCCATTAGTTCGTTAGATCCTTCCAAGATGTCACGTCCCAAAACAGAATTTATTGACATCACAGGGATCAAAGTGTTTCTGGTCCCCAAACTCTGGGAGCAAAGGCCCCCAAAAGGTTCCCATGAAGCCCTGTTGAGAATTTACTGCCGTGGACATTACTAGGAGAAATGATTACAACTTATGCATGCACACCTTCAGAACAAACACTCAAAGGTGCAGCGGAAACTGTCCATTATTTATGTTGAAAGCATGGACAGGGCAGTAGAAATGACTGGCCCAAAAGGGGGTGCGCTCATTCTAACAGGCCGAGTGGCAGAACCAGCAAGGCTTTTACATTGAGATTCTGCTCGGACTCTCTCGAGTGTGCCTTCCTCCCTTCTGGGCCACAGGGCAGCAAGGCCCTTTCTGGCACGGGGTTTTACGGTAAAACAAAGTAAGAACAAAGTAGGTCAGATAATTACTTCATGGCCATTTTACATAGACTAAGTTTGGGTTTTAAGGCTAGCTTTCAGAAAAAAAGGGGTTCTGAGCTGTACAGCCTGCCTTGGGTAGAGGGATTCTGGTTTTTATGGCCGGCTTCAGGGAGGGATTGGTACAAGAGGCAGGCAGACAAGGCAAGAACATTTTTGCTACTGAAGCCATGGTTTTAAGTTCTCTGAATCCCATATCAACATAAGATCACCTGAGTGTACACTTAGACAGAGAGAGAGATAGAGAGACAGAAGAAAAAAAAAAAAAAACTCTCAGCGCCACTCCTCAGCACCTCAAACAATGATACAAAGAAGTAGCATGCTTTTTCCGTGAGGATCAAGACTAAGCTGTCTGGAAAAGAATCTAAATGTTCTCAGAACAATTTGGGGGGGGGGCTGTACACTTGAGTACATGCAATATTCATAAAGAGTAAGACTGTTTTGAGATTCTCTGGATTATAATCATCATTCACTTTTCATCTTAACATAAATTACTACACAAAAATTAATAATTTACAAATGTTTTTCCCAGGCACAAACTTTGCCACAGCCACATAATGTACACATAACCGGATCGCTTGTAAAGAGTGGGACAAAAATGGACAAGACCAAGGGAAAACCAAAGCTTTCAACTAAGCTCTTCTAACCACAACTTCCAGGACAACTCTGAGTCCCTGACACTCCGGTTAACATTACATGACAGTGCGTTTAGAAACACCTCCTGTGTTCCTCTCTATACACACTGAATCAGTGGAGGTAAACTCTATCTGCCTTTAGGGTTAAAAGACCAAAACGGAAATATTTTCATACCCCTTTGACCAATAACTGGCATCAGGATCTCCACGTAGCCTTTCCATTGTAAATGCCGTAAAAAATGAGTTATCTGGACATCAACAGAAAAACTTAGCAGGGTTTAGAGTAGCCAGAAAAGAAGAGAGAGAAATAGCTCAAGACACTTCAACTCTATAGCGCGGTAGGTCGACCGTTTCGGCTCTGAATTTTCCTGGATGTAATTTGCCCTTTCGTAAAAACTTGTGCACAAGCATTAGCTATAACCAGCTGGAGCCCTAGCAACACCTGGCATGCCTTCCACTCTTTTCATTTCCAGAACTACTTGTAAGTAGAGGCACCACACACCAACTGCGGTGCCCCATGGGGGTCATTCTCCCTTGTCTTTCCTCCATTTTAAAGGATGTCCCATTTTTTCTTTAAAAGAAGCAACCGAACTGTAACACGGGGTTTGGTGTCCTGGATCAGAGTGTGCTGCTTGTGGGTGGGGCTCCTCAAGGTCTCACCACTGAGTGAGTCGCTCCCACCCTCTTAGGTGTCTCAGGTTTCTCTCTCGGAGGTCTAGCACCTCCGAGAGGGCTCCAAACGCCGAGTGATCAGCTCTTATATGCGTTTCCTGGAAGAGCCTTCTTTTAATTAACGTGTGTGGGGGTTCCCTATGGGGCCACTCGTGCCTCAGGGAATCGCCCCAGGCAACTCCCACCTGGGACCCCGGTCGCCGGGTCTCCCACACTGGGAGGAGTAAGGTTGCCCCTTCTCTTCGGAGCTGAGGAACTCAGTCTCTCATTTATCTACCAACAAGACAGTTCAGTTTCCTCTTTCAAAAATGCACAGCAAAGCCAATTGAGATTAATTTTAGGATAAAAAGACAAGGGAGAAGACCCTTTAGGATGCACCTCCAAATCTAAGTTAGGATCCCAAACAACAATTCCTAGGAAAAGAACCGGCTCAGAGTAAACCAAGAACATCAACCAAAAATGGCGCTCGGGACGACCCACCAGTCCTACCAAAGAAGCTCCGAGTCGGAGGGCCCAAAGGGGCCATGCCGGTACCCGGCGCCGCGTTCGGGGTGCTCCTTTGGTGTTCCTCAAGCAAATTAATCTGTCAAACTGAAAATACTGTAGAGTCAGAATTCAGTAACACAAAGCCAAATGCGGGCAGAAAACTGTCATGTGCAGAGAGGAGGAGGAGAATGAACACACAGAGATGCAGAGGCAAGAAACCATATTAATTGGTACATGAGAAGGGAGAGGAGAAGCCACAGTTCCCAAACCTTCTGTTTAGGTCCCCATGTAACCTAATTGTACTTTGTTTCCTTCCTTCTTACTGTGGAAGGAAACAAAAAATTCACCCTACATGTGAAGTGTCACTGAGATGAGACGAAAAGAGTTTCCACAAAGAAATGGCTAATTTAAAGAGGCCAAGGAGTCACGAAGGCAGATGGGGAAAGACCATTGAAAACGTCACCAGTGACAATGGAAAGAGGAGTTCAAGTGAAATTGTAAAGACTGAGGACAGATTATTAGGACAAACGACAGAAGCAACCAAAGAAATTGAGACATTGGATATAAATCACTTCATTGAGAAGTCTGGCAATAAGAACACAAGACAGATAAGGATAGTAACGTCAAAGGAATGCAAAGTCAAGTGAAAATCCTGTCGGGATAAAGAAGGGCTATGCCTGACTGAGAGTAGAGACAAAGGTCTGTGAATGGAAACGGTAATGCTATAGAAAAGGAATGTGATAACTCCAGGAATTAGGAAAGGATTGGAAAACAGACAAAGTTGAAAGAGATCCCTTTAATCTTACTAAGGGAAAAATTTAGATTCATTTATTCAACAAATATTTTTCTTTCATCCATTTATTAAAAAGGGATTTGTGCTGATCTGTAAATTCAAAGTAACTCCAGTAAAAATCCAAGTAAGATTTTTGTTGTAGATAGACAAGTTGAATTATAAAATTTATATAGCAAGACAAAACAGACTAGAACAGCCACAATTTTAAAAAATAATAAAGTTAGAGGACTCATTCCACCTGATTTCAAGAGTTACTATAAAGCTACAGTAATCAAGGCCATGTAGTATGGGTGGAAAAATAGATAGAGTTAAATGGAACTGTCACAGTCTAGAAATAGATCCACACAAATGGGGCAACTGATATTTGGCCAAGGTGCAAAGGTAATTCAATGGACATTAGACAGTCTTCTCAACAAATGACACTGGCACAATTCCATACGCAAAATAGAAACAAATACAAAGAATCAAAACCACCACAATTCAACCTCAAACAATTTATAAAAATTAACTCAAAACCTTTGTGACCTTGAATTATGCTAAGAGCTCTTAGCTACAACACTAAAAAGTTACAAAAGCAAAATTGATAGTTTATACTTTATGAAAATTAAAAACCCCTGCTAAGAAAGACACTGTTAAGATGAAAAGACAAGGCACAAGCTGAGAAGAATTATTTGCAAATCACATATCTATCTGATAAAGAATTCAAAAGTCAGTAAGAAAATAACTGAATAAAAATGAGGAATACTTGAACAGGAATGAAGTACTTACACACACAACAGCATGGATCAACGTCAAGTGCATTAAGCTAAGTAAAAGAAGCCAGACTACTGGGGATACATAGTATGGTTTCATTGACATGACATTCTGAAATAGGTAAAATTTTAAGAATAGGAAATATATCAGAGCATGAGAGAATTTTCTGGAATGAGGAAACTGTTCTGTATCTTGATTATGGTGGAGGTTACTTGCCCGTATGCCTTTATCTAAAGTCATGGACACCAAAATGTGCATTTTACTACATGTACATTGAAAAGAAAGGTCTGTGGATGCCTACGGGATCCCAGGCATTTTGCTGAGAAGTGGAAAGAGTGAACAAAGCAAACTTCCATCATTTTCCACATCGTGTTTAAAATTTCAGTGAGGTAAAGATGAGGGCATAAAAAAATAAAATGACTGCATTTTATGGTTTCAACAATTATGAGATAACATTAGCTACAAAAAGTGATGAAAGTATAATAATTAGTCACTTATAGAGTAGCACTATTCAAGAATAAAGAATTAAAAAAAGACTGTAAAGCAGCAGTCCCCCACCTTTTTGGCATCATTCCTTTCACAGCCATCTTTACATCACTGTTTTTTTTTTTTTTTTTTGGAAAGCAAGAGATGCATATCTAAAATACAAAAGCAGAAAACCAAAAGATTTTTCATTAATGACTTTAAATTACCTCAAACTTAATTTTGTAACCACTGGCTCAAATATAGTTTTCAAAATAATAAATGCTCTTATAAAGGATGATATACTAAGCTGGGCAGGGTGGCTCATGCCTGTAATCCTAGCACTCTGGGAGGCCAAGGTGGGTGGATCGTTCAAGGTCAGGAGTTCGAGACCAGCCTGAGCAAGAGTGAGACCTGTTTCTACTAAAAATAGAAAGAAATTATCTGCCCAACTAAAAATATATGTAGAAAAAATTAGCCAGGCATGGTGGCGCACGCCTGTAATCCCAGCTACTCGGAAGGCTGAGGCAGTAGGATTGCTTAAGCCCAGGAGTTTGAGGTTGCTGTGAGCTAGACTGATTCCAGGGCACTCTAGCCCGGGCAACAGAGTGAGACTCTGTCTCCCAAAAAAAAAAATGGTTGATATACTTAGCTTGAAATCAGGAAGAATGTTTATTTAGGATAACTAAATAAAAACCAAATTAAAGATGACAAATAAAAGATAGTAAGCATTTCTCATGAATTATCTCCTATTAATTTTATATTAAAATTTAACATAAAACATTTGCAAAGCTGATGTATGATAAAGTTGCAGAGACTAGCTATCTGGGGACTATTTATACTAAAAAAATTAAAATTAATTCCTATGTTCAAACATAACCTCCAGATGACCCAAAGGCCTGCAATGTGAAAGTCAAAATTTAAAACATTTACCAGAATATTTAAGAGAATATCTTTATGGCCTTGTTGTGGGGAAATATGTAGACCAAAAAAAGAGCTGGAATATCTAATCAGAATTTTAGCCATATAATTGAGGCAGTCAAGCAAGAGCTATTCCTATAAAAGCACAGACCTAGACAGTGGCAGGATACGTACCAAATCTAAAAAGTGGTTGTTTTCAAATGATGCGACTATGGATAATTTTTTATAACCTCCTTGTATTTTTGCATTTAATTGTATTTCCTAAATTTCCACACAGTATGTATAATAATTAAGAAAAAAAAACCCACAGTTTGTTTTAAGGATTCAACAAGATATTGAAAGAATCTTTCACATCAGGTAATACTAGAATTATAATACTACTTTACTATAATGAAATGTATTAATACCACATTAATGAGTAAAATTTAAAAAGCACATACTCTTAGGTGACTCCATTAAATAAAATTAAACACCTATTTTTTAACAAATTTCAACCCCAACTACAAACAGGATTCTCTTAATTGATAAAGATTTTCATATTTGAAATGAACAGCCAGCACTTTTTATCAGAAGATAGTAAAGGTATTTCCATCACCACTGTGATTTGAATGATCTGAGAATGTCACAAAATAGAAAGTACCAATGTATATATTGGAAGAGATTATATATAGATGATGTAGCTATCTACCTAAAAAGTATAAAAGTGTCATCTAAAAAGCAATTAAAATTAGAAATAATAGAATACAATTTTCTGCGCATCTACTATGTGCTAGGCTTTACTCCTAGTGCTTTACATACTTAACTCATAGTTTCACAACAACGCTATGACAGTACTATTAACCTCACTTTATAGACAAAGAGGAGGCTGAGGTACAAAAAGATTAAGTAAATTGCCCAAATTTATTCATAAAGTTGCTAACAGACCTGGGAATTGAGCCAAAGTTATCTATTTCTGGAGCCCATTCTCCTTAACTAAGGCACTCTAATGACAAGCTACAAAGTATAATCAAAGAAAGATCTGATTAAGAACAGCACAAACTAATGACTGCAGCTATTTGTCTATAATGACTGCAACTATTTGTCTACGTGTCCCCCTATACTAGCCTGGGACACTCCTGTGGGAATGGCCTTTGACTTTATCACCACTGTGGCTGATGTCTGCTACAGAACCTCTAGTGAACAGCAGGCACACAGTAATGCACATTTGACTGAATTTGGGAAACACACCTGTAATTAGTAGAAGAATCATAAATTGAAATTTCAGAAACTTGGTATTTCTGGAAATGAAACCTTCAATCAGCATAAAAAAAGAGAAATAACTGTGTGAAAAGTAGAAACACAACAAATGATCATAATATGAACAATTAACAAACTTAAAAATGAAGTTCAAAAAAGAAATCTTGGCATACCTCAGATACCGAAGGACAGAGACCACCAATATGTACCAAATAACCTTTATCTCTTCGTAAGGGTTCGGCATTCATTTCTGCTTGTAGAAAAACACAATATACCACAGAAATGATCATTATTGTATTGAGAAGTTTAAGAGAAAATGAAAAATTGCTAAATATTTCATGGTTTCTTTTTACTATCACAAAGCTTATTATAAAGTTATCAGCAAATATCAGCAAGACCAGACTAAAGACCAAAAGCCTGGAGTACAGTGCTAAGATTTCTGGGCCTTAATCATATCTTAAAAAATAAATGGGTTGGATTAGTTAATATTAAGTCTCTAATGAATAAATTACATCTAAAAGGAGTAATCAGTTACACCTGTCCCTTGGTATCCCTGGGGGACTGGTTCTAGGACTCCCTGCAGATACCAAGATCTGAGGATGCTCAAATCCCTTATATAAAATCGCATAGTATTTGCATATAATCCACACCCATCTTCCTGTATACTTTAAATCATCTCTAGATTATTTATACTACCTAATACAATGTAAATTCTATGTAAATAATTGTTATGCTGCATTGTTTAGCAAATAATGACAAGAAAGTTGGTTGAATCCATGAATACAGAACCCATGGGCTGACTGTACATCACGACTAAAAAAGTCTGTCATTTGTCCTTGGTTCAGAGAAGTGCTATGAGAACACTGGATGTACACAGGATCTTAACTCCTTAGTGTCAGCACTGGCTAGAGCTAGTGGTTTCAGAGACCTCTTTACACACATTCCTTTGCTGGGGAAATAGCGCACCAAGAAAACCTTTCAATCAGACAAATATCAACAGCAGGTATTATATAGCTTGTGATAATGTTAAGAGCACATACAAAAAAGAGACAAATAACTTGAGTTAGTATGATTTTGGAAACCACAAATACGAGGATTATAGATAATTTTTTTCTTGATTGACAAAAAAAATTGAAAATTCTTAGACTGCAATCTCATAGTCAATATTGTGAAGGGAACCTGGTCTGAAATCAAAAAAGATTCAGTAAATTGAGATTTGATGGCCGGGCGCGGTGGCTCACGCCTGTAATCCTAGCACTCTGGGAGGCCAAGGAGGGCAGATTGTTTGAGCTCAGGAGTTTGAGAGCAGCCTGAGGAAGAGAAAGACCCCGTCTCTACTAAAAACAGAAAGAAATGACTTGGACAGCTAAAAATCTATATAGAAAAAAATTAGCCGGGCATGGTGGCACATGCCTGTAGTCCCAGCTATTTGGGAGGCTGAGGCAGAAGGATTGCTTGAGCCCAGGAGTTTGAGGTTGCTGTGAGGTAGGCTGACACCACGGCACTCACTCTAGGCTGGGCAACAGAGTAAGACACTGTCTCAAAAAAAAAAAAAACATATCCACACAAAAAAACCCGTACATGAATTTTCATAGCAGCGTTGTTCATCATAGTTGTTTGGGTTCACTCACTCACTATCTATTCATTAGTGAATACATAAGTCAAATGTTGTATATCCTACAATGGAATAATATTTAGCCATAAAAGAGAATGATGTACTATTGATATACACTGTCCAGATCACACTTGAAACATTATGCAAAATGAAAAAAAGCCAGTTGGCCACACAGCATATAATTCCATTTATATCACATGTCCAAAGAGGCGAATCTAGAAAGATGAAATATGTTAGTGGTTGCCAGGGACTGAGGAGAGGGAAGAACGGGGAACGACTACTAATTTCTTTTTTTGGGGGGGGGGGGGTGATGAAAATATTGTAAAATTAGATAGTGGCAAGGGCTGTATAACTCTGACTTATGTACTTTAAAAAGGTGTTTATGTTATGTGAATAATCTCAATAAGGCTGTTACAGTAAAAAAATTATTTCTCCCCTCACTCCCTCAAAATAGAAAAATTGGTTACTTAGGATGTACTCGCAGAAGTACTAAGTTCTGCTCTGTGACATTGCCAAAGTGCTTCTGCAACAGGTTCCACAGATTTGTACTCCCTCCAGCACTGCATTTAGCACCTGTGTCACTGTGCGCACGTCTGAATCAGCACCATCTCTTAAATCTGATAAAAAAAAATTTATTATTGGTTAAACACTTTCTTCTCCTATTTTCATCATATATTTCTTTTCAAAGGGTCAGTTCTTAGCCTTTAAAATTTACCATCTTTATGCATACAGCACAAATGCTTCAATTTCTCAGGAAATGTAGAAATAGTTACTTTCTTGCCATTTTGGTCAGCAATAATTAACTCATCCCAATGGGTTCCATTTCAGCTTTTAACAATAAAACCTGACTTGAAGTCAAATATTTTGAACAGTTATAAGAACCACTCTGCTTCTCAGACAGGGAAATTAAGAGGGTCACTACAATATGAGTCCACCTGGGTTATGTCTATTTCCAGTTTCCTGGCTGCAAATCACTTTCAAGTGAAATGTCCAAGTGGCTCCCAAGATATTTTAAAACCATAAGATGTAGCAGAAAGGAAATGAAACATTTATCGGCATCTTCTACAAGCCAAGTGCTTTATGTGTATTACTTCATTTAATCTTAATAAGCCTATTACCCTCACTTAAATGAAAAGAAAAATAAAAATCACCACGGGTAAGAACTTGCCATGCAGCAAATATGTGCCAGAGTTAGGGACCAAACTGAGGTGTGTCTAACTCCAAAGTCCATATTCTTTCTGCCACTGTACAGCACTTCCCAAGCTTACTGACTCTGAAAAATCAGAAAAGACTTCAAATGTGAGTTCTGCCACTTACTGTGTGACTAGTTTCTAAGCTTCTTTAGAACAGTTTACAAAAACAAAATAAATGTAAAAAGAGGAGGCTAAAAACTCACTGTGGAATGAAACTTTTTAAAAAATAACACTTTTTTAAAACAGCAAAGTGTATGGAATAATTCTAAACACTTTTCTCGAATTTATCTCAAGATTCACTTTACCTTCCAACAAACAGAGACACCTGCATATCCATTCACAAACATATAATGTGGATGAAAAACATTTTTTAGTGACTACACTGCCAGTCTCTAAACAAGAAATACATCATTTCTCAGTAAAAAAGTCCATATTGACTGCACTGCTTTTTATTTTTCTTTACCATGTGAGAAGTGCTTTCCGCAACACATGCACTGTCCAGGATGTAGCATTGCGGGGTAAGAGAAATGGCTACTGAACAGAAAAAGACTACAAGAGCTTGCGAGCAAGCAGTAATACAACACAGAAAATGACATAGCTAAAAACAAGGCAAAACATCAACAGCCTACTTCTACACTAGGTAACAGGTACCTTTCCTGTGGCAAAGGAAAAAACATTTAAATTATAAAACCCTTAAAGGATATTTGATTGGCTTTAAAAATTGCTACTTTAGGCCCAGCACAGTGGCTGGCGCCTGTAAGCCTAGCACTCTGGGAGGCCGAAGGGGGAGGATCCCTTCAGCTCAGGAGTTCAAGACCAGCTTGAGCAAGAGTGAGACCTCTTCTCTACCACAAACAGAAAAAATTAGCCGGGCATGGTGGTGCATGCCTGTAGTCCCAACTACTTGGGAGGCTGCGGCAGGAGGATCACTTGAGCCAACAAGTAGGAGGTTGCAGAGAGATATGAGGACTCCACCAGCACTCTAGCCCCAGCAACTGAGTAAGAGCTGTCTCAAAAAAAAAATTGCTGGCCGGGCACGGTGGCTCATGCCTGTAATCCTAGCACTCTGGGAGGCTGAGGCGCACGGATCGTTTGAGCTCAGGAGTTCGAGACCAGCCTGAGCAAGAGCAAGACCCTGTCTCTACTAAACATAGAAAGAACTTATACGGACAGCTAAAAATATATATAGAAAAATTAGCCGAGCATGGTGGTGCATGCCTGTAGTCCCAGCTACTCAGGAGGCTGAGGCAGGAGGATTGCCTGAGCCCAGGAGTCTGAGGTTGCTGTGAGCAAGGTTGACACCACGGCACTCTAGCCCAGGCAACAGAGTAAGACTCTGTCTCAAGAAAAAAAAAAAATTGCTACCTTAAGACCTAAACAATTACTTGACAAGATTGGGACTGGTAATTTCCAAGAATGCAATACACCAATACACATCAGCAATTCTTCCACAAGAATTTTCACAGTCATAAAACAAAAGTCAAATCAAACATTAACATAAGAATTCTTACATGCTAAATTTTCTTTTTCTAAAAACTCCCTCACTCTGACACATAGAAAGGGTAGCAATATCTAATAAAACTGTCATACTACACATAGATGAAGGATGTCAAAAAAATACATTTTTCTTCTAGAAGTTTTTAATATTAAGACATCAGTAGGACTTGGGCAGTCTAAAAAATATGAACATATTTACAGGCCCATATTTCACCACACGGCTATTTAAAATAATTCTACTTTACATAGAGTCAGGAACGGTTTTTGTTAGCTAGCATAAAACAATCAGGCTATTGTACAATGGTGAGAGAGCTCCTAAGAAAAAAATTACTGCTTAAGTAATTCTTGTCTCCAGTTGACTCTGCCACATTCTGCTCTCTATAAACACCATTGTTTTTAATCACAACTTTACTGACAGCTTTACCCTTGTCAAACAAAATTTTCACTTTCCAATAAGACCCTTTCAAACTGAAGTAATAAAAAGCAATGCTTATATGATCATAACATTTGCTAAGGCAAAATGTTATAGAATAGTATGTATAATAAGATCCTACTTTTGTGAAAAAGCATATATTCACTGATTTATCTGGAAGAACACTCAGCAAAATATTACTAGCGGTTGGTTATCTTGCGGTGGTAGGCGTAAAGGTTTCTTCTTTACCTTATATGTACTTTCTGATGCTCTATATTAAACACTTTTTTTCATATGCACATAAGAGAACAATTTGAGTTAAAGGATAGGAAATGTGGGTGTCATATTTTATAACAATTCAATACCACCAGTTCAAATCCACTTATTCAGAATTAACATAAAGCAAATGTTGCTCAAGAAATACCAATAAATTCCCCTGAGCCAACAAAGTTCAATTTTTAAACAATAAACTTCCTCAGATAAGAAAATGATGCCTGTAATTTCATGTCTCTTTACTGGAGAGCTGGGGGGAGGGTTGGAAATGGGCTGGAATGTCCAGGTAACCACAGGAAAGATAACAGGAAAACACTCGAGAAACAAGACAAAATCATTTCATTGATTTAGTGACATTTATTTGTAGAAGAAATCATGGAGTAGCAAAAGTAAATGATCAGAAAATGTAAGCAAGCGCTTCAAGAGTAATAATGGGCAAAAGAAGAAAAAAGCCAGAAAAAAAAAAAACCAAAGAACTGAACTCAGACATATTTATGTAAATCATTCTGGGGGGGGAAAAAAAGGGTAGATAATGCCGTATCACTAACTGAATCGGATCTGCTTTCTTGACTAGAAAAGGAACACCTTTCAAAAGGCTTATTTACTGCTCAGTAGCAAAACCAAGAACATTCTCAGAGGAATCTGAAGATCTTTCGTGCCTGCTTTGGAATAAGCTAAGCTATTAGATATACAGTTAAATAACATACAAACATATAAATAGCTAATTTTATGCATTAAATGAATCTCAAGTAATCATCAGATGTGAAGGGAACATAATTTTGAAAAAGAAAGAAGGTAAAGCACTGAGGTAATTTCACTAACTCCTATGAAGAAATTATCTTTAAACCAAATCAACTAACGCTACTGGGTTAAAACATAAGAAATTGCCAATATTCAAGCAAAAACCAGCAATTTCACATGGGCCCACCCAGTGGTCTCCTGATAAATACTGAACCACCACCTCTTTTGAAAGAAAGAGCCCTGATCTGCAGATTTTGCCCACTCCCGTGTTGTAACTGTCCCCCCACGGCCAGTCCAAGCTGCAGATGAGGCACCGGGCGCAGACTCGGAGCGAGAGGCACAGGCACCCACCGACGCCAGCACCACTGGCTCCACGGGACACGCTGAGGACCAGAGCAGGTCCCAGACTGTCTCACCCTTTTCTAAAACCAAGCTTTTGTCTGATTGATCCAGTTTCTGTCTTCCCCAGGTCAGAAGAAATGTGCTGTTGACAGTTTAAAATACTAGTACACTAAAATCATTCATAACAGAACAGCTGAGACTGGTACCCGGTTTCATCCATTCAGCACTTTACTGCACACCTGTTTGGTGCCAGGTAGCGTTCTGGGCATTGTGGACAGCAGGGAACAAGACAAAGGAGGTCCCTGCTCTCATAAGAAATATATATAAAAATACATAATTTCAAGGACTGAGAAATGCCATGAAGAAATTAAAACAGTAATGAGGAAGCTATTTTAAACTGAGTGGTGACTTAGGTGATATTTAAGCTGAGACCTTAAAGTTAAGGGGCCAGGCTCCAGATCTGGGAAAGACCATTCAGACAAAGGAAACGACTAGTGTAAAAGTCCTAAGGCAAGACCAAGCATGGCATGTTTGAGAAATTGAACAGACTAACTTGGATAGAGTGTAATGAGCAAAGGTGAGATTGTCTGAGAGGTTGTCAGAGGCAGGAAGATCTCCTGAGCCCAGGAATTCAAGACCAGCCTGGGCAACACAGCAAGACCCCATCTCTAAAAAAAAAAAAAAAAAATTCTGCTCAGCTGGGCACGGTGGTACACGCCTGTAGTCCCAGCTACTCAAGAGGCAATGGCAGGAGATTGCCAATGTAAAAACCTCCAATAGAAGTCTCATAGTTTTAGGGAGGGATTTTCAGTGTACAAAAATGTATTGGTATACCTGTCCTCTTGGTACTGTACTGCCTATTTAGTCCCCCCTTAAAAAAGGAGAGGAATATAAGTACATTTATTGTTCTGCATGGCAAATTAGTAGCTAGCTACAACAATCCCAGGAGTTATGATCACACCACTACACTCCAGCCTGGGCAACAGAGCAAAACTATGTCTCTTTAAAAAAAAAAACAAAAAAAAAACTGTGACTACAGCTGAAATAAACTTAGTGGTAGGACTACACACCAGCTCAGAAATAAGGATCTTATTAACCCAAGATGGTTACTTCATACGTGAAATGCTAACATATGAATTCAAGTACATCAATGTTGAATTCTAATGAAGATGACCTAATTAGTCTATAAAATAAATTCACTATGTTGTTCAGGCTAGGATTATTTCAAAACCATAGGCAAACACTTCTAGTGTATCATCCAAAATCATTTTATTTGGTATGTAAATAGACTTTTTAAGAATTATAAAGGTCATGTTTATTTTAAAGTGAAAGAAAAATATAACACCAAATCCGATTTTTGTTCAAATTAGTGCTCAGGAGTTAAAGTAAAACATCAGCATATCAGTCTAAATTACATGTTCATATTACAAAAACTGTAAAGAAATACACACATACACACCCACACTCCCTATAGCCATGAAAACCAAGTCCACGTTATGGCCGCATAAAAGTCCCCCAAGTCAATAAAGACAAATTTTTGCATATTACACAAAAATAGGAAACTGTGGAGACTGGTTTAAGGAGAATTTATACTTGCACATAAAATTATTTATTCATTCAGGAACTACTGAGCTACTCATTTCAACAATTTATCTAAAAGATTTTTTTTTTTTTAATCAACCAACAGGAAATGAGACCTACAGCTCAGGGAAAAAGGTGAAAAGACATTTTTCTTTTTTTTCATTTAAGAGCACAAATAAGTATATGCATTTAATGCTACTCAATAAACTTGTGATTATTGTAGCTAGCTGCTAGTTTACCGTGCAAAACAATAAATGTACTTATATTCCTCTCCTTTTTTAAGGGGGGACTAAATAGGCGGTACAGTACCAAGAGGACAGGCATACCAATACATTTGTGTACACTGAAAATCTTTCCCTAAAACTATGAGACTTCTATTGGAGGTTTCTACAAAAAAAATAAAAACTGCTAAGAATACCATTAGGCTTTCTCAGTAATTTCTCCTTTTCTTTAACAAAAAGAGTTGAGCAAAACACAGAAGAACAATGAAGTTTTGGCTTCTGATCTCACCTGAGCCTACATCCCTGATAAAAAGAAGGGTATCATATAGTCCAACTTGAAGTGTCTAGTCCATGAAAATCACCAACACTCAGAACTCAAGAAATGTAACTTAAAAGAAATATGGGGCAAGCCCAAAATACATTTTTTACATGTTGTCACCCTATTTCCAAACCAGGTTTTCCTCTTCTTTATTTCATTTGCCTTAGCTCTCTTCATTCCTTTCCCATCTCCTCTGTTCCTTATCATTTCACTGTGTATTTTCACTTCCCATACACAAAAATTGACTTGAAACTTACTTTATATTCTTGTATCTAAATTTGTTTCTACTTAATTCTTACAGGACTATATAGTTTTAGGTGAAGTTCAAATACTTTTGTTACGGAAACATGCATATAGGCTGTAACCAGAATCATGAGTAACAAGACAAGCAGCCATTCATTCAGGAACTGTGAGTGCCCATCAAGAGGCCATGGTCCTGGGGACTCTGCAGTGAATAAAACAATGCTCTATCCCTGAGGGCATGAAAGCAAGCCTGCGCTTGGCAGGTTCAAGAAACCTGGAGGATGCCTGGGGGCCAGAGTAGAGGAAGCCAGGGAGAAACCTGATTATGTAGGACACAAAACCAGAAAGGCAGGAGGTATAGATCAACAGAGGCTCTCATAGGCACAGCAAATATTCTGGCTTTTACTCTCAAGGATATAGAAAGCCACTGAACGGTTTGAACACAAGAGTAAAATAATCAGACTTTCATGTTAAAAGGATCACCCTGGTTGCTGGGTTGAGAATAGGAAAGTACAGAAGCAGTGGGGAGACTAGTGACTATGAAAATAACACAAGCAAGAGATTATGGTTGCTTACAGGGGTGGCAGCAAATTGTGGTTCCATTTATAGTTATGGCAGCATTTAAAGTACACAAAGAATGTACTTTCATGATAATTATTTGAATTAGACATGGGAGTATCAGAAGGAAAGCAGTCAAGATGTCTATGAGGTTTGGGGCCAGAGATACTGCAAGAGGGAGTGGACATTTAAAAGATGAGGAAGAATGGAATGGAAACTATTATTGGAGGGGGTGAGAGAGAAGAAGGAGGCGACGAGTTGTTCAGTTGTGACATGTTAACTTTGGGATCTAGATGTCTAGTTAAATTAGACATCTAGCTGAAAATGTTGAGTACACAGACGAACATACAAGTCTGGAGATTAGGAAAGAAATTCAGACTAAAGATAAAATTTTTAGTTAGAAATATATAATTCTAGCTAGATGAGATCAAAAGGGACTAAATATAAATACAGAAGAGGTCTAAATATATATACCTGGAACACTGCCTCATTTTTTAGAAGTTGGAGTGATGAAAAGGAACCAGCAAAAGAAACTGAAAATAAGCAGTAATATCACAGAAGCAAAGGGAAGAAGGTTTCAAACAAGAGAACATTATCAACCACATCAAATGCTGTTATTGCTGCTATATTCACTGACATTAGAATTCACCAAAGAGGTCACTAGTAACCTCAAAAAAGAGCTGCTATGGTAGAATGGAAGAGAAAAAAAACCTCACTGTAGTGGATCCAAGAGAGAGAGGGAGTACTGAAGACCACAAATGTCAACTTTTCTGGAGAGTAGTAACTAAAGAAAGATGTGAACAAGGTTTTTTAAAGATGGGAGATAGCAGTATCTATATGCTGCATATATTATCTATACGCTGACAGAAATGATCCAGCAACTATTATAAGCATTGACAAGTCAAAAGGGTCCACCAAAATTCAAAAGCTAACTGCAAAAAAAATAGTAATCTACATTATTTTGTAAAGATCAAGATTGGCTTTGGAGGGCATTAACTCAGACTTCTGAAGAGGCCAAATATTGTTTTTAAACATATATAAATAAAATAATAATAGGCAATGCAACCTTAGAATAAATGCAATACTAAAAATTTCATCGTCTTTTTAATAAGCAGTTCTATCAGTTGTAAAACTATAGATGAAGTCCATATATGGAACCACAAATTATTACTAATAATCCTAATTTCAGCATTATCAAGTTAATCCTGTGTTTGTAAATAGTAAAGAAAAGGACAAAATAAAATTCCTGAAATGGTGCTTTAATTAAAAATGTTCCTTATGGAAAAGGAATCCAATGTTTATCATCACTGATTTTTAAACACAGAAAATATTGTTGTTGCAAAGATTATTTACAGAACACAGAACCAGAAGTACAAGACCTTTCAATAAATATGCTATCCTAAAATCTTCTTGTAAGACAGAGATAATAAAAACACCAGTTTGTTAAATCTCTTCCTCCCTTCTTTTTAAAATGTAGATAGATTTTACTAAACAGACAATAGGAAAGTGTAACCCAATGATCTTAGCCCTTTTAAGTTACTTATTAACTTTTAAATAGACTGTTAGGAATTTACAGTTCCTGCAGTTCACCTGCCATCTTTCCCAACCTAAAGCAGGCACTAGGCGTTTAAGACAGCCTCCACTTGCAACATCGATTATAAGAACTTTATGCTCGTTTTAAAAAAGGATTATTGTGAGTTTTGTTCATCCCCAGAAACAGCACTCAACACAGATCTCAGCACATAATAGATGTTTAATGAATATCTGTTGAGTAAATGGTAATGTTTAATTGTATTAGTGCAACATTAGGTTTTTTTTTTTTCTCTCCTTCAATTTACAGTTCTCTCTTGTAGAAAAAGAAACTCAAGACCATAGCAGTCCCTCAAGAACACATAAACAACTTTACTCACAATGAAAAATAAAGCCGGGCCTCAAAATACAATCCCAGCGCCTCTTTATGTTCTCCATTATTTTTAAAGAAAATGAGATATAAAGCCTGTTTTTAAGAAATAGATAATGTATACCAACTTTTCTCAAAATAAAAAATTCACATTTCAAACTTATTTTCTATGTTAGTAGCACTGAGAGTAACAACTGATTTTCCAAAGTATGCATATATTGGGTAAAAATCAAAAACAAGCATATAAACAAAACTACATGTTTTTTGCCAACGTTTTTTCCTTAATCTTAGGCAAAAGGGTATGTGCCTAAATTTTACTACACGTGAGACCCGCTTTGTCTGATGTTTCCAGATTCATTCGTTCAACAAATATTTTAAGGAGCATCTACTGTATTCCAAGCCCTTTAACGTTTAAATTTTTTAAGCTGCACACCACCACCAAATTCCTCTACGAAGCCTCATCATTTAAAATAATTGCAAGGTAATAAGGAATCTCAACACTGTTTATTGCACATATTTAAGTCAGTGGATTGGGGCGCTTTTTCAGCTGTTAAAGCGGCAGGACGAGCCACTACCCACCACGCCCGGGACCAAAGTCACAACCCGCAGCCACAGCCGGTGAAACCACCTGAGGGAGTCGCCCGCGCTCCTCCGACGAGGCGGCGGGACTTTCGCTCCGAGCCCAGCGAGCTCCGCGGCGGGACCCGCAGGCGGGACGCGCCGGGCGCCTCGGGCGACAGTCAGGGCTCCAGAGCCCGGGTCCCCGCCCCGCCAACCCACACCTGGAGACCCCGGGCGTCCCCGCCCGCCCCTCGCGCCACCCTCGCGACCGCCAGACCCGCCAAGTGGGGGAGGGGTCCGCATTCCCGTGTCACCGCGGCGGGCGATCGGCCGCCTCAGTGCCCGCCTGCCTGAATTCCGAGCTGCGCTCGCGTCCATTCCTCAGAGAGAATGGACGAAACCCAAAGGGCGGTCCTCGGGGAAGAGACCTCGCCCAAACCTGGAAACGGAGCCGCAGGCGCAGCCCGCAGCCCGCAGCGCGCGGCTGGCAGGGCCGGGCCGCGCTCACCGCGGAGCCCTCGGGGACCAGGGTTCGGGGCTTCAGGCCGCCGCGCAAGGGCCCGAGAGGGCGAGGCGCGGGGCCGGCGCTGCACTCACCATCGCCTTTGCCTCTGCCGCCCGCTCCAGCAGCCCCGCTCTCCAGACGGCTCCGAGGCTCCTGTCGCCCCCAAGCCCGCAGCTGCGCTCCAGGCGCGCTCACCGCTTCCGCTTCCCGGCTCCCTCCGCCCCATCCAGACTCGTGCGCGGGCGCAGCCAGAGGCGACGCACGTTCCGAGACTGGCGGGGGGGCGGGCCTTCGTGACGCAACCGCCGCGGCCGCCATGACGGCCCCGCCCCGGCCAGGACCCGCCCCGGCCGGGCCCCGCCTCGCGTTGGGCTGCGGCGGCTCCCCCACCTCCGCGACGCCGCCCGCAGGCAGCAGGGGGTGGAGCCTGGGCGGGAGCGCGCGGGAGCCTCTTCCCCGCCCGGCCTGCAGGCGACTGCGGATGGCGTCTGCGCACGGTGTGGGCCGCGGCCGTGCCCTGACGAGGAAGCGGGGTGCCGGGCTGGCGGGGGGCGAGGTGTCTGTCGGTGGCAGGTGAGACCTCAAGGTCCTGAAACCCTCCGACCACTGTTTTTTTCAATGTATCAGTCAGAATCGTTTTGTCATTCACTGGCTTCAGGCCAAACACATCCAGCTGCGTTTTTTTTTTTTTGAAACAGTGTGTCGCTTTGTTGCCCAGGCTACAGTGAGTGCCGTGGCGTCAGCCTAGCTCACAGCAACCTCACACTCCTGGGCTTAAGCGATCCTCCTGCCTCAGCCTCCTGAGTAGCTGGGACTACAGGCATGCGCCACCATGCCCGGCTAATTTTTTCTATATATATTTTTTAGTTGGCCAGATAATCTCTTTCTATTTTTAGTAGAGACCAGCTCAGGCTGGTCTCGAACTCCTGACCTCGAGCGATCTACCCAAAGTTTTTTTCTATTATCTCCTATGTACTACACCATATTAGCATAATGAAGGAAAAATATCACATCATCATATCCATTCTTACAGAAGGAGCTTTAAACAAAATACAACGCCATTTTTTTATCTAAAAACCAAACAAGCTAGGTATAGAATGCAATTTTATTAGTATGATAAAAAGCATTTATGGAAAACACACCGTGAACATTATCTCAATACTGGGGACTGAGAGCTTTTACCGCTAAGATCAGGGACAAAGCAAAGATGCTCTCTTTCACCTCTGCATGCAACATTATACTGAACAACAAATCCGGAGGTATGACATTATGTGACATCAAATTATACTACAAGGCTACAGGAACCCAAACACCATGGTACTGGTGTAAAAAACTGAGACTAATCCAAGGAAACAAAATAGAGAACCCAGACATAAAACCATCTACCTAGCACCAACTGATTTTTGACAAAGCAGAAAACATACACTGAGGAAAGGAAGCCCTATTTAATGAATAGTGCTGGGAAAATTGGATATCCATACGCAGAAGAAGGAAACAGGATCCCTCTCTCACTACATACAAAACTCAATTCAAGATGGATTAAAGACTTAAATGAGAAGCATGAAACCATAAAAATTCTAGAAAAAAAGTAGGAAAAACTTTTGAGACTTCAGCCAAGTCAAAGAATTTATGACCAAGACCCCAAAGACAAATAGCAAAAACAAAAATAAATAAATGGGACTTAATTAAATTAGAAAATTTGTACACAGCAAAGGAAATAACCAACACCCTGAACAGACAACCTACACGATGGGAGAAATACTCATAAACTATACATCTGACAAAAGACTCATATCCAGAATCTACAAAGAACTCAAACAAATAAGCAAGAACAAAATGAACACCCTCATCCGAGAATGGGCAAAAGACTGAAACAGACATTCTTGGAAAGAAGATAGACAAATGACCAAGAAACATATGAAAAACTGCTCAACATCACTAATCATCAGAGAAATGCAAATTAAAATTACAATAACGTACCACATTACCCCAATCAGAATAGCCATTATTAAAAAGTCAAAAAACAGGGCCGGGCGCGGTGGCTCATGCCTGTAATCCTAGCACTCTGGGAGGCCGAGGCGGGTGGATTGCTTGAGCTCAGGAGTTCAAGACCACCCTGAGCAAGAGCGAGACCCTGTCTCTACTAAAAATAGAAAGAAATTATCTGACCAACTAAAATATATATATAGAAAAAATGAGCCGGGCATGGTAGCACATGCCTGTACTCCCAGCTACTCAGGAGGCTGAGGCAGGAGGATCGCTTAAGCCCAGGAGTTTGAGGTTGCTGTGAGCTAGGCTGACGCCACGGCACTCACTCTAGCCTGGGCAACAAAGCGAGACTCTGTCTCAAAAAAAAAAAAAAGTCAAAAAACAATAGATGCTGCCACAAATGCAGAGAGAAAGGAACGCTGATACACTGGTGGGACTGAAATTAGTAGAAACTCTATGGAAAACATAATGGAGAGTCCTCAAAGAAACAAATGTAGACCTACCATTGGATCCAGCAATGCCACTCCTAGGTATCTACTCAAGGGAAATGAAGTCATTTTATCCTGCACTCGAATATTTATAGCAGAACAATTCACAATTGCAAAGATGTGGAATCAACGTAAGTGCCCTTCAATTCATGAGGGGACAAAAATGTGTGTATATATGTGTGTGTGTATGTGTGTGTGTGTGTGTGTGTGTGTGTATATACATGTATGTATATAAATCATGAAGTACTATTCAGCCATAAAAAGGAGGGAAACACCAGCCAGAGCAAGAGTGAGACCCAGTCTCTAAAAAAAAAAAAGAAAGAAAGAAAAAAGAAAAATAAGGCAGGCATGGTGTCATGTCCCCGTAGTCCCAGCTACTCAGGAGGCTGAGACAGGAGGATCACTTCAGCCCCAGAGTGTGAGGTTGCAGTGAGTTATGATCATGCCATTGCCTTCTATCCCAGGAAACAGAGCAAGACCCTATCTCTAAAAAAAAAAAAAAAAAAAAGGACTGAAGTAATGTCATTTGCAGCAATGTGGAGGGAACTAGAAACCATTATCCTAAGTGAACTATCTCAGGAATGAAAAACCAAAAACCATATGTTCTCACTAACAAGTGGGATCTACTAGATGGGTATACATGGGCACAAAGTGATATAAAGGACATGAAAAACCTATAAGGGAGGAGAGAGGGAGAGTTGTTGTAAGATAAAAGCTTCCCACAATGAACACTATTCTGGCGATGGACACACTGAAACCCCTGACTTCAGCATCATACAAGACATCCATGTAACAAAATCACTTGTACCATCTTAATTAGCATTTTGAAATAAAAAATAACATTGTACTAAAAGTTCTGTCCAGAACATTTACATAAGAACAGGAAATAAAAGGCATCCATATGTGAAAGGAAAGTAAAACTATTCACAGATTCCAAATCACATGATCTTAAGTATAGAAAATCCTAAGGAATTAAAAAAAATTATTTGAGCTAGCAAACAAATACAGCTTAGTCACAGAACAACATATCAATGCACAGAAATCTATTTTATTTCTTTACACTAGTAATCAACAACGGGGAACTAAAATTAAGAAATAAATTCCATTTGAATAACATCAACAACAATAATCCAGTTAGGAAAAAACTTAACCAAGGTGCAAACCTGTATGTCAAAAATTACAAAATCCTACTGAGAAAATTAAAGAATTTCTAAATAACTGTAAAGACAGTCCATGCTCATGGACTGGAGACTGAATGTGTTTGAAGATGGCCATACTACACAAAGTGATCTCAAATTCAATGCAATTCCTACAAAAACCCAAAACGGCCTTTTGGCAGAAATGGGCAAACTGATCCTAACATTCAGATGGAATTTTAAGGGAACACAAATAACCAAAATCTTCTTGAAACAGAAAGACACACTTGGAGGCTCACACTTCTCAATTTTAAATCTTAAACCTTACTGCAAAGCAACAGCAATCAAAACAGGATGATACTTGCATGAGGGTACACATATAAATCAATGGAACTGAACTGACAGTCCAGAAATAATTCCATACCTTTACGGTCAATTGATTGTAAACAAGGTCCGAGGTCACTAAATTCAACAAGTGACGTTAGAGAACTATCCACATGCACAGGAAGGAAACTATACCCTTACATCACATCACACAGAAAAATTTAACTAAAAATGCTCCAAAGCCCTAAGTGTAAGAGATAAAAATATAAACTCTAGAAGAAAACACGGAGATAAACCTTCATACCATTGGGTTTAACAATGGCTTCTTAGATCTGACACCATAAGCACAGCAAATAAAGAAAAAATTTCCTCAAAATTAAAAACTTTTGGGAATCTAAACACACCACTAAGAAGTAAGATGACAACCCACAGAGGCATGTTATATATGTAATGACGATCACACTTAAAGTGTTTTTTTTTAGGTTAAAATAAACTTTTATTAAATGTTAGAAGAGAGTTATATATAATTCAGAAATTCTTTACAAAGAATTGCCAATCCTTGTCCACTTTTGTGATAATTCCTGTACAGATTTAGAAATTTTGCTGTGAAATACGGTCTACCAAACATTTCTTTAGAAAGCATCATAATGCTAATTTTAGGCAAAATAATGTTTAAAAGTGAAATCTTTGCATGAAACTGAGCCGAAACACCCTTATTCTTTATCCCAGTGACAAAATAATGGTAAAATAAACATTAAACTGAGGAAACCATAAGTATCATGTAAACTCCTCAAATTCACCCAAAACATTTGATTACTTTCAGAACCAGTGCCATTACAAGGTATCAAAAATCATAGTATGTACTCAAATAAAATGAATGTTAATCAAATTAACATTCAAAGAATAAAGATATTGTCACAAAGAAGTACCCCTTATTGTAAGATATATTATAGAGGTCTTTGTACATTGAAGACTTATGGCAAGAGCCATAAACCCTACAGAAGATAGTCTCCTCACACAGAATAATGATAATTCATCCATTTTAGAAGTGAATAACATCTTCTTAGTAGTGCTGCTGGTATAAAAAAAGATACAAATTCAAAATAAGCTGGCAACATACAAAAGTAGACAATGGTTTTGGTCTTTGTCTAAGAGTACACTCCCTAGTTTAACAAAGACTGGCTTTGAATCTCCCATTCAGAAGCACACGGTCACCACTTAAACATGGTGAAAATGGTGAAAATGGTGAATGCTATATGTATTTAATCATACAGAAAAAAGGAATGAAGTACTGATGAATATCGCAACATGGATGAACCTCGAAAATGTACTAAGTGAAGGAAATCAGACACAAAAGGCCACATATTATATGAGTCCATTTGTATGAAATGTCCAGAGCAGGCAAATCCACGGCGATGAAAAATAGATTAGTGCTTGCCAGGGACTTGGGGGACAGGGAAAGGAAAGTGACTTTGTAATGGGCTCTGAGTTTCCTTCAGAGGAAGAAAAAAAACATCTGGAACTATTAATAAATACATGGTTGCACAACACGGCCAATGTATGACACTCCATTACATTATATATTCACAAGTGGTAAAAATGGTGAAATTTTAAAAGGTGCTTTCCAATATTTATATACATTGTCATAGGATGGACTAGGACTTTGTCATATTGATTGGTGATGTAAACATAAGTGTGCAAACCTGAGATACCTCGCAACTGGTGGACACACGTGGGCACACACATGGCTAGAGAACACAGCAAGGTAACATGGGGTTCAGTAAATTCTTATGAAATTTCCATGATCAATTAGGCCATTTGCCTTTCATTTGGCAGTGAGATTTAATTTTTCTTTACTAGTTATCTAAAATATAAACTGTTTTTGGCTACTATTTCCTTGGTCTATATATAAATCAAAGCTGAGTCTCACAAACGATACACTAAATAGTGAATTTTTTTATCTTTTGAAAAATCACATTATCAACTTTTCTACTGTTAGATACCACAGACTGCTGTGACTTTAAGGCTCTAGCTGGGCAAACGCTTGGAAAATTTGCTAAGGGTGTCCACTGGGTGGATGCGTTGAGGGAACCTGAATAAAAACCCTGAGACACCAAAAACCGGCTGTGTCCCTGAAAGTGAGAGCAGAGTAGACTGCAGGCAGCTGGGGTTGACTGTGTGGGAGAGGGGAGCAGGCAGGACCGCTCAGGGTCTGGAGGCCGTGGCCAGTCCTGCGTTGTTTCTCCAAGGCCAGTGGGAAACCACTGGCAAAGTTATAAATCAGGAGAGCGACATGACGAGACTTGAGTCTGTAAAGCGCTGTTTGCCTTTGTCAGGTTGAGACCACCAGTGGGGGGGGATCTGCGCTCCCCCTGGGGGGCTGCACTGAGAGCACGGCATAAACACAGGGTGTTCCTGCCCGGAATGTGCGGTCTGCGTCTGCTCAGGAGGAAGCGCTGCCCAGACCAGCCTTGGAGTCATCTCTGCTCTTTAGATCTGCCAAGGCTGGGAAACTGAGGGCCAGACTCAGAAACAGTTGCAGAAAAAGAAACTGGAACTGAAGGGAAAGACACATTTTTCTCCCAGTTGAGGAAGGCAGTGAAGTGGGCCTGGTGGATTGGACTGTCAGGGAGAAAGGTGTGTTTCCTGATTTGGGGTTAACCGTGATGACCGGGGAGCGTGTGGCTATTGTGAAACACACAGTGAAACACACGAGAGTACCTACCGTGCAGTCGCAGACTTCACACAGCAATGACGCTGGAGACTCTGAAGGCAGGACACAGAGGACTTTGCGCTGCGACTGCACGTTCCCTGGAAGGAGGAAATTACTGTAAGGAAACTACGTTTATGAACAACCACCTGCACACCCTGCCAGTGAAACAGAGATGACAACGAACTTCCTCCCAGAGGCTGAGCCAGACCCACGTCCAGCTCAGAGTCTGATACCCCATTAGGGTAGAGAGGCCACCGGGTGGAAGTCACACCAGTGGCCACCACGTCCTGGGCGTAAGGGACCCCAGTGTGGTGGAAACTGTGGTTCCCCATTTCCAAATGTCCACACGGAGCCCCTCCCAGGTCTCTGAGGACTGGCCGCCCCTTAACAGGCGGCTGGGGACAGCAAGGCAGTGTCCCCAGGGCTGGGACCGGAAGGTCGCACTCACCCTCGGGACCTCAGGTCTGGGCATGGGAAGGCCTCACTCACTGGCAGCCGCATCCTCTCACACAGGGCGTGATGCCAGAGGACAGGAGCAAACAGATGGTATATCTGACATACCATCAAAACAGAAAATAAAATAACTTTTTCAGACCAAAAAATGAAAGAAATTATCACCACCAGATTCTCATTACCAAAAAAAAACTAAAAGAAATTCTTCAAGCAAAAAAACATTAACCAGCTGGAAAGGTGAATCTGCACAAAACAACGAGGATGACAAGAACGATGCCCTGTCCCCATCCAACGATCCTGCGTTTTCAAACCAACTCGCAGAGTCCCAGAGGGAGGGACCGTCTCACCCACGCGGGCAAACGCTAACCTCGGTGACGGCTCCGCCGGGTCCCCCACGACGGGGCCGACACAGACTCGGCAGTGGCGGGTCAAGGCAGGGGCGGCAGCTCTGCCTGGGCACCTCAGCCCTTCCCATGGGTCAAGAGAACAGGACCTCCCCAGAGCCCAGGGGGACTCAGGGCTTCACGGTGAGTCCCCACCCCCGCGGGGCCGGAGGGCAACGCCGGCTGAGCTGTGGCCGCCTCCTCCAGGGACGCTGTCGCTGTGGCCCTCTGGGAAGGGAATGCCGGCACCTGCCGTGTGCAGAGCGCGAGAGCGGAGCATCGTCCGGCCACTGCTCCCCCCCACCCCATGCAGAGAGAGAGACTGAGTCAGAAGCCAAGGAGGGCCCTGCTCGCCCCTGGTCACTCGGCCACAGGGGACAGCTCCAGGGCAGGGACCCGGTGGTCCAGCAGCTGAGGCCCCAGCGGCAACGCCCTCTGCCCCCCACCCTGGCGCCATCTGCCACCTCATGGCCAGGCCAGGGCATCCGCCCCCCCCCACTGGCCGCCATCGGGCAGACGTTACCCGCACTGCAAGGAGCGCAGAGGAGACCACCGCCTCTCAGCAGCCCCTGCCGGCCCGTCACACTCGGCTTTCCCACGAGCCCCCGGTGCTGCCTGTGCCTGACGCCTCCAGACCAGAAAGCGGCCTCTCAGCTGAGCTGTGGGTTTGCTGTGCTGTTACTTTCAAAGGCCAGGGAGAGGTTCACCTGCTCAGGCGCCAGAGGAGTTTGCGCACACCTGGTGAGAAGCTCACCAAGTGATCCAGGAGTTCCCCCACAGGCTGCTCAGACGTGGGTGCGGGTCCCTGCTGCGTCCTCCCAGTCCGCGGCCCAGGCGGGAGCCGACAGGCACCAGAAGCTGCTGTGTGGTCAGCACACGGCTGGGAGAAGCCCCTGGCACTGGAGCTGTCCAAGCCCCGGGGACAGGCAGGGCCAGACCAGGCCCGCATCGGGACGATTCAGCACCGGCCATGCAGGAGCCCAGGGCAGGGCAGAGCCCCAGCCGGGAACCTGACCCGGAGCCCCAGCCGTGCCCCCCCACAGTGCCCTCCCCACAGTGCAGACGCTGCCTGCTTCGTGATTCTGTGAAAGAGGAAGTAAATCCAAGCGTTGTCCTTGTGAGGACACGGCAAGGGCAAACCCCAACCTGGGAGAGCTGGAGGCTGTGCAGTGGCCAGGCCATCCCTCCTGCTTCCCAAGTATTTTTCAGCTCAGACAAGGTAGTTTTCATTTATGTAAGTTTCATTTGGGTCTTCTTTATTTACATCTTCTATACCTTTTCTTTGAACACGTTGATACAGTTATGACAGCTGTTTTAATGCCCTTGTTCTCTGCTGACATCTGTATCAGTTCTGGTTTGCTTTCAATTTATTGACTGCTCCTTAGTATGGGGGTCATAGTTTTCTGCTTGCTCGGACATTTCGTTGGATGCCAGACCTTGTGGATTTTACCTTGTTGGGTGCCAAGTGTTCTTATGAGGCTACAAATACTCTTGAGTTTCGCTCTGGGATGCAGCTGGGCTTCTTGGAAAGCATTGACCAATTCCCATTGACCAATCAGGACTCAGCCTCACTGACCAATCAGACTCGGCCTCACTGGCCAATCAGGACTCAGCTGCACCACCCATTCAGATTCAGCCGCATTGACCAATCAGGACTCAGCCACACTCCAATCAGACTCAGCCGCATTGACCAATCAGGAATCAGTCCCACAGACCAATCAGACTCAGCCACACTAACCAATCAGGACTCAGCTGCACTGACCAATCAGACTCAGCTTTAGCAAGTCTGGAGCTCACATGCATTAAGCAATTAGAACTGAGATGCACTGATCAATCAGTCTCAGCCACATCGAACAATCACACTCAACGGCATTAACCAATCAGACTCAGCTCCATTGACCAAACAGGACTCAGCCGGACTGACCAATCAGATGCAGCTGCATTGACCAATAAGGACTCAGCTGCATGGACAAATCAAGTCTCAGCTGCATTGACCAATCAAACTCAGCTGTATTGATGAATCAGGACTCAGCCGCACTCCAATCACACTCGGCGGAATTGACCAATCAGACTCAGTCTCACTGACCAACCAGACTCAGCCACACTGAACAATCAGGACTCAGCCTCACTGACCAATCAGACTCAGCCTCATTGACCAATCAGGACTCAGCTGCACTCCAATCAGACTCACCCGCACTGATCAATCAGGACTCAGCTTCCCTGACCAATCAGGACTCAGCCGCACTCCAAACAGACTCAGCAGAATTGAGCAATCAGACTCAGCCTCACTGACCAAGCAGACTCAGCCGCATTGACCAATCAGGACTCAGCCTCACTGACCAATAAGGACTAAGCCTCACTGACCAATCAGACTCAACCACATTGACCAATTAGGACTCAGCCTCACTGACCAATCAGTACTCACCCTCACTGACATATCAGAGTCAGATGCACTGACGAATCAGGACACAGCGGCACTGACCACTCAGGACTCAGCTGCACTGATCAAACAAGACTCAGCTGCACCGACCAATGAGATTGAGCCGCATTGACCAATCAGGGCTCAGTCTAACTGACCAATCAGACTCAGCCGCATTGACAATTCACACTGAGCCACATTGACCAATCAGGACTCAGCCTCACTGACCAATCAGGACACAGCCACACTGACCAATCAGGACGCAGCTGCACTGACCAGTCAGGACTAAGTTGCACCGACCAATCAGGATTCAGCCACATTGACCAATCAGGACTCAGTCTCACTGACCAATCAGACTCAGCCACATTGACCAATCAGGACTCAACTTCCCTGACCAATCGGGACTCAGCCTCATTGACCAAGCAGACTCAGCCGCATTGACCAATAAGGAGACAGCCTCATTGACCAATCAGGACTCAGCCTCCCTGACCAACCACAGTCAGCTGCACTGACCAATCAGGAATCAGCTGCACTGACCAATCAGAAGTCAGATGCGCTGACGAATCAGGACTCTGCCGCACCGACCAATCAGGACCCAAGTACACTGACCAGTCAGGACTCAGTCGCACCGACAAATCAGATACAGGCGCATTGACCAATCAGGACTCAGTCTCACTGACCAATCAGGACAGAGCTGCATTGACCAATCAGGACTCAGCCTCCCTGACCAATAAGGACTCAGCTGCACTGACCAATCAGGACTCCGCATCACTGACCAATCAGGACACAGCTGCATTGACCAATCAGGACTCAGCCTCACTGACCAATCAGACTCAGCCACATTGACCAATCAGACTCAACCCTATTAACCAATCAGGAGTCAGCCTGACTGACCAATCAGGACTCAGCCCCACTGACCAATCAGGACTCAGTCTCAGTGACCAATCAGGACTCATCTGCACTGACCAATCAGGACTCGGCCGCACTGACCAACCAGGACTCAGCATCACGGACCAGTCACGACTCAGCCTCACTGACCAATCACTATTCAGCCTCACTGACCAATCTGGACTCAGCCTCACTGACCAATCAGGACTCATCTGCACTGACCAATCAGGACTCAGCCTCACTGACCAATCAGACTCAGCTGCACTGACCAATCAGACTCAGCCGCATTGACCAATCAGGACTTAGCCTCACTGACCAATAGGACCAAGCCAGTGAATCCCTCATTTGTATAATGAACCTGACCGGAGCCTGGGCGGGAACTTCCACTGTGTGACCTGAGCCTTCCCTGTGCTCTCTGGAATGGCCACCCTATCACACGGAAGGCGGGGTCTCTGGAATGAGTCTCTTTCCTTCAGACTCCTTTTTAGAGAACTTCTGTTCCCGGCATGGCGCGCGTCCAGCAGACCTTCCCCCAGCTGTCCATACCCGCAGCCGGCCCGGCCCCGCCATGCACCCTCCCCAGACCTCCCGCTCAGGCTGCAGCTCATCCCTGCCGGGGCTGCACGGGAGCTACTGGAGCCCCGAGGGCACGGACCTCGCTCGCTCGGCAGTGGGCTACATGGTCGCGGTGCCCGGCAGAGGCTGCCTGGCTCCCGCGCATCACCTGGTTCTGGCAAGCAGTGGGGTCGCAGGGTGTGCTCCCTGGCGAGGGCTGTCATTGGGAGCATGCAGATGTCCTGGGGACACCTGCTCCGGACACCAGCTCCGCCCTTTTCCTCTCACTTCCTCGGGAACAGTGAAGGAGACCTGCCAGGCTTCGTCCTTTCCAGCCTCCAGGTTGCCTGAAGGAAGGGCAGGCACTCCCGGCACCCTCGCTGGGCTGGGGCGGCACTGGAGTCAGAGACCTCATCCCAGCGACCTTCTGGGCCAGTGAGTAGCCTGAGGCCGGGCACCTGGGCTGGGCTAGAGCTCAGCAGCCCAGCAGTGCCTGGCCCCTGGGTGGCCTCTGCCCGCAGGGTGCGGGGACAGCGCTGTGGCTCACAGCGGCTCGAGCTTCCGTGGCTCCTGCTGGGTGTGCGGGGGAGGCACAGACAGCCAGTGCCGCTCTGTGCCGCCCTGGGAAGCTCTCCCTGTCTGGGGCAGTGGCCGCAGCCACGACAAGTGGCCACTCACTTGGAGTGTCCCGAGGAGAGGCGGAGGGTTGCCCTGCTGTGACTGGAAACACGGACAACCGCCCCAGGGCCCCTGCGCTCGACTGGACTGTGACAGAAGAGCTGAGAACACCCAGTGTGGGAGCTTGGTGCCGTCTGGGGCATCCACAGCCTCTGAACGGCCTTTGTTCCCCTGGGCCTGTTCACTCCGGCCCTGGGGACCCGGGAAGTGCTGGGCTCAGGGACGCAGCACAGGGAGGTGAGTTCTTCAGGGGTGCCGGCCACTTGCTCCCACCAAGGGCAGTAGGGAGCCTCCCTCCCCCAACTCCAGACTGCCGTGGTCTTTCCATTTCACTGTCCCCAGGCCTCACTGTGACCACCAGGGATCTCAAGAGCCCCGAGCAGCCGTGGCCCAAGCGTGGCAGGCAGGTGCCTCCCCTTGCCCCAGGGCCCGGCCTCCCTCTCGGGTGCTGCAGCTGGCTTTGGACATAGCTGGGGGCTGTTCCCCTCCTGTCCCTGTCTCCTCTCCCCTGTCCCCTGTCAGCTTCCAGGGACCAGGCCATCATGGAGCCCAGGGCATGTTCTGGAGAGGCTGTCTGGGGCCCTGGCAGGACTTGCCTCCCTGGAGACCCGGAGGAGCCGGAGCTCCTTCCCTTTCCTCCTTTTCCTTCTGCCCACTCTGGGCTGGGCAGGCTGCCTCTGAGGGTCCAGTGGCATCCTGCCAGGTGCAGGGCCTCCACAGGCATGTCCTTCACTCGGCTCTGAGTCCGAGGGCGATGGCTGGAGGGGCTCTGTCCCCAGGGCCTGGGCGAACCCACGGTCTATGCAGAGCCAGGCCTCGTCCGATCCTTGGGACGCCTCCGTCTCCAGGACGCACGGGCCGTCCCTGCCTGCAGCGGTGGCAAGATGCCCGGTGTTGCCTGCCCAGGAGTGGGGTCTGTCTCAGCAGGTCCTCCCTCGGTCTGCAGCCACACCTGGTCATGGTGAGCAGCACGGGCTCAAGGTATGCTCCGAGGTGAGGACACGATGTGGGGTGGCCCAGGAAGGCTCCAGGGACTCCGGGAGGGCTGCAGGCCACTGCCCCTCTGGGTGGAGGGCAGTACCCTGGACAGGGCTTGGGATAGAGATTGGAAGGGTCCCAGCGGCACCACAGCCCCCAAGCCAGCCCTGCGGAGGCTGGAGCATTGAGGGGAGAACCACGGATGGGCGTAGGAGCCGGCAGCCCCCAGAGGGGGGGCGCCCAGCAGTGGCTCAGGAAGACCCGCTTTAGGAAGCCCTGCCCACCTGCAGGGCCTGGGGCTGTCACCAGCCGGGAGACACAAGCTCCTGCCAAGCACAGCAGCTGCCCAGCCGTTTCTCAATGGTCTGGCAACACAGCTTGGCCCGCACAGCTCCCTGGGCTATGGCACCCTCGAGGTGCTTGACGCTTTGCCCGCAGATGGAAGAGGTCGGTGAGAGGGGCCCAGGCCAGGACACCCACACACAGGGTGCTGGTTGCTGCCAGGCAGAGACACGCAGGGCGAGCTGAGAACCTGAGTTATGAAGATTTAGGGGTAAAGGTCATGATGCCAAGGTCACAGAGTGTCTTCATCTGCAGTGATGGGTTATCCCCATGGGACAACCTGGTCCTAGTGACAAGACTTTGTCCTAGTGACAGGAACCTGGTCCTGGTGACAGGCCTCTGGTCCTAGGGACAGGAACATGGCCCTAGGGACAGGAACGTGGTCCTACTGACAGAAACCTTGTCCTAGTGACAAGGACTTGGTCCTAGTGACAGGGACATGATCCTAGTAACAGAGACCTGGTCCTAGTGACAGAGACCTGGTCCTAGTGACAGGTCCCTGGTTCTAGTGACAAGACTTTGTCCTAGTGACAGGTCCCTCATCCTAGTGAAAGGCCCCTGGTCATAGTGACATACCCTGGTGCTGGTGACAGGAACCTGGCCCTGGTGACAGGCCCCTGGTCCTAGGGACAGGGACGTGGTCCTAGTGACAGACCTGGTCCTAGTGACAAGACTTTGTCCTAGTGACAGGAACTCAGATCTAATGACAGGAACCTGGTCCTAGTGATAGGCCCTTGATCATGGTGACAGGTCCCTGGTCCTAGTGAAAGGCCCCTGGTCATAGTGACAGGCCCTTGGTGCTGGTGACAGGAACGTGGTCCTAGGGACAGGACCTGACCCTGCTCACAGGCTCCTTGCCCAGGTTGCTGTCACCTCACTGGCACCCCAATTTCCAGTCCTTCTGTTGGTGTCTCTGCTCTGATGCTGCCATGGCAGCTGTCCCTCTGCCTGTGATGTGTTGGATCACATTTCTACAGGTTTTGTTTCAGGCAGGCGAGTGGCCAGGAAGGTCCAGGGAGATTCATTTTGGGCTGTGGGTTCCATGGGGCCTATTCTGAGCAGGGAAGGCCCGTGAGCTGGTGGGCAAGGCCAGTTCAGGTGTCTGAGCCCAGTGGGGACGAGGGCAGCAGTGTCCAGGCCTGTGGCACTGCGGGAGGGCACTTGCTCACCCACAGCGTGACATCGCTTACCTGTGCGTTTGCACCTGTGCTCCCGCCAGAAGGCAATCCTCACGAGGGCAGGACTTGCACCTGCGCTCGGTCCTAACTCCTCACTTTGCCCTGAAGGCCGATCTCTGAGCGGGCTCAGGCATCCTGCGTGATTGCCCAGGGCCGGCTCGAGAGCCAGACTCAGCCACATTGACCAATGAGGACTCAGCTGCACTCCAATCAGACTCAACTGCGTTGGCCAATCAGGCCTCAGCTGCACTGACTAATCAGACCTCAGCCGCACTGACCAATCAAGACACAGGCACACTGACGAATCAGGACTCCGCCGCACTGACCAATCACGATACAGCTGCACCGACCAATCAGGACCCAGCTGCACTGACCAGTCAGGACTTAGTCGCAACGGCCAGATACAGCCGCATTTACCAATCAGGATGCAGTCTCACTGACCAATCGTAGTCAGCTGCACTGACCAATCAGGACTCAGCCTCACTGACGAATCAGACTCAGACGCACCAACCAATCAGACTCAGCCGCATTGACCAATCAGGACTAGGCTGCACTGACCAATCAGGACTCCACTACACTGACCAATCAGGACACAGGCGCATGGACCAATTGTGCTTCAGCCTCATTGACAAATCATGACTCAGCCTCACTGACCAATCAGCACTCAGACCAACTGACCAATCAGACTCAGCGACACTGATGAATCAGACTAAGCCGCACTGACCAATGAGGACTCAGCCTCAATGACCAATCAGGACTAAGCCTCAGTGACCAACCAAGACACCGCCTCACTGACCCATCAAGACTCAGCTGCACTGACCAATCCGGACTCAGCTGCACTGACCAAACAGAATTCAGCCACATTGACCAATCAGGACTCAGCTGCACTGACCAATCAGAACACAGCTGCACTGACCAATCAGACTCAACCGTATTAACCAATCAGGACGCAGCAGCACTGACCAATCAGAACTCAGCCTTACTGACCAATCAGGACTCACCTGCACTGACCAATCAGAACTCAGCCTCACTGCCCAATAAGGACACAACAGCACTGACCAATCAGAATTCAGTCACACTGACCAATCAGGACACAACTGCACGGACCAATAAGGACTCAGCTGCACTGACCAACCAGAACTCAGCAGCACTGACCAATCAGACTCAACCATATTGACCAGTCAGGACGCAGCAGCACTGACTAACAGAACTCAGCTTTACTGACCAATCAGGACTCACCTGCACTGACCAATCAGAACTCAGCCTCACTGACCAATCAGGACACAACTGCACTGACCAATCAGGATTCAGCTGCACTGACCAATCAGAATTCAGTCGCACCGACCAATCAGGACACAACTGCACTGACCAATGAGGACTCAGCTGCACTGGCCAATCAAGACTCCCCTGCACTGACCAATCAGAACTCAGCCACACTGACTAATCAGGACACAACTGCACTGACCAATCAGGACTCAGCTGCACTGTCCAGGTGCTCTGTCCAGCCCTCGCTCCCGTCTGCCCGGACCCCCATCATGGTGTGGAGGGAGCCCCCCTACCCACCGGGAGGGGAAGGGACCCGCAATGTCGCCGGCCAGGGTGGCCTCTGTGCACCTGGCTGAGGCATCAGCACCCAGGTGGCCCTGGGGAGGCCTCGGGAGGGGCCTGCCACACCCTGACCTTCGTTCCTATGTCACCGAGGCCGCACAGGAAAGGAGCAGACACATGACGCCAGAGGTGAACAGGCGAGTCATCCTTCCAATGTCACAGAGCACATGATGGGGACTCCTGGGACTGCAGGACACGGTCTGCCATAAGTGTCCAGGGTGACAGGGTCAGACAATCGGGGGAAGGCATCTTATTTCCAAACTCCTTTTACTTGGGGGACCAGAGAGCAGGCTGTCAACACCCCGATACATTCTTAAGACTCTGTCACCCCCACCAGGAGGCTGCCAGGGCCTTCAGAAGGGGTGGCAGGTCCTTCAGGCGTGGGGAGGCGGCGTGGGTGCCCGTGCTCATGGCCCATTTGCTATTGTAAAAACTACCCGCGAGAGGAGCCCCCACAGCAGAGCTGCACCCCTCCCACCGCTCTCCTGCACAGAGACTCGCCCAGGGCCCACGGGGGTCCGCAGGTGAGCCAGGGGCCGGGTCTGCCAGTCACCCCGCGCTCTCCTTGCAGAAACTGCTGCGGGACCCTGCTCCCCCTTCCCTGGGTGGGCTCTGGGTCTGGAAACCAGCTTGGGTTAGAACTGGGCAGGAAAAAGTCATTTTCCACTTGCCCCCACGAAGGCCACCTCGGGCAGAAAAGCGGTGACGTCCTTTTGTTCTCAGATGTGGGCTCCAGGGTGCCCTCACTCTCCCCAGCTCTGCACCACCTTTTCTTCCTTGTCTACGGCGGTACCACCCTGATTGCGCCCGGTCTTGGCTGAGCTCGGATGCTAAGCAGGGTCAGGCCTGGTTAGTACATGGTGACCCCACCAACCCCGGCCTTCTGTAAAGCCTGCAGTTGCCCCGCCCTGTGGGCGGAAGTCCTGTGCCAATCCCACATCCACAGCACTCGCTGCGCTCCCTGACTGCACCTGGACAGACCCAGGGCCGGTCTTGGGGCAGGACCCCAGGCACAGGCTCTCTGAATCATCTCTGGGTGTCTGGAATAGGTTCTCTGCTCCAACCTGCAGGGCATTCACACCCTGCTTCCCGAGGTGCTGGGTGCTCCTTGCCCACAGGACTGGCAAATAGTGGCAAAATACTGAAATTGTCACCTACAGGTACATCTGTAGTCAAGTGTCGGAGGTGAGTAAGTACCTGCTTCTAAGCGTGTTGCACAACTTGGGGGAAAAGGGGAAAGCCCTCAGTTTAGCACCAAAGGTCCCGGGCAAACTGGGACAGTTGCCATACCAGATGGAGACACTGCTCCAAGACCAGGGAAGCAGGCTGGGAGCGCCCGAGTCCCAGCCCCTGTTGGTCTCCTGCACAGAGGTGCAAAGTCTCCGGGCCCCAAGCAGCCCGGGGAAAGAAATCCCTGCACCTCCTCTGCAGCCAGGCCTCTGGCCCAGGGGGTGTGACCCTCAGTTCTCTTAAGCAAGGGACCTCCAGCCAGCCTGGGGCAGGGATCAGGCCACAGCTCTGCCCACCCCGCTCCCCGCAAGGACTTATTTGGCCTCTGTCGCCTCACCGAACGCTGCAGATGGAGCACCCTCTACCAACGAGGGAGGGCTGCATGTTCCCGGGAGGGGAGGGCACTGTCCCAGGCCAGGGCCTGCCTCCCCACCTGAAGGACCGCAGGGCCAGCATGGATCCCATCCCCAGGGTACAGGGGTACCAACCTGGCCCTGACTCCGGCCCTGCAACGGCCACACACGTGGCCATTTAGGGCTGCACTGGCTTTTGTCCCCAGCAGCGACAGAAGCTGTGATCGAAGCTCTCGCCAGACCCGTCCAAGGCACCCAAAGCCCGGGCTCAGTCTCAAGCTCTGGGTGGACTTGGCTGACCCTGAGCAGGCCGAGCCCCCGTTACTAGGAAATTTACCTAAAATCAAGAACTTGCTCACCACTTTGAGTCCCCTCGACGTTGGCTAAACTAATAGGAATTGCATTGAAAAACGTGTCTGCCTTTACTCTCACCTGAGACTTTGACATTCAAAGCGTCTGTCAGTTCAGTCGTCAAGAGTAGTTACTGCTGTGTCACATTTAGTTGGGTCTAAGCTGACATTCAGGCCAGACGAGGGTCTGGCGAGGGCTGGGTGAGGGCTCAGGCCCAGCTCTGGTTTGTGCTGTCCAGGGTTTGAGTCCCAGGCCCGCTTTGGCCTTTTCACTGGTTTGTGTGTCTCAGTTTCCCCACGAGGACGCCCAGAATAGCTAGTGCGTGTTAGCGCTGTCCCGCGGACCACGAGCACGCGCTGCACGATCTGTTTCCGCCAGCCACGTTCAGCGACTCATTACAACGACCGTCACGATGCTGTTCGCGGGGAGTGTCAGGCTTGGCCCGCCCGGGACCGGGGGATGCCCCGGCCCCGACCCCGACCCCACTCCTCTCCCCTGTCCGCCCCGGCCCCGCCCCTCCCGTCCGCGCCCAGCCCCCAGCCCCACGCCACGGCTCCGCTCGTCCCCCCGCGGCCACACAGGGGCGCAGCCGGACAGCGGGCGAGGGCGGGGCGGGGCGGGAGGACCGGGATGGGGAGAGGACGGAGAGGGGCAGGGAAGGGGGCGCCGGGGAGGCGGGGGTCTGGCGTGTGGAGGGGCAGGTGGGGGATGGGAGGGGTGGGGGGTGGACGGGCAGGTGGAGGATGGGGCGGGAGGCGGGCCTCGGGCGAAACATGGGGAGAAGGCCTGAGGGGTCACCGGGAGCGGACCCTTCAGCCCCGCGACATTTCCCTGCCAGGGCTAGGGGAGCGCTGGGCCCCACGGCCCCCTGGAAGGGGTGCGGGCTCTCGGGAGCTCCTGCCAAGGCTGCCCCCCCCGGGCCGCGGGCAGAGGGTCCCAGAGCCGGCCGTGCAGCTGGGGGCGCCGGGCCCACCTGGGAAAGCCCAGGCAGCGCTGGAAAGTGGGAGGCGGGGCCTTTCCCTCCTCCGCGTTTAAGGCTTCAGGTGGCCCTGTGGCCTGGCGGCCGTGGAAGGCGGAGGAGGCGGATGTGGTGGCCCCTGCCGGGCACCAGGTGCTCCTCCCAGGCCCAGCGCGCGCCAGGCCCCACCCCAGCGCCTGGCCGGGTGCACACGGGTGCGCTGCTGTCTGCCCAGCCCCCACCCCGCTAGGTCCGTGGCTCAGGGCAGATTCCCAAACCTACCCCAGGATGAGGGCAGCTGCTGCCACACTGCACTGGCTGGTCAGAGGGCGGGGACGTAGGCTCTTTCCTGGGGACCATCTCCAGCATGTCTGCCCCGTGCACGCCGGGTGAGGGATGCAACCCGGTGTCTCCCCCAGTGCCCCGTAAGCAGGGTGGGCCCCGTCGGGCTGGCACGGCGTCTCCGTCTGAGCCAGCCCCGCAAGGGCAGGAGCAGCCCCCTCCCCGCTATGACTCAGCACACACACCTGTGCGGTTCAGGCCAGCCCAACACGTAGAATCTTCTCTTCTCTCGACAAAGGATGAAGGTTTCCCTCTGCAGAGCGAGGCTTCCCAAGTCCCTCAGCAGACCTCAAGGTCACCCACATCTCGGACCCGGGGTCTGAGCCTTGGGGCGGGCCCTGCCCCGGGAGAGAAGGGACAGGGTGGCAGGACACGGCTGTGGCTCTGGTCAGGTCCCTGCCTGGCTGGGACAGTAAGTTTCCCCAGCTGCACTGACCAAAGGGGACACAACTGCACGGTCCAATCACACTCAGCTGCACTGACCAATCCGGACTCAGCTGCACTGACAAATCAGACTCAGCTGTATTGACCAATCAGGCCTCAGCTACACTGACCAATCAGAACTCAGCCACACTGACCAATCAGGACACAACTCCACTGACCAATCAGGACTCAGCTGCACTGACCAATCAGGACTCAGCTGCACTGACCAATCAGAACTCAACTGCTCTGACCAGTCAGACTCAACCATATTGACCAATCAGGATGCAGCAGCACTGACCAATCAGACTCAGCCGTATTGACCAATCAGGACTCAGCTGCACTGACCAATCAGAACTCAGCCGCACTGACCAATCAGGACACAACGGCACTGACCAATCAGGACCCAGCTGCACTGACCAATCAGACTCAGCCGTATTGACCAATCAGGACTCAGCTGCACTGACAAATCAGCATTCAGCCGCACTGACCAATCGGGACTCAGCCATATGGACCAATCAGGACCCAGCTGCACTGACCAATCAGAACTCAGCCGCACTGACCAATCAGGACACAACTGCACTGACCAATCAGGACACAGCTGTATTGACCAATCAGGACTCAGCTGCACCGACCAATCAGAACTCAGCTGTATTGACCAATCACAACTTAGCTGCACTGACCAATCAGGACTCAGCTGCACTGACTAATCCGAACACAGCCACAGTGACCAATCAGGGCACAACTGCACTGACCTGTCAAGACTCAGCTGCACTGACCAATCAGAACTCAGCCACACAGACCAATCAGGACACAACGGCACTGACCAATCAGGACTCCACTACACTGTCCAGGTACTCTGTCCAGCCCTCGCTCCCGTCTGCCCGGACCCCCATCATGGTGTGGAGGGCGCCCGCCTGCCCCCTGGGAGGGGAAGGGACCCGCAGTGCCACCCTCTAAGGTGGCCTCTGCACAGGTGGCTGGGGCATCAGCACCCAGGCCGGCTCTGGGGAGGCCTCGGGAGGGTCCTGCCATACCCTGACCTTCGTTCCTACGTCACCGAGGCTGCGCAGGAAAGGAGCAGACACATGACGCCAGAGGTGAACAGGCGAGTCATCCTTCCAATGTCACAGAGCACATGATGGGGACTCCTGGGACTGCAGGACACGGTCTTCCATAAGTGTCGAGGGTGACAGGGTCAGACAGTCGGGGGAAGGCATCTTATTTCCAAACTCCTTTTACTTGGGGGACCAGAGAGCAGGCTGTCAACACCCCGATACATGATTAAGAATGTGTCACCCCCACCAGGACGCTGCCAGGGCCTTCAGAAGGGGTGGCAGGTCCTTCAGGCGTGGGGAGGCGGCGTGGGTGCCCCTGCTCATGGCCCATTTGCTATTTTAAAAACTACCCGTGAGAGGAGCCCCCACAGCAGAGCTGCACCCCTCCCACCGCTCTCCTGCAGAGAGACTCGCCCAGGGCCCACGGGGGTCCGCAGGTGAGCCAGGGGCCGGGTCTGCCAGTCACCCCGCGCTCTCCTTGCAGGAACTGCTGCGGGACCCTGGTCCCCCTTCCCTGGGTGGGCTCTGGGTCTGGAAACGAGCTTGGGTTAGAACTGGGCGTGAAAACGTCATTTTCCACTTGCCCCCACCAAGGCCACCTCGGGCAGAAGAGCGGTGACGTCCTTTTGCTCTCAGATGTGGGCCCCAGGGTGCCCTCACTCTCCCCAGCTCTGCACCACCTTTTCTTCCTTGTCTACGGCGGTACCACCCTGAACGCGCCTGGTCTTGGCTGATCTCGGACGCTAAGCAGGGTCAGGCCTGGTTAGTACTTGGTGACCCCAGCAACCCCAGCCTTCTGTAAAGGCTGCAGTTGCCCCACCCTGTGGGCGGAAGTCCTCTGCCAACCCCACATCCACAGCCCTCACTGCGCTCCCTGACTGCACCTGGACAGACCCAGGGCTGCTCCTGGGGCAGGACCCCAGGCACAGGCTCTCTGAATCATCTCTGGGTGTCCGGAATAGGTTCTCTGCTCCGACCTGCAGGGCATTCACACCCTGCTTCCCGAGGTCCTGGGTGCTCATTGCCCACAGGACTGGCAAATAGTGGCAAAATACTAAAATTGTCACCTACAGTTACATCTGTGGTCAAGTGTCGGAGGCGAGTAAGTAGCTGCTTCTAAGCGTGTTGCAGAACTTGGGGGAAGAGGGGAAAGCCCCCAGTTTAGCAGCAAAGGTCCCGGGCAAACTGGGACAGTTGCCATAACAGATGGAGACGCTGCTCCAAGACCAGGGAAGCAGGCTGCGGGCGCCCGAGTCCCAGCCCCTGTTGGTCTCCTGCACAGAGGTGCAAAGTCTCCGGGCCCCAAGCAGCCCGGGGAAGGAAATCCCTGCCCCTCCTCTGCAGCCAGGCCTCTGGCCCAGGGGGTGTGACCCTCAGTTCTCTTAGGCAAGGGACCTCCAGCCAGCCTGGGGCAGGGATCAGGCCAAAGCTCTGCCCACCCCGCTCCCCGCAAGGACTTATTTGGCCTCTGCCCCCTCACCGAACGGCTGCAAATGGAGCAGCCTCGGCCAACCACGGAGGGCTGCATGTTCCCGGGAGGGAAGGGCACTGTCCCAGGCCAGTGCCTGCCTCCCCACCTGAAGGACCGCAGGGCCAGCACGGATCCCATCCGCAGGGCACAGGGGCACCAACCTGGCCCTGACTCCAGCCCTGCAACGGGCACACACGTGGGCAGTTAGGGCTGCACTGGCTCTTGTCCCCAGCAGCGACCGAAGCTGTGATCGAAGCTCTCGCCAGACCCGTGCAAGCCACCCAAAGCCCGGGCTCAGTCTCAAGCTCTGGGTGGACTTGGCTGACCCTGAGCAGGCTGAGCCCCGTCACTAGGAAATTTACCTAAAATCAGGAACTTGCTCACCACTTTGAGTCCCCTCAACCTTGGCTAAACTAATAGTAATTGCATTTAAAAACGTGTCTGCCTTTACTCTTACCTGAGACTTTGACATTCAAAGCGTCCGTCAGTTCAGTCGTCAAGAGTAGTTACTGCTCTGTCACATTTAGGTGGGTCTAAGCTGACATTCAGGCCAGACGAGGGTCAGGCGAGGGCTGGGTGAGGCCTCGGGCACAGCTCTGGTTTGTGCTGTCCAGGGTTTGAGTCCCAGGCCCGCTTTGGCCTTTTCACTGGTTTGTGTGCCTCAGTTTCCCCACGAGGACGACCAGAATAGCTAGTGCGTGTTAGCGCTGTCCCCGCGGACCACGAGCACGCGCTGCATGATCTGTTTCCGCCAGCCACGTTCAGCGACTCATTACGACGCCCGTCACGATGCTGCTCGCGGGGAGTGTCAGGCTTGGCCCGCTCGGGACCGCGGGGTGCGCCGGCCCCGACCCCTCTCCCCTCCCCTGTCCGCCCGCCCCCGCCCCCGCCCCCTCAGCCCGGCCCCGCCCCTCCCGTCCGTCCCCACCCCCCCAGCCCGGCGCCGCGGCTCCGCTCTTCCCCCCGCGGCCACACGGGGGCGCAGCCGGACAGCGGGCAAGGGCGGGGCGGGGCGGGGCGGGAGGACGGGATGGGGAGAGGACTGAGAGGGGCAGGGAAGGGGGGGCGCCGGGGAGGCGGGGGTCTGGCGTGTGGAGGGGCAGGTGGGGGATGGGAGGGGAGGGGGTGGACGGGCAGGTGGGGGATGGGGCGGGAGGCGGGCCCAGGAGGTCGGGCCTCCGGCGAAACATGGGGAGAAGGCCTGAGGGGTCCCCGGGAGCGGAGCCTTCAGCCCCGCGGCCTTTCCCTGCCAGGGCTGGGGGTGCGCTGGGCCCCACGGCCCCCTGGAAGGGGTGCGGGGTCTCGGGAGCTCCTGCCAAGGCGCCCCGCCCCGGGCCGCGGGCAGAGGGTCCCAGAGCCGGACGCGCAGCTGGGGGCGCCAGGCCCACCTGGGAAAGCCCAGGCAGCGCTGGAAAGTGGGAGGCGGGGCCTTTCCCTCCTCCCCGTTTAAGGCTTCAGGTGGCCCTGTGGCCTGGCGGGCCGTGGAAGGCGGAGGAGGTGGGTGTGGTGGCCCCTGCCGGGCACCAGGTGCTCCTCCCAGGCCCAGCGCGCGCCAGGCCCCACCCCAGCGCCTGGCCGGGTGCAGACGGGTGCGCTGCTGTCTGCCCAGCCCCCACCCCACTAGGTCCGTGGCTCAGGGCAGATTCCCAAACCTACCCCAGGATGAGGGCAGCCGCTGCCACACTGCACTGGCTGGTGGGAGGGCGGGGACGTAGGCTCTTTCCTGGGGACCGTCTCCAGCCTGTCTGCCCAGGGCACGCCCGGTGAGGGATGCAACCCGGTGTCTCCCCCAGTGCCCCGTAAGCAGGGTGGGCCCCATCGGGCTGGCACGGCATCTCCATCTGAGCCAACCCCGCAACGGCAGGAGCAGCCCCCTCCGCGCTATGACTCAGCACACACACCTGTGCGGTTCAGGCCAGCCCAACAGGTAGAATCTTCTCTTCTCTCGACAAAGGATGAAGGTTTCCCTCTGCAGAGCGAGGCTTCCCAAGTCCCTCAGCAGACCTCAAGGTCACCCACATCTCGGACCCGGGTTTTAGCCTTGGGGCAGGCCCTGCCCTGGGAGAGAAGGGACAGGGTCGCAGGACACGGCTGTGGCTCTGGTCAGGTCCCTGCCTGGCTGGGACAGCATGTTTCCCCAGCTGCACTGACCAGTCAGAACTAAGCCGCACTGACCAATCGGGACACAACTGCACTGTCCAATCAGACTCAGCTGCACCGACCAATCAGGACTCGGCTGCACTGAAAAATAAGACTCAGCTGTAATGACCAATCAGGCCTCAGCTACACTGACCAATCAGAACTCAGCCACACTGACCAATCAGGACACAACTCCACTGACCAATCAGGACGCAGCAGCACTGACCAATCAGAACTCAGCTGCACTGACCAATCAGAACGCAGCTGCACTGACCAATCAGACTCTACCGTATCGACGAATCAGGATGCAGGAGCACTGACCAATCAGAACTCAGCCTTACTGACCAATCAGGACTCAGCAGCGCTGACCAATCAGGACTCACCTGCACTGACCAATCAGAACTTAGCCTCACTGACCAATCAGGACACAACTGAACCGACCAATCAGGACTCAGCTGCACTGACCAATCAGAATTCAGCCACACTGACCAATCAGGACACAATTGCACTGACCAATCAGGACTCAGCTGCACTGACCAATCAGAATTCAGCCACACTGACCAATCAGGACACCATTGCACTGACCAATCAGGACTCAGCTGCACTGACCTATCAGGACTCAGCTGCACTGACCAATCAGAACTCGGCTGCACTGACCAATCAGGACACTTCTGCACAGACCAATCAGGACTCAGCTTCACTGACCAATCAGAATTCAGCCACACTGACCAATCAGGACACAACTCCACTGACCAATCAGGACTCTCCTGCACTGACCAATCAGAACTCAGCCTCACTGACCAATCAGGACACAACTGCACCGACCAATCAGGACTCAGCTGCACTGACCAATCAGAATTCGGCCACACTGACCAATCAGGACCCAATTGCACTGACCAATCAGGACTCAGCTGCACTGACCAATCAGGACTCAGCTGCACTGACCAATCAGAACTCAGCTGTACTGACCAATCAGGACTCAGCTGCACTGACCAATCAGAACTCGGCTGCACTGACCAATCAGGACACTTCTGCACCGACCAATCAGGACTCAGCTTCACTGACCAATCAGAATTCAGCCACACTGACCAATCAGGACACAACTCCACTGACCAATCAGGACTCAGCAGCGCTGACCAATCAGGACTCACCTGCACTGACCAATCAGAACTCAGCCTCACTGACCAATCAGGACACAACTGCACCGACCAATCAGGACTCAGCTGCACTGACCAATCAGAATTCGGCCACACTGACCAATCAGGACACAATTGCACTGACCAATCAGGACTCAGCTGCACTGACCAATCAGGACTCAGCTGCACTGACCAATCAGAATTCAGCCGCACGGACCAATCAGGACACAACTGCCCTGACCAATCAGTACGCAGCTGTATTGACCAATCAGGACTCAGCTGCACTGACCAATCAGAACTCAGCCACACTGACCAATCAGGACACAGCTTCACTGACCAATCAGAAATCAGCCTCACTGACCAATCAGGGCACAACTGCACTGACCTGTCAGGACTCAGCTGCACTGACCAATCAGAACTCAGCGGCACTGACTAATCAGGACACAACTGCACCGTCCAGGGGCTCTGTCCAGCCCTCGCTCCCGTCTGCCCGGACCCCCATCATGGTGTGGAGGGCGCCCCCCTGCTCCCCGGGAGGGGAAGGGACCCGCAGTGCCGCCGGCCAGGGTGGCCTCTGCGCACCTGGCTGAGGCATCAGCAGCCAGCCGGGCTCTGGGGAGGCCTCGGGAGGGTCCTGCCATACCCTGACCTTCGTCCCTATGTCACCGAGGCTGCGCAGGAAAGGAGCAGACACATGACGCCAGAGGTGAACAGGCGAGTCATCCTTCCAACGTCACCGAGCACATGATGGGGACTCCTGGGACTGCGGGACACGGTCTGCCATAAGTCTCCAGGATGACAGGGTCAGACAATCGGGGGAAGGCATCTCATTTCCAAACTCCTTTTACTTGGGGGACCAGACAGCAGGCTGTCAACACCCCGATACATTATTATTTTTTTTCTCTCTCTTTTTCTTTTTTTTATTTCAGCTCATCATGGGAGTACATAAGTTTAGGTCATATACACTGTCCATGTCCCGCCCATGCCCCCGAGTCAGAGTCCCAAGCGCGTCCGTTCTCATTCTCCAGACAGTGCGCCTGGTACTCATCATGTAGTCATACCTCCATCCCCTCCCCCCCCAACACCCCGATACATTATGAAGACTGTGTCACCCCCACCAGGAGGCTGCCAGGGCCTTGAGAAGGGGTGGCAGGTCCTTCAGGCGTGGGGAGGCGGCGTGGGTGCCCGTGCTCATGGCCCATTTGCTATTTTAAAAACTACCCGTGAGAGGAGCCCCCACGGCAGAGCTGCACCCCTCCCACCGCTCTCCTGCAGAGAGACTCGCCCAGGGCCCACGGGGGTCCGCAGGTGAGCCAGGGGCGGGGTCTGCCAGTCACCCCGCGCTCTCCTTGCAGAAACTGCTGCGGGACCCTGGTCCCCCTTCCCTGGGTGGGCTCTGGGTCTGGAAACGAGCTTGGGTTAGAACTGGGCGTGAAAAAGTCATTTTCCACTTGCCCCCACCAAGGCCACCTCGGGCAGAAGAGCGGTGACGTCCTTTTGCTCTCAGATGTGGGCCCCAGGGTGCCCTCACTCTCCCCAGCTCTGCACCACCTTTTCTTCCTTGTCTACGGCGGTACCACCCTGAACGCGCCTGGTCTTGGCTGATCTCGGACGCTAAGCAGGGTCAGGCCTGGTTAGTACTTGGTGACCCCAGCAACCCCAGCCTTCTGTAAAGGCTGCAGTTGCCCCACCCTGTGGGCGGAAGTCCTCTGCCAACCCCACATCCACAGCCCTCACTGCGCTCCCTGACTGCACCTGGACAGACCCAGGGCTGCTCCTGGGGCAGGACCCCAGGCACAGGCTCTCTGAATCATCTCTGGGTGTCCGGAATAGGTTCTCTGCTCCGACCTGCAGGGCATTCACACCCTGCTTCCCGAGGTCCTGGGTGCTCATTGCCCACAGGACTGGCAAATAGTGGCAAAATACTAAAATTGTCACCTACAGTTACATCTGTGGTCAAGTGTCGGAGGCGAGTAAGTAGCTGCTTCTAAGCGTGTTGCAGAACTTGGGGGAAGAGGGGAAAGCCCCCAGTTTAGCAGCAAAGGTCCCGGGCAAACTGGGACAGTTGCCATAACAGATGGAGACGCTGCTCCAAGACCAGGGAAGCAGGCTGCGGGCGCCCGAGTCCCAGCCCCTGTTGGTCTCCTGCACAGAGGTGCAAAGTCTCCGGGCCCCAAGCAGCCCGGGGAAGGAAATCCCTGCACCTCCTCTGCAGCCAGGCCTCTGGCCCAGGGGGTGTGACCCTCAGTTCTCTTAGGCAAGGGACCTCCAGCCAGCCTGGGGCAGGGATCAGGCCAAAGCTCTGCCCACCCCGCTCCCCGCAAGGACTTATTTGGCCTCTGCCCCCTCACCGAACGGCTGCAAATGGAGCAGCCTCGGCCAACCACGGAGGGCTGCATGTTCCCGGGAGGGAAGGGCACTGTCCCAGGCCAGTGCCTGCCTCCCCACCTGAAGGACCGCAGGGCCAGCACGGATCCCATCCGCAGGGTACAGGGGCACCAACCTGGCCCTGACTCCAGCCCTGCAACGGGCACACACGTGGGCAGTTAGGGCTGCACTGGCTCTTGTCCCCAGCAGCGACAGAAGCTGTGATCGAAGCTCTCGCCAGACCCGTGCAAGCCACCCAAAGCCCGGGCTCAGTCTCAAGCTCTGGGTGGACTTGGCTGACCCTGAGCAGGCTGAGCCCCGTCACTAGGAAATTTACCTAAAATCAGGAACTTGCTCACCACTTTGAGTCCCCTCAACCTTGGCTAAACTAATGGTAATTGCATTTAAAAACGTGTCTGCCTTTACTCTTACCTGAGACTTTGACATTCAAAGCGTCCGTCAGTTCAGTCGTCAAGTGTAGTTACTGCTGTGTCACATTTAGGTGGGTCTAAGCTGACATTCAGGCCAGACGAGGGTCAGGCGAGGGCTGGGTGAGGCCTCGGGCACAGCTCTGGTTTGTGCTGTCCAGGGTTTGAGTCCCAGGCCCACTTTGGCCTTTTCACTGGTTTGTGTGCCTCAGTTTCCCCACGAGGACGACCAGAATAGCTAGTGCGTGTTAGCGCTGTCCCCGCGGACCACGAGCACCCGCTGCATGATCTGTTTCCACCAGCCACGTTCAGCGACTCATTACGACGCCCGTCACGATGCTGCTCGCGGGGAGTGTCAGGCTTGGCCCGCTCGGGACCGCGGGGTGCGCCGGCCCCGACCCCTCTCCCCTCCCCTGTCCGCCCCGGCCCCGCCGCCACTCCTCTCCCGTCAGCCCGGCCCCGCCCCCGCCCCCGCCCCCTCAGCCCGGCCCCGCCCCTCCCGTCCGTCCCCACCCCCCCAGCCCGGCGCCGCGGCTCCGCTCTTCCCCCCGCGGCCACACGGGGGCGCAGCCGGACAGCGGGCAAGGGCGGGGCGGGGCGGGAGGACCGGGATGGGGAGAGGACTGAGAGGGGCAGGGAAGGGGGGGCGCCGGGGAGGCGGGGGTCTGGCGTGTGGAGGGGCAGGTGGGGGATGGGAGGGGAGGGGGTGGACGGGCAGGTGGGGGATGGGACGGGAGGCGGGCCCAGGAGGTCGGGCCTCCGGCGAAACATGGGGAGAAGGCCTGAGGGGTCCCCGGGAGCGGAGCCTTCAGCCCCGCGGCCTTTCCCTGCCAGGGCTGGGGGTGCGCTGGGCCCCACGGCCCCCTGGAAGGGGTGCGGTGTCTCGGGAGCTCCTGCCAAGGCGCCCCGCCCCGGGCCGCGGGCAGAGGGTCCCAGAGCCGGACGTGCAGCTGGGGGCGCCAGGCCCACCTGGGAAAGCCCAGGCAGCGCTGGAAAGTGGGAGGCGGGGCCTTTCCCTCCTCCCCGTTTAAGGCTTCAGGTGGCCCTGTGGCCTGGCGGGCCGTGGAAGGCGGAGGAGGTGGGTGTGGTGGCCCCTGCCGGGCACCAGGTGCTCCTCCCAGGCCCAGCGCGCGCCAGGCCCCACCCCAGCGCCTGGCCGGGTGCAGACGGGTGCGCTGCTGTCTGCCCAGCCCCCACCCCACTAGGTCCGTGGCTCAGGGCAGATTCCCAAACCTACCCCAGGATGAGGGCAGCTGCTGCCACACTGCACTGGCTGGTGGGAGGGCGGGGACGTAGACTCTTTCCTGGGGACCGTCTCCAGCCTGTCTGCCCAGTGCACGCCCGGTCAGGGATGCAACCCGGTGTCTCCCCCAGTCCCCCGTAAGCAGGGTGGGCCCCGTCGGGCTGGCACGGCGTCTCCATCTGAGCCAACCCCGCAACGGCAGGAGCAGCCCCCTCCCCGCTATGACTCAGCACACACACCTGTGCGGTTCAGGCCAGCCCAACAGGTAGAATCTTCTCTTCTCTCGACAAAGGATGAAGGTTTCCCTCTGCAGAGCGAGGCTTCCCAAGTCCCTCAGCAGACCTCAAGGTCACCCACATCTCGGACCCGGGTTTTAGCCTTGGGGCAGGCCCTGCCCTGGGAGAGAAGGGACAGGGTCGCAGGACACGGCTGTGGCTCTGGTCAGGTCCCTGCCTGGCTGGGACAGCATGTTTCCCCAGCTGCACTGACCAATCAGAACTCAGCCGCACTGACCAATCGGGAGACAACTGCACTGTCGAATCAGACTCAGCTGCACCGACCAATCAGGACTCGGCTGCACTGAAAAATAAGACTCAGCTGTAATGACCAATCAGGCCTCAGCTACACTGACCAATCAGAACTCAGCCACACTGACCAATCAGGACACAACTCCACTGACCAATCAGGACGCAGCAGCACTGACCAATCAGAACTCAGCTGCACTGACCAATCAGAACTCAGCTGCACTGACCAATCAGACTCAACCGTATCGACCAATCAGGATGCAGGAGCACTGACCAATCAGGACTCAATCTTACTGACCAATCAGGACTCAGCTGCACTGACCAATCAGAACTCGGCTGCACTGACCAATCAGGACACTTCTGCACCGACCAATCAGGACTCAGCTTCACTGACCAATCAGAATTCAGCCACACTGACCAATCAGGACACAACTCCACTGACCAATCAGGACTCAGCAGCGCTGACCAATCAGGACTCACCTGCACTGACCAATCAGAACTCAGCCTCACTGACCAATCAGGACACAACTGCACCGACCAATCAGGACTCAGCTGCACTGACCAATCAGAATTCGGCCACACTGACCAATCAGGACACAATTGCACTGACCAATCAGGACTCAGCTGCACTGACCAATCAGGACTCAGCTGCACTGACCAATCAGAATTCAGCCGCACTGACCAATCAGGACACAACTGCCCTGACCAATCAGTACGCAGCTGTATTGACCAATCAGGACTCAGCTGCACTGACCAATCAGAACTCAGCCACACTGACCAATCAGGACACAGCTTCACTGACCAATCAGAAATCAGCCTCACTGACCAATCAGGGCACAACTGCACTGACCTGTCAGGACTCAGCTGCACTGACCAATCAGAACTCAGCTGCACTGACTAATCAGGACACAACTGCACCGTCCAGGGGCTCTGTCCAGCCCTCGCTCCCGTCTGCCCGGACCCCCATCATGGTGTGGAGGGCGCCCCCCTGCTCCCCGGGAGGGGAAGGGACCCGCAGTGCCGCCGGCCAGGGTGGCCTCTGCGCACCTGGCTGAGGCATCAGCAGCCAGCCGGGCTCTGGGGAGGCCTCGGGAGGGTCCTGCCATACCCTGACCTTCGTCCCTATGTCACCGAGGCTGCGCAGGAAAGGAGCAGACACATGACGCCAGAGGTGAACAGGCGAGTCATCCTTCCAACGTCACCGAGCACATGATGGGGACTCCTGGGACTGCGGGACACGGTCTGCCATAAGTCTCCAGGATGACAGGGTCAGACAATCGGGGGAAGGCATCTTATTTCCAAACTCCTTTTACTTGGGGGACCAGACAGCAGGCTGTCAACACCCCGATACATTATTATTTTTTTTCTCTCTCTCTTTTTCTTTTTTTTATTTCAGCTCATCATGGGGGTACATAAGTTTAGGTCATATACACTGTCCATGTCCCGCCCATGCCCCCGAGTCAGAGTCCCAAGCGCGTCCGTTCTCATTCTCCAGACAGTGCGCCTGGTACTCATCATGTAGTCATACCTCCATCCCCTCCCCCCCCAACACCCCGATACATTATTAAGACTGTGTCACCCCCACCAGGAGGCTGCCAGGGCCTTGAGAAGGGGTGGCAGGTCCTTCAGGCGTGGGGAGGCGGCGTGGGTGCCCGTGCTCATGGCCCATTTGCTATTTTAAAAACTACCCGTGAGAGGAGCCCCCACGGCAGAGCTGCACCCCTCCCACCGCTCTCCTGCAGAGAGACTCGCCCAGGGCCCACGGGGGTCCGCAGGTGAGCCAGGGGCGGGGTCTGCCAGTCACCCCGCGCTCTCCTTGCAGAAACTGCTGCGGGACCCTGGTCCCCCTTCCCTGGGTGGGCTCTGGGTCTGGAAACGAGCTTGGGTTAGAACTGGGCGTGAAAAAGTCATTTTCCACTTGCCCCCACCAAGGCCACCTCGGGCAGAAGAGCGGTGACGTCCTTTTGCTCTCAGATGTGGGCCCCAGGGTGCCCTCACTCTCCCCAGCTCTGCACCACCTTTTCTTCCTTGTCTACGGCGGTACCACCCTGAACGCGCCTGGTCTTGGCTGATCTCGGACGCTAAGCAGGGTCAGGCCTGGTTAGTACTTGGTGACCCCAGCAACCCCAGCCTTCTGTAAAGGCTGCAGTTGCCCCACCCTGTGGGCGGAAGTCCTCTGCCAACCCCACATCCACAGCCCTCACTGCGCTCCCTGACTGCACCTGGACAGACCCAGGGCTGCTCCTGGGGCAGGACCCCAGGCACAGGCTCTCTGAATCATCTCTGGGTGTCCGGAATAGGTTCTCTGCTCCGACCTGCAGGGCATTCACACCCTGCTTCCCGAGGTCCTGGGTGCTCATTGCCCACAGGACTGGCAAATAGTGGCAAAATACTAAAATTGTCACCTACAGTTACATCTGTGGTCAAGTGTCGGAGGCGAGTAAGTAGCTGCTTCTAAGCGTGTTGCAGAACTTGGGGGAAGAGGGGAAAGCCCCCAGTTTAGCAGCAAAGGTCCCGGGCAAACTGGGACAGTTGCCATAACAGATGGAGACGCTGCTCCAAGACCAGGGAAGCAGGCTGCGGGCGCCCGAGTCCCAGCCCCTGTTGGTCTCCTGCACAGAGGTGCAAAGTCTCCGGGCCCCAAGCAGCCCGGGGAAGGAAATCCCTGCACCTCCTCTGCAGCCAGGCCTCTGGCCCAGGGGGTGTGACCCTCAGTTCTCTTAGGCAAGGGACCTCCAGCCAGCCTGGGGCAGGGATCAGGCCAAAGCTCTGCCCACCCCGCTCCCCGCAAGGACTTATTTGGCCTCTGCCCCCTCACCGAACGGCTGCAAATGGAGCAGCCTCGGCCAACCACGGAGGGCTGCATGTTCCCGGGAGGGAAGGGCACTGTCCCAGGCCAGTGCCTGCCTCCCCACCTGAAGGACCGCAGGGCCAGCACGGATCCCATCCGCAGGGTACAGGGGCACCAACCTGGCCCTGACTCCAGCCCTGCAACGGGCACACACGTGGGCAGTTAGGGCTGCACTGGCTCTTGTCCCCAGCAGCGACAGAAGCTGTGATCGAAGCTCTCGCCAGACCCGTGCAAGCCACCCAAAGCCCGGGCTCAGTCTCAAGCTCTGGGTGGACTTGGCTGACCCTGAGCAGGCTGAGCCCCGTCACTAGGAAATTTACCTAAAATCAGGAACTTGCTCACCACTTTGAGTCCCCTCAACCTTGGCTAAACTAATGGTAATTGCATTTAAAAACGTGTCTGCCTTTACTCTTACCTGAGACTTTGACATTCAAAGCGTCCGTCAGTTCAGTCGTCAAGTGTAGTTACTGCTGTGTCACATTTAGGTGGGTCTAAGCTGACATTCAGGCCAGACGAGGGTCAGGCGAGGGCTGGGTGAGGCCTCGGGCACAGCTCTGGTTTGTGCTGTCCAGGGTTTGAGTCCCAGGCCCACTTTGGCCTTTTCACTGGTTTGTGTGCCTCAGTTTCCCCACGAGGACGACCAGAATAGCTAGTGCGTGTTAGCGCTGTCCCCGCGGACCACGAGCACCCGCTGCATGATCTGTTTCCACCAGCCACGTTCAGCGACTCATTACGACGCCCGTCACGATGCTGCTCGCGGGGAGTGTCAGGCTTGGCCCGCTCGGGACCGCGGGGTGCGCCGGCCCCGACCCCTCTCCCCTCCCCTGTCCGCCCCGGCCCCGCCGCCACTCCTCTCCCGTCAGCCCGGCCCCGCCCCCGCCCCCGCCCCCTCAGCCCGGCCCCGCCCCTCCCGTCCGTCCCCACCCCCCCAGCCCGGCGCCGCGGCTCCGCTCTTCCCCCCGCGGCCACACGGGGGCGCAGCCGGACAGCGGGCAAGGGCGGGGCGGGGCGGGAGGACCGGGATGGGGAGAGGACTGAGAGGGGCAGGGAAGGGGGGGCGCCGGGGAGGCGGGGGTCTGGCGTGTGGAGGGGCAGGTGGGGGATGGGAGGGGAGGGGGTGGACGGGCAGGTGGGGGATGGGACGGGAGGCGGGCCCAGGAGGTCGGGCCTCCGGCGAAACATGGGGAGAAGGCCTGAGGGGTCCCCGGGAGCGGAGCCTTCAGCCCCGCGGCCTTTCCCTGCCAGGGCTGGGGGTGCGCTGGGCCCCACGGCCCCCTGGAAGGGGTGCGGTGTCTCGGGAGCTCCTGCCAAGGCGCCCCGCCCCGGGCCGCGGGCAGAGGGTCCCAGAGCCGGACGTGCAGCTGGGGGCGCCAGGCCCACCTGGGAAAGCCCAGGCAGCGCTGGAAAGTGGGAGGCGGGGCCTTTCCCTCCTCCCCGTTTAAGGCTTCAGGTGGCCCTGTGGCCTGGCGGGCCGTGGAAGGCGGAGGAGGTGGGTGTGGTGGCCCCTGCCGGGCACCAGGTGCTCCTCCCAGGCCCAGCGCGCGCCGGGCCCCACCCCAGCGCCTGGCCGGGTGCAGACGGGTGCGCTGCTGTCTGCCCAGCCCCCACCCCACTAGGTCCGTGGCTCAGGGCAGATTCCCAAACCTACCCCAGGATGAGGGCAGCTGCTGCCACACTGCACTGGCTGGTGGGAGGGCGGGGACGTAGACTCTTTCCTGGGGACCGTCTCCAGCCTGTCTGCCCAGTGCACGCCCGGTCAGGGATGCAACCCGGTGTCTCCCCCAGTCCCCCGTAAGCAGGGTGGGCCCCGTCGGGCTGGCACGGCGTCTCCATCTGAGCCAACCCCGCAACGGCAGGAGCAGCCCCCTCCCCGCTATGACTCAGCACACACACCTGTGCAGTTCAGGCCAGCCCAACAGGTAGAATCTTCTCTTCTCTCGACAAAGGATGAAGGTTTCCCTCTGCAGAGCGAGGCTTCCCAAGTCCCTCAGCAGACCTCAAGGTCACCCACATCTCGGACCCGGGTTTTAGCCTTGGGGCAGGCCCTGCCCTGGGAGAGAAGGGACAGGGTCGCAGGACACGGCTGTGGCTCTGGTCAGGTCCCTGCCTGGCTGGGACAGCATGTTTCCCCAGCTGCACTGACCAATCAGAACTCAGCCGCACTGACCAATCGGGAGACAACTGCACTGTCGAATCAGACTCAGCTGCACCGACCAATCAGGACTCGGCTGCACTGAAAAATAAGACTCAGCTGTAATGACCAATCAGGCCTCAGCTACACTGACCAATCAGAACTCAGCCACACTGACCAATCAGGACACAACTCCACTGACCAATCAGGACGCAGCAGCACTGACCAATCAGAACTCAGCTGCACTGACCAATCAGAACTCAGCTGCACTGACCAATCAGACTCAACCGTATCGACCAATCAGGATGCAGGAGCACTGACCAATCAGGACTCAATCTTACTGACCAATCAGGACTCAGCTGCACTGACCAATCAGAACTCGGCTGCACTGACCAATCAGGACACTTCTGCACCGACCAATCAGGACTCAGCTTCACTGACCAATCAGAATTCAGCCACACTGACCAATCAGGACACAACTCCACTGACCAATCAGGACTCAGCAGCGCTGACCAATCAGGACTCACCTGCACTGACCAATCAGAACTCAGCCTCACTGACCAATCAGGACACAACTGCACCGACCAATCAGGACTCAGCTGCACTGACCAATCAGAATTCGGCCACACTGACCAATCAGGACACAATTGCACTGACCAATCAGGACTCAGCTGCACTGACCAATCAGGACTCAGCTGCACTGACCAATCAGAATTCAGCCGCACTGACCAATCAGGACACAACTGCCCTGACCAATCAGTACGCAGCTGTATTGACCAATCAGGACTCAGCTGCACTGACCAATCAGAACTCAGCCACACTGACCAATCAGGACACAGCTTCACTGACCAATCAGAAATCAGCCTCACTGACCAATCAGGGCACAACTGCACTGACCTGTCAGGACTCAGCTGCACTGACCAATCAGAACTCAGCTGCACTGACTAATCAGGACACAACTGCACCGTCCAGGGGCTCTGTCCAGCCCTCGCTCCCGTCTGCCCGGACCCCCATCATGGTGTGGAGGGCGCCCCCCTGCTCCCCGGGAGGGGAAGGGACCCGCAGTGCCGCCGGCCAGGGTGGCCTCTGCGCACCTGGCTGAGGCATCAGCAGCCAGCCGGGCTCTGGGGAGGCCTCGGGAGGGTCCTGCCATACCCTGACCTTCGTCCCTATGTCACCGAGGCTGCGCAGGAAAGGAGCAGACACATGACGCCAGAGGTGAACAGGCGAGTCATCCTTCCAACGTCACCAAGCACATGATGGGGACTCCTGGGACTGCGGGACACGGTCTGCCATAAGTCTCCAGGACGACAGGGTCAGACAATCGGGGGAAGGCATCTCATTTCCAAACTCCTTTTACTTGGGGGACCAGACAGCAGGCTGTCAACACCCCGATACATTATTATTTTTTTTCTCTCTCTCTTTTTCTTTTTTTTATTTCAGCTCATCATGGGAGTACATAAGTTTAGGTCATATACACTGTCCATGTCCCGCCCATGCCCCCGAGTCAGAGTCCCAAGCGCGTCCGTTCTCATTCTCCAGACAGTGCGCCTGGTACTCATCATGTAGTCATACCTCCATCCCCTCCCCCCCCAACACCCCGATACATTATGAAGACTGTGTCACCCCCACCAGGAGGCTGCCAGGGCCTTGAGAAGGGGTGGCAGGTCCTTCAGGCGTGGGGAGGCGGCGTGGGTGCCCGTGCTCATGGCCCATTTGCTATTTTAAAAACTACCCGTGAGAGGAGCCCCCACGGCAGAGCTGCACCCCTCCCACCGCTCTCCTGCAGAGAGACTCGCCCAGGGCCCACGGGGGTCCGCAGGTGAGCCAGGGGCGGGGTCTGCCAGTCACCCCGCGCTCTCCTTGCAGAAACTGCTGCGGGACCCTGGTCCCCCTTCCCTGGGTGGGCTCTGGGTCTGGAAACGAGCTTGGGTTAGAACTGGGCGTGAAAAAGTCATTTTCCACTTGCCCCCACCAAGGCCACCTCGGGCAGAAGAGCGGTGACGTCCTTTTGCTCTCAGATGTGGGCCCCAGGGTGCCCTCACTCTCCCCAGCTCTGCACCACCTTTTCTTCCTTGTCTACGGCGGTACCACCCTGAACGCGCCTGGTCTTGGCTGATCTCGGACGCTAAGCAGGGTCAGGCCTGGTTAGTACTTGGTCACCCCAGCAACCCCAGCCTTCTGTAAAGGCTGCAGTTGCCCCACCCTGTGGGCGGAAGTCCTCTGCCAACCCCACATCCACAGCCCTCACTGCGCTCCCTGACTGCACCTGGACAGACCCAGGGCTGCTCCTGGGGCAGGACCCCAGGCACAGGCTCTCTGAATCATCTCTGGGTGTCCGGAATAGGTTCTCTGCTCCGACCTGCAGGGCATTCACACCCTGCTTCCCGAGGTCCTGGGTGCTCATTGCCCACAGGACTGGCAAATAGTGGCAAAATACTAAAATTGTCACCTACAGTTACATCTGTGGTCAAGTGTCGGAGGCGAGTAAGTAGCTGCTTCTAAACGTGTTGCAGAACTTGGGGGAAGAAGGGAAAGCCCCCAGTTTAGCAGCAAAGGTCCCGGGCAAACTGGGACAGTTGCCATAACAGATGGAGACGCTGCTCCAAGACCAGGGAAGCAGGCTGCGGGCGCCCGAGTCCCAGCCCCTGTTGGTCTCCTGCACAGAGGTGCAAAGTCTCCGGGCCCCAAGCAGCCCGGGGAAGGAAATCCCTGCCCCTCCTCTGCAGCCAGGCCTCTGGCCCAGGGGGTGTGACCCTCAGTTCTCTTAGGCAAGGGACCTCCAGCCAGCCTGGGGCAGGGATCAGGCCAAAGCTCTGCCCACCCCGCTCCCCGCAAGGACTTATTTGGCCTCTGCCCCCTCACCGAACGGCTGCAAATGGAGCAGCCTCGGCCAACCACGGAGGGCTGCATGTTCCCGGGAGGGAAGGGCACTGTCCCAGGCCAGTGCCTGCCTCCCCACCTGAAGGACCGCAGGGCCAGCACGGATCCCATCCGCAGGGCACAGGGGCACCAACCTGGCCCTGACTCCAGCCCTGCAACGGGCACACACGTGGGCAGTTAGGGCTGCACTGGCTCTTTTCCCCAGCAGCGACAGAAGCTGTGATCGAAGCTCTCGCCAGACCCGTGCAAGCCACCCAAAGCCCGGGCTCAGTCTCAAGCTCTGGGTGGACTTGGCTGACCCTGAGCAGGCTGAGCCCCCATCACTAGGAAATTTACCTAAAATCAGGAACTTGCTCACCACTTTGAGTCCCCTCAACCTTGGCTAAACTAATAGTAATTGCATTTAAAAACGTGTCTGCCTTTACTCTTACCTGAGACTTTGACATTCAAAGCGTCCGTCAGTTCAGTCGTCAAGAGTAGTTACTGCTGTGTCACATTTAGGTGGGTCTAAGCTGACATTCAGGCCAGACGAGGGTCAGGCGAGGGCTGGGTGAGGCCTCGGGCACAGCTCTGGTTTGTGCTGTCCAGGGTTTGAGTCCCAGGCCCGCTTTGGCCTTTTCACTGGTTTGTGTGCCTCAGTTTCCCCACGAGGACGACCAGAATAGCTAGTGCGTGTTAGCGCTGTCCCCGCGGACCACGAGCACGCGCTGCATGATCTGTTTCCGCCAGCCACGTTCAGCGACTCATTACGACGCCCGTCACGATGCTGCTCGCGGGGAGTGTCAGGCTTGGCCCGCTCGGGACCGCGGGGTGCGCCGGCCCCGACCCCTCTCCCCTCCCCTGTCCGCCCGGCCCCGCCCCCGCCCCTTCAGCCCGGCCCCGCCCCTCCCGTCCGCCCCAACCCCCCCAGCCCGGCGCCGCGGCTCCGCTCGTCCCCCCGCGGCCACACGGGGGCGCAGCCGGACAGCGGGCAAGGGCGGGGCGGGGCGGGGCGGGAGGACGGGATGGGGAGAGGACTGAGAGGGGCAGGGAAGGGGGGGCGCCGGGGAGGCGGGGGTCTGGCGTGTGGAGGGGCAGGTGGGGGATGGGAGGGGAGGGGGTGGACGGGCAGGTGGGGGATGGGGCGGGAGGCGGGCCCAGGAGGTCGGGCCTCCGGCGAAACATGGGGAGAAGGCCTGAGGGGTCCCCGGGAGCGGAGCCTTCAGCCCCGCGGCCTTTCCCTGCCAGGGCTGGGGGTGCGCTGGGCCCCACGGCCCCCTGGAAGGGGTGCGGGGTCTCGGGAGCTCCTGCCAAGGCGCCCCGCCCCGGGCCGCGGGCAGAGGGTCCCAGAGCCGGACGCGCAGCTGGGGGCGCCAGGCCCACCTGGGAAAGCCCAGGCAGCGCTGGAAAGTGGGAGGCGGGGCCTTTCCCTCCTCCGTGTTTAAGGCTTCAGGTGGCCCTGTGGCCTGGCGGGCCGTGGAAGGCGGAGGAGGTGGGTGTGGTGGCCCCTGCCGGGCACCAGGTGCTCCTCCCAGGCCCAGCGCGCGCCAGGCCCCACCCCAGCGCCTGGCCGGGTGCAGACGGGTGCGCTGCTGTCTGCCCAGCCCCCACCCCACTAGGTCCGTGGCTCAGGGCAGATTCCCAAACCTACCCCAGGATGAGGGCAGCCGCTGCCACACTGCACTGGCTGGTGGGAGGGCGGGGACGTAGGCTCTTTCCTGGGGACCGTCTCCAGCCTGTCTGCCCAGGGCACGCCCGGTGAGGGATGCAACCCGGTGTCTCCCCCAGTGCCCCGTAAGCAGGGTGGGCCCCATCGGGCTGGCACGGCATCTCCATCTGAGCCAACCCCGCAACGGCAGGAGCAGCCCCCTCCGCGCTATGACTCAGCACACACACCTGTGCGGTTCAGGCCAGCCCAACAGGTAGAATCTTCTCTTCTCTCGACAAAGGATGAAGGTTTCCCTCTGCAGAGCGAGGCTTCCCAAGTCCCTCAGCAGACCTCAAGGTCACCCACATCTCGGACCCGGGTTTTAGCCTTGGGGCAGGCCCTGCCCTGGGAGAGAAGGGACAGGGTCGCAGGACACGGCTGTGGCTCTGGTCAGGTCCCTGCCTGGCTGGGACAGCATGTTTCCCCAGCTGCACTGACCAGTCAGAACTAAGCCGCACTGACCAATCGGGACACAACTGCACGGTCCAATCAGACTCAGCTGCACCGACCAATCAGGACTCGGCTGCACTGAAAAATAAGACTCAGCTGTAATGACCAATCAGGCCTCAGCTACACTGACCAATCAGAACTCAGCCACACTGACCAATCAGGACACAACTCCACTGACCAATCAGGACGCAGCAGCACTGACCAATCAGAACTCAGCTGCACTGACCAATCAGAACGCAGCTGCACTGACCAATCAGACTCAACCGTATCGACCAATCAGGATGCAGGAGCACTGACCAATCAGAACTCAGCCTTACTGACCAATCAGGACTCAGCAGCGCTGACCAATCAGGACTCACCTGCACTGACCAATCAGAACTTAGCCTCACTGACCAATCAGGACACAACTGCACCGACCAATCAGGACTCAGCTGCACTGACCAATCAGAATTCAGCCACACTGACCAATCAGGACACAATTGCACTGACCAATCAGGACTCAGCTGCACTGACCAATCAGAATTCAGCCACACTGACCAATCAGGACACCATTGCACTGACCAATCAGGACTCAGCTGCACTGACCAATCAGGACTCAGCTGCACTGACCAATCAGAACTCGGCTGCACTGACCAATCAGGACACTTCTGCACAGACCAATCAGGACTCAGCTTCACTGACCAATCAGAATTCAGCCACACTGACCAATCAGGACACAACTCCACTGACCAATCAGGACTCAGCAGCGCTGACCAATCAGGACTCACCTGCACTGACCAATCAGAACTCAGCCTCACTGACCAATCAGGACACAACTGCACCGACCAATCAGGACTCAGCTGCACTGACCAATCAGAATTCGGCCACACTGACCAATCAGGACCCAATTGCACTGACCAATCAGGACTCAGCTGCACTGACCAATCAGAACTCGGCTGCACTGACCAATCAGGACACTTCTGCACCGACCAATCAGGACTCAGCTTCACTGACCAAGCAGAACTCAGCCGCACGGACCAATCAGGACACTTCTGCACCGACCAATCAGGACTCAGCTTCACTGACCAAGCAGAATTCAGCCGCACGGACCAATCAGGACACAACTGCCCTGACCAATCAGTACGCAGCTGTATTGACCAATCAGGACTCAGCTGCACTGACCAATCAGAACTCAGCCACACTGACCAATCAGGACACAGCTTCACTGACCAATCAGAAATCAGCCTCACTGACCAATCAGGGCACAACTGCACTGACCTGTCAGGACTCAGCTGCACTCACAAATCAGAACTCAGCGGCACTGACTAATCAGGACACAACTGCACCGTCCAGGGGCTCTGTCCAGCCCTCGCTCCCGTCTGCCCGGACCCCCATCATGGTGTGGAGGGCGCCCCCCTGCTCCCCGGGAGGGGAAGGGACCCGCAGTGCCGCCGGCCAGGGTGGCCTCTGCGCACCTGGCTGAGGCATCAGCAGCCAGCCGGGCTCTGGGGAGGCCTCGGGAGGGTCCTGCCATACCCTGACCTTCGTCCCTATGTCACCGAGGCTGCGCAGGAAAGGAGCAGACACATGACGCCAGAGGTGAACAGGCGAGTCATCCTTCCAACGTCACCGAGCACATGATGGGGACTCCTGGGACTGCGGGACACGGTCTGCCATAAGTCTCCAGGATGACAGGGTCAGACAATCGGGGGAAGGCATCTCATTTCCAAACTCCTTTTACTTGGGGGACCAGACAGCAGGCTGTCAACACCCCGATACATTATTATTTTTTTTCTCTCTCTTTTTCTTTTTTTTATTTCAGCTCATCATGGGAGTACATAAGTTTAGGTCATATACACTGTCCATGTCCCGCCCATGCCCCCGAGTCAGAGTCCCAAGCGCGTCCGTTCTCATTCTCCAGACAGTGCGCCTGGTACTCATCATGTAGTCATACCTCCATCCCCTCCCCCCCCAACACCCCGATACATTATGAAGACTGTGTCACCCCCACCAGGAGGCTGCCAGGGCCTTGAGAAGGGGTGGCAGGTCCTTCAGGCGTGGGGAGGCGGCGTGGGTGCCCGTGCTCATGGCCCATTTGCTATTTTAAAAACTACCCGTGAGAGGAGCCCCCACGGCAGAGCTGCACCCCTCCCACCGCTCTCCTGCAGAGAGACTCGCCCAGGGCCCACGGGGGTCCGCAGGTGAGCCAGGGGCGGGGTCTGCCAGTCACCCCGCGCTCTCCTTGCAGAAACTGCTGCGGGACCCTGGTCCCCCTTCCCTGGGTGGGCTCTGGGTCTGGAAACGAGCTTGGGTTAGAACTGGGCGTGAAAAAGTCATTTTCCACTTGCCCCCACCAAGGCCACCTCGGGCAGAAGAGCGGTGACATCCTTTTGCTCTCAGATGTGGGCCCCAGGGTGCCCTCACTCTCCCCAGCTCTGCACCACCTTTTCTTCCTTGTCTACGGCGGTACCACCCTGAACGCGCCTGGTCTTGGCTGATCTCGGACGCTAAGCAGGGTCAGGCCTGGTTAGTACTTGGTGACCCCAGCAACCCCAGCCTTCTGTAAAGGCTGCAGTTGCCCCACCCTGTGGGCGGAAGTCCTCTGCCAACCCCACATCCACAGCCCTCACTGCGCTCCCTGACTGCACCTGGACAGACCCAGGGCTGCTCCTGGGGCAGGACCCCAGGCACAGGCTCTCTGAATCATCTCTGGGTGTCCGGAATAGGTTCTCTGCTCCGACCTGCAGGGCATTCACACCCTGCTTCCCGAGGTCCTGGGTGCTCATTGCCCACAGGACTGGCAAATAGTGGCAAAATACTAAAATTGTCACCTACAGTTACATCTGTGGTCAAGTGTCGGAGGCGAGTAAGTAGCTGCTTCTAAGCGTGTTGCAGAACTTGGGGGAAGAGGGGAAAGCCCCCAGTTTAGCAGCAAAGGTCCCGGGCAAACTGGGACAGTTGCCATAACAGATGGAGACGCTGCTCCAAGACCAGGGAAGCAGGCTGCGGGCGCCCGAGTCCCAGCCCCTGTTGGTCTCCTGCACAGAGGTGCAAAGTCTCCGGGCCCCAAGCAGCCCGGGGAAGGAAATCCCTGCCCCTCCTCTGCAGCCAGGCCTCTGGCCCAGGGGGTGTGACCCTCAGTTCTCTTAGGCAAGGGACCTCCAGCCAGCCTGGGGCAGGGATCAGGCCAAAGCTCTGCCCACCCCGCTCCCCGCAAGGACTTATTTGGCCTCTGCCCCCTCACCGAACGGCTGCAAATGGAGCAGCCTCGGCCAACCACGGAGGGCTGCATGTTCCCGGGAGGGAAGGGCACTGTCCCAGGCCAGTGCCTGCCTCCCCACCTGAAGGACCGCAGGGCCAGCACGGATCCCATCCGCAGGGTACAGGGGCACCAACCTGGCCCTGACTCCAGCCCTGCAACGGGCACACACGTGGGCAGTTAGGGCTGCACTGGCTCTTGTCCCCAGCAGCGACAGAAGCTGTGATCGAAGCTCTCGCCAGACCCGTGCAAGCCACCCAAAGCCCGGGCTCAGTCTCAAGCTCTGGGTGGACTTGGCTGACCCTGAGCAGGCTGAGCCCCGTCACTAGGAAATTTACCTAAAATCAGGAACTTGCTCACCACTTTGAGTCCCCTCAACCTTGGCTAAACTAATGGTAATTGCATTTAAAAACGTGTCTGCCTTTACTCTTACCTGAGACTTTGACATTCAAAGCGTCCGTCAGTTCAGTCGTCAAGTGTAGTTACTGCTGTGTCACATTTAGGTGGGTCTAAGCTGACATTCAGGCCAGACGAGGGTCAGGCGAGGGCTGGGTGAGGCCTCGGGCACAGCTCTGGTTTGTGCTGTCCAGGGTTTGAGTCCCAGGCCCGCTTTGGCCTTTTCACTGGTTTGTGTGCCTCAGTTTCCCCACGAGGACGACCAGAATAGCTAGTGCGTGTTAGCGCTGTCCCCGCGGACCACGAGCACGCGCTGCATGATCTGTTTCCGCCAGCCACGTTCAGCGACTCATTACGACGCCCGTCACGATGCTGCTCGCCGGGAGTGTCAGGCTTGGCCCGCTCGGGACCGCGGGGTGCGCTGGCCCCGACCCCTCTCCCCTCCCCTGTCCGCCCGGCCCCGCCCCCGCCCCCTCAGCCCGGCCCCGCCCCTCCCGTCCGTCCCCACCCCCCCAGCCCGGCGCCGCGGCTCCGCTCGTCCCCCCGCGGCCACACGGGGGCGCAGCCGGACAGCGGGCAAGGGCGGGGCGGGGCGGGGCGGGAGGACGGGATGGGGAGAGGACTGAGAGGGGCAGGGAAGGGGGGGCGCCGGGGAGGCGGGGGTCTGGCGTGTGGAGGGGCAGGTGGGGGATGGGAGGGGAGGGGGTGGACGGGCAGGTGGGGGATGGGGCGGGAGGCGGGCCCAGGAGGTCGGGCCTCCGGCGAAACATGGGGAGAAGGCCTGAGGGGTCCCCGGGAGCGGAGCCTTCAGCCCCGCGGCCTTTCCCTGCCAGGGCTGGGGGTGCGCTGGGCCCCACGGCCCCCTGGAAGGGGTGCGGGGTCTCGGGAGCTCCTGCCAAGGCGCCCCGCCCCGGGCCGCGGGCAGAGGGTCCCAGAGCCGGACGCGCAGCTGGGGGCGCCAGGCCCACCTGGGAAAGCCCAGGCAGCGCTGGAAAGTGGGAGGCGGGGCCTTTCCCTCCTCCGTGTTTAAGGCTTCAGGTGGCCCTGTGGCCTGGCGGGCCGTGGAAGGCGGAGGAGGTGGGTGTGGTGGCCCCTGCCGGGCACCAGGTGCTCCTCCCAGGCCCAGCGCGCGCCAGGCCCCACCCCAGCGCCTGGCCGGGTGCAGACGGGTGCGCTGCTGTCTGCCCAGCCCCCACCCCACTAGGTCCGTGGCTCAGGGCAGATTCCCAAACCTACCCCAGGATGAGGGCAGCCGCTGCCACACTGCACTGGCTGGTGGGAGGGCGGGGACGTAGGCTCTTTCCTGGGGACCGTCTCCAGCCTGTCTGCCCAGGGCACGCCCGGTGAGGGATGCAACCCGGTGTCTCCCCCAGTGCCCCGTAAGCAGGGTGGGCCCCATCGGGCTGGCACGGCATCTCCATCTGAGCCAACCCCGCAACGGCAGGAGCAGCCCCCTCCGCGCTATGACTCAGCACACACACCTGTGCGGTTCAGGCCAGCCCAACAGGTAGAATCTTCTCTTCTCTCGACAAAGGATGAAGGTTTCCCTCTGCAGAGCGAGGCTTCCCAAGTCCCTCAGCAGACCTCAAGGTCACCCACATCTCGGACCCGGGTTTTAGCCTTGGGGCAGGCCCTGCCCTGGGAGAGAAGGGACAGGGTCGCAGGACACGGCTGTGGCTCTGGTCAGGTCCCTGCCTGGCTGGGACAGCATGTTTCCCCAGCTGCACTGACCAGTCAGAACTAAGCCGCACTGACCAATCGGGACACAACTGCACTGTCCAATCAGACTCAGCTGCACCGACCAATCAGGACTCGGCTGCACTGAAAAATAAGACTCAGCTGTAATGACCAATCAGGCCTCAGCTACACTGACCAATCAGAACTCAGCCACACTGACCAATCAGGACACAACTCCACTGACCAATCAGGACGCAGCAGCACTGACCAATCAGAACTCAGCTGCACTGACCAATCAGAACGCAGCTGCACTGACCAATCAGACTCAACCGTATCGACCAATCAGGATGCAGGAGCACTGACCAATCAGAACTCAGCCTTACTGACCAATCAGGACTCAGCAGCGCTGACCAATCAGGACTCACCTGCACTGACCAATCAGAACTTAGCCTCACTGACCAATCAGGACACAACTGCACCGACCAATCAGGACTCAGCTGCACTGACCAATCAGAATTCAGCCACACTGACCAATCAGGACACAATTGCACTGACCAATCAGGACTCAGCTGCACTGACCAATCAGAATTCAGCCACACTGACCAATCAGGACACCATTGCACTGACCAATCAGGACTCAGCTGCACTGACCAATCAGGACTCAGCTGCACTGACCAATCAGAACTCGGCTGCACTGACCAATCAGGACACTTCTGCACAGACCAATCAGGACTCAGCTTCACTGACCAATCAGAATTCAGCCACACTGACCAATCAGGACACAACTCCACTGACCAATCAGGACTCAGCAGCGCTGACCAATCAGGACTCACCTGCACTGACCAATCAGAACTCAGCCTCACTGACCAATCAGGACACAACTGCACCGACCAATCAGGACTCAGCTGCACTGACCAATCAGAATTCGGCCACACTGACCAATCAGGACCCAATTGCACTGACCAATCAGGACTCAGCTGCACTGACCAATCAGGACTCAGCTGCACTGACCAATCAGAACTCAGCTGTACTGGCCAATCAGGACTCAGCTGCACTGACCAATCAGAACTCGGCTGCACTGACCAATCAGGACACTTCTGCACCGACCAATCAGGACTCAGCTTCACTGACCAAGCAGAATTCAGCCGCACGGACCAATCAGGACACAACTGCCCTGACCAATCAGTACGCAGCTGTATTGACCAATCAGGACTCAGCTGCACTGACCAATCAGAACTCAGCCACACTGACCAATCAGGACACAGCTTCACTGACCAATCAGAAATCAGCCTCACTGACCAATCAGGGCACAACTGCACTGACCTGTCAGGACTCAGCTGCACTCACAAATCAGAACTCAGCGGCACTGACTAATCAGGACACAACTGCACCGTCCAGGGGCTCTGTCCAGCCCTCGCTCCCGTCTGCCCGGACCCCCATCATGGTGTGGAGGGCGCCCCCCTGCTCCCCGGGAGGGGAAGGGACCCACAGTGCCGCCGGCCAGGGTGGCCTCTGCGCACCTGGCTGAGGCATCAGCAGCCAGCCGGGCTCTGGGGAGGCCTCGGGAGGGTCCTGCCATACCCTGACCTTCGTCCCTATGTCACCGAGGCTGCGCAGGAAAGGAGCAGACACATGACGCCAGAGGTGAACAGGCGAGTCATCCTTCCAACGTCACCGAGCACATGATGGGGACTCCTGGGACTGCGGGACACGGTCTGCCATAAGTCTCCAGGATGACAGGGTCAGACAATCGGGGGAAGGCATCTCATTTCCAAACTCCTTTTACTTGGGGGACCAGACAGCAGGCTGTCAACACCCCGATACATTATTATTTTTTTTCTCTCTCTTTTTCTTTTTTTTATTTCAGCTCATCATGGGAGTACATAAGTTTAGGTCATATACACTGTCCATGTCCCGCCCATGCCCCCGAGTCAGAGTCCCAAGCGCGTCCGTTCTCATTCTCCAGACAGTGCGCCTGGTACTCATCATGTAGTCATACCTCCATCCCCTCCCCCCCCAACACCCCGATACATTATGAAGACTGTGTCACCCCCACCAGGAGGCTGCCAGGGCCTTGAGAAGGGGTGGCAGGTCCTTCAGGCGTGGGGAGGCGGCGTGGGTGCCCGTGCTCATGGCCCATTTGCTATTTTAAAAACTACCCGTGAGAGGAGCCCCCACGGCAGAGCTGCACCCCTCCCACCGCTCTCCTGCAGAGAGACTCGCCCAGGGCCCACGGGGGTCCGCAGGTGAGCCAGGGGCGGGGTCTGCCAGTCACCCCGCGCTCTCCTTGCAGAAACTGCTGCGGGACCCTGGTCCCCCTTCCCTGGGTGGGCTCTGGGTCTGGAAACGAGCTTGGGTTAGAACTGGGCGTGAAAAAGTCATTTTCCACTTGCCCCCACCAAGGCCACCTCGGGCAGAAGAGCGGTGACGTCCTTTTGCTCTCAGATGTGGGCCCCAGGGTGCCCTCACTCTCCCCAGCTCTGCACCACCTTTTCTTCCTTGTCTACGGCGGTACCACCCTGAACGCGCCTGGTCTTGGCTGATCTCGGACGCTAAGCAGGGTCAGGCCTGGTTAGTACTTGGTCACCCCAGCAACCCCAGCCTTCTGTAAAGGCTGCAGTTGCCCCACCCTGTGGGCGGAAGTCCTCTGCCAACCCCACATCCACAGCCCTCACTGCGCTCCCTGACTGCACCTGGACAGACCCAGGGCTGCTCCTGGGGCAGGACCCCAGGCACAGGCTCTCTGAATCATCTCTGGGTGTCCGGAATAGGTTCTCTGCTCCGACCTGCAGGGCATTCACACCCTGCTTCCCGAGGTCCTGGGTGCTCATTGCCCACAGGACTGGCAAATAGTGGCAAAATACTAAAATTGTCACCTACAGTTACATCTGTGGTCAAGTGTCGGAGGCGAGTAAGTAGCTGCTTCTAAGCGTGTTGCAGAACTTGGGGGAAGAGGGGAAAGCCCCCAGTTTAGCAGCAAAGGTCCCGGGCAAACTGGGACAGTTGCCATAACAGATGGAGACGCTGCTCCAAGACCAGGGAAGCAGGCTGCGGGCGCCCGAGTCCCAGCCCCTGTTGGTCTCCTGCACAGAGGTGCAAAGTCTCCGGGCCCCAAGCAGCCCGGGGAAGGAAATCCCTGCCCCTCCTCTGCAGCCAGGCCTCTGGCCCAGGGGGTGTGACCCTCAGTTCTCTTAGGCAAGGGACCTCCAGCCAGCCTGGGGCAGGGATCAGGCCAAAGCTCTGCCCACCCCGCTCCCCGCAAGGACTTATTTGGCCTCTGCCCCCTCACCGAACGGCTGCAAATGGAGCAGCCTCGGCCAACCACGGAGGGCTGCATGTTCCCGGGAGGGAAGGGCACTGTCCCAGGCCAGTGCCTGCCTCCCCACCTGAAGGACCGCAGGGCCAGCACGGATCCCATCCGCAGGGTACAGGGGCACCAACCTGGCCCTGACTCCAGCCCTGCAACGGGCACACACGTGGGCAGTTAGGGCTGCACTGGCTCTTGTCCCCAGCAGCGACAGAAGCTGTGATCGAAGCTCTCGCCAGACCCGTGCAAGCCACCCAAAGCCCGGGCTCAGTCTCAAGCTCTGGGTGGACTTGGCTGACCCTGAGCAGGCTGAGCCCCATCACTAGGAAATTTACCTAAAATCAGGAACTTGCTCACCACTTTGAGTCCCCTCAACCTTGGCTAAACTAATAGTAATTGCATTTAAAAACGTGTCTGCCTTTACTCTTACCTGAGACTTTGACATTCAAAGCGTCCGTCAGTTCAGTCGTCAAGAGTAGTTACTGCTCTGTCACATTTAGGTGGGTCTAAGCTGACATTCAGGCCAGACGAGGGTCAGGCGAGGGCTGGGTGAGGCCTCGGGCACAGCTCTGGTTTGTGCTGTCCAGGGTTTGAGTCCCAGGCCCGCTTTGGCCTTTTCACTGGTTTGTGTGCCTCAGTTTCCCCACGAGGACGACCAGAATAGCTAGTGCGTGTTAGCGCTGTCCCCGCGGACCACGAGCACCCGCTGCATGATCTGTTTCCACCAGCCACGTTCAGCGACTCATTACGACGCCCGTCACGATGCTGCTCGCGGGGAGTGTCAGGCTTGGCCCGCCCGGGACCGCGGGGTGCGCCGGCCCCGACCCCTCTCCCCTCCCCTGTCCGCCCCGGCCCCGCCGCCACTCCTCTCCCGTCAGCCCGGCCCCGCCCCCGCCCCCGCCCCCTCAGCCCGGCCCCGCCCCTCCCGTCCGTCCCCACCCCCCCAGCCCGGCGCCGCGGCTCCGCTCTTCCCCCCGCGGCCACACGGGGGCGCAGCCGGACAGCGGGCAAGGGCGGGGCGGGGCGGGAGGACCGGGATGGGGAGAGGACTGAGAGGGGCAGGGAAGGGGGGGCGCCGGGGAGGCGGGGGTCTGGCGTGTGGAGGGGCAGGTGGGGGATGGGAGGGGAGGGGGTGGACGGGCAGGTGGGGGATGGGACGGGAGGCGGGCCCAGGAGGTCGGGCCTCCGGCGAAACATGGGGAGAAGGCCTGAGGGGTCCCCGGGAGCGGAGCCTTCAGCCCCGCGGCCTTTCCCTGCCAGGGCTGGGGGTGCGCTGGGCCCCACGGCCCCCTGGAAGAGGTGCGGTGTCTCGGGAGCTCCTGCCAAGGCGCCCCGCCCCGGGCCGCGGGCAGAGGGTCCCAGAGCCGGACGTGCAGCTGGGGGCGCCAGGCCCACCTGGGAAAGCCCAGGCAGCGCTGGAAAGTGGGAGGCGGGGCCTTTCCCTCCTCCCCGTTTAAGGCTTCAGGTGGCCCTGTGGCCTGGCGGGCCGTGGAAGGCGGAGGAGGTGGGTGTGGTGGCCCCTGCCGGGCACCAGGTGCTCCTCCCAGGCCCAGCGCGAGCCAGGCCCCACCCCAGCGCCTGGCCGGGTGCAGACGGGTGCGCTGCTGTCTGCCCAGCCCCCACCCCACTAGGTCCGTGGCTCAGGGCAGATTCCCAAACCTACCCCAGGATGAGGGCAGCTGCTGCCACACTGCACTGGCTGGTGGGAGGGCGGGGACGTAGACTCTTTCCTGGGGACCGTCTCCAGCCTGTCTGCCCAGTGCACGCCCGGTCAGGGATGCAACCCGGTGTCTCCCCCAGTCCCCCGTAAGCAGGGTGGGCCCCGTCGGGCTGGCACGGCGTCTCCATCTGAGCCAACCCCGCAACGGCAGGAGCAGCCCCCTCCGCGCTATGACTCAGCACACACACCTGTGCGGTTCAGGCCAGCCCAACAGGTAGAATCTTCTCTTCTCTCGACAAAGGATGAAGGTTTCCCTCTGCAGAGCGAGGCTTCCCAAGTCCCTCAGCAGACCTCAAGGTCACCCACATCTCGGACCCGGGTTTTAGCCTTGGGGCAGGCCCTGCCCTGGGAGAGAAGGGACAGGGTCGCAGGACACGGCTGTGGCTCTGGTCAGGTCCCTGCCTGGCTGGGACAGCATGTTTCCCCAGCTGCACTGACCAGTCAGAACTCAGCCGCACTGACCAATCGGGAGACAACTGCACTGTCGAATCAGACTCAGCTGCACCGACCAATCAGGACTCGGCTGCACTGAAAAATAAGACTCAGCTGTAATGACCAATCAGGCCTCAGCTACACTGACCAATCAGAACTCAGCCACACTGACCAATCAGGACACAACTCCACAGACCAATCAGGACGCAGCAGCACTGACCAATCAGAACTCAGCTGCACTGACCAATCAGAACTCAGCTGCACTGACCAATCAGACTCAACCGTATCAACCAATCAGGATGCAGGAGCACTGACCAATCAGGACTCAATCTTACTGACCAATCAGGACTCAGCTGCACTGACCAATCAGAACTCGGCTGCACTGACCAATCAGGACACTTCTGCACCGACCAATCAGGACTCAGCTTCACTGACCAATCAGAATTCAGCCACACTGACCAATCAGGACACAACTCCACTGACCAATCAGGACTCAGCAGCGCTGACCAATCAGGACTCACCTGCACTGACCAATCAGAACTCAGCCTCACTGACCAATCAGGACACAACTGCACCGACCAATCAGGACTCAGCTGCACTGACCAATCAGAATTCGGACACACTGACCAATCAGGACACAATTGCACTGACCAATCAGGACTCAGCTGCACTGACCAATCAGGACTCAGCTGCACTGACCAATCAGAATTCAGCCGCACTGACCAATCAGGACACAACTGCCCTGACCAATCAGTACGCAGCTGTATTGACCAATCAGGACTCAGCTGCACTGACCAATCAGAACTCAGCCACACTGACCAATCAGGACACATCTTCACTGACCAATCAGAAATCAGCCTCACTGACCAATCAGGGCACAACTGCACTGACCTGTCAGGACTCAGCTGCACTGACCAATCAGAACTCAGCTGCACTGACTAATCAGGACACAACTGCACCGTCCAGGGGCTCTGTCCAGCCCTCGCTCCCGTCTGCCCGGACCCCCATCATGGTGTGGAGGGCGCCCCCCTGCTCCCCGGGAGGGGAAGGGACCCGCAGTGCCGCCGGCCAGGGTGGCCTCTGCGCACCTGGCTGAGGCATCAGCAGCCAGCCGGGCTCTGGGGAGGCCTCGGGAGGGTCCTGCCATACCCTGACCTTCGTCCCTATGTCACCGAGGCTGCGCAGGAAAGGAGCAGACACATGACGCCAGAGGTGAACAGGCGAGTCATCCTTCCAACGTCACCGAGCACATGATGGGGACTCCTGGGACTGCGGGACACGGTCTGCCATAAGTCTCCAGGACGACAGGGTCAGACAATCGGGGGAAGGCATCTCATTTCCAAACTCCTTTTACTTGGGGGACCAGACAGCAGGCTGTCAACACCCCGATACATTATTATTTTTTTTCTCTCTCTCTTTTTCTTTTTTTTATTTCAGCTCATCATGGGGGTACATAAGTTTAGGTCATATACACTGTCCATGTCCCGCCCATGCCCCCGAGTCAGAGTCCCAAGCGCGTCCGTTCTCATTCTCCAGACAGTGCGCCTGGTACTCATCATGTAGTCATACCTCCATCCCCTGCCCCCCCCAACACCCCGATACATTATTAAGACTGTGTCACCCCCACCAGGAGGCTGCCAGGGCCTTGAGAAGGGGTGGCAGGTCCTTCAGGCGTGGGGAGGCGGCGTGGGTGCCCGTGCTCATGGCCCATTTGCTATTTTAAAAACTACCCGTGAGAGGAGCCCCCACGGCAGAGCTGCACCCCTCCCACCGCTCTCCTGCAGAGAGACTCGCCCAGGGCCCACGGGGGTCCGCAGGTGAGCCAGGGGCGGGGTCTGCCAGTCACCCCGCGCTCTCCTTGCAGAAACTGCTGCGGGACCCTGGTCCCCCTTCCCTGGGTGGGCTCTGGGTCTGGAAACGAGCTTGGGTTAGAACTGGGCGTGAAAAAGTCATTTTCCACTTGCCCCCACCAAGGCCACCTCGGGCAGAAGAGCGGTGATGTCCTTTTGCTCTCAGATGTGGGCCCCAGGGTGCCCTCACTCTCCCCAGCTCTGCACCACCTTTTCTTCCTTGTCTACGGCGGTACCACCCTGATTGCGCCCGGTCTTGGCTGATCTCGGACACTAAGCAGGGTCAGGCCTGGTTAGTACTTGGTGACCCCAGCAACCCCAGCCTTCTGTAAAGGCTGCAGTTGCCCCACCCTGTGGGCGGAAGTCCTCTGCCAACCCCACATCCACAGCCCTCACTGCGCTCCCTGACTGCACCTGGACAGACCCAGGGCTGCTCCTGGGGCAGGACCCCAGGCACAGGCTCTCTGAATCATCTCTGGGTGTCCGGAATAGGTTCTCTGCTCCGACCTGCAGGGCATTCACACCCTGCTTCCCGAGGTCCTGGGTGCTCATTGCCCACAGGACTGGCAAATAGTGGCAAAATACTAAAATTGTCACCTACAGTTACATCTGTGGTCAAGTGTCGGAGGCGAGTAAGTAGCTGCTTCTAAGCGTGTTGCAGAACTTGGGGGAAGAGGGGAAAGCCCCCAGTTTAGCAGCAAAGGTCCCGGGCAAACTGGGACAGTTGCCATAACAGATGGAGACGCTGCTCCAAGACCAGGGAAGCAGGCTGCGGGCGCCCGAGTCCCAGCCCCTGTTGGTCTCCTGCACAGAGGTGCAAAGTCTCCGGGCCCCAAGCAGCCCGGGGAAGGAAATCCCTGCACCTCCTCTGCAGCCAGGCCTCTGGCCCAGGGGGTGTGACCCTCAGTTCTCTTAGGCAAGGGACCTCCAGCCAGCCTGGGGCAGGGATCAGGCCAAAGCTCTGCCCACCCCGCTCCCCGCAAGGACTTATTTGGCCTCTGCCCCCTCACCGAACGGCTGCAAATGGAGCAGCCTCGGCCAACCACGGAGGGCTGCATGTTCCCGGGAGGGAAGGGCACTGTCCCAGGCCAGTGCCTGCCTCCCCACCTGAAGGACCGCAGGGCCAGCACGGATCCCATCCGCAGGGCACAGGGGCACCAACCTGGCCCTGACTCCAGCCCTGCAACGGGCACACACGTGGGCAGTTAGGGCTGCACTGGCTCTTGTCCCCAGCAGCGACAGAAGCTGTGATCGAAGCTCTCGCCAGACCCGTGCAAGCCACCCAAAGCCCGGGCTCAGTCTCAAGCTCTGGGTGGACTTGGCTGACCCTGAGCAGGCTGAGCCCCCATCACTAGGAAATTTACCTAAAATCAGGAACTTGCTCACCACTTTGAGTCCCCTCAACCTTGGCTAAACTAATAGTAATTGCATTTAAAAACGTGTCTGCCTTTACTCTTACCTGAGACTTTGACATTCAAAGCGTCCGTCAGTTCAGTCGTCAAGAGTAGTTACTGCTCTGTCACATTTAGGTGGGTCTAAGCTGACATTCAGGCCAGACGAGGGTCAGGCGAGGGCTGGGTGAGGCCTCGGGCACAGCTCTGGTTTGTGCTGTCCAGGGTTTGAGTCCCAGGCCCGCTTTGGCCTTTTCACTGGTTTGTGTGCCTCAGTTTCCCCACGAGGACGACCAGAATAGCTAGTGCGTGTTAGCGCTGTCCCCGCGGACCACGAGCACGCGCTGCATGATCTGTTTCCGCCAGCCACGTTCAGCGACTCATTACGACGCCCGTCACGATGCTGCTCGCGGGGAGTGTCAGGCTTGGCCCGCTCGGGACCGCGGGGTGCGCCGGCCCCGACCCCTCTCCCCTCCCCTGTCCGCACCGGCCCCGCCGCCACTCCTCTCCCGTCAGCCCGGCCCCGCCCCCGCCCCCGCCCCCTCAGCCTGGCCACGCCCCTCCCGTCCGTCCCCACCCCCCCAGCCCGGCGCCGCGGCTCCGCTCTTCCCCCCGCGGCCACACGGGGGCGCAGCCGGACAGCGGGCAAGGGCGGGGCGGGGCGGGAGGACCGGGATGGGGAGAGGACTGAGAGGGGCAGGGAAGGGGGGGCGCCGGGGAGGCGGGGGTCTGGCGTGTGGAGGGGCAGGTGGGGGATGGGAGGGGAGGGGGTGGACAGGCAGGTGGGGGATGGGACGGGAGGCGGAACCAGGAGGTCGGGCCTCCGGCGAAACATGGGGAGAAGGCCTGAGGGGTCCCCGGGAGCGGAGCCTTCAGCCCCGCGGCCTTTCCCTGCCAGGGCTGGGGGTGCGCTGGGCCCCACGGCCCCCTGGAAGGGGTGCGGGGTCTCGGGAGCTCCTGCCAAGGCGCCCCGCCCCGGGCCGCGGGCAGAGGGTCCCAGAGCCGGACGTGCAGCTGGGGGCGCCAGGCCCACCTGGGAAAGCCCAGGCAGCGCTGGAAAGTGGGAGGCGGGGCCTTTCCCTCCTCCCCGTTTAAGGCTTCAGGTGGCCCTGTGGCCTGGCGGGCCGTGGAAGGCGGAGGAGGTGGGTGTGGTGGCCCCTGCCGGGCACCAGGTGCTCCTCCCAGGCCCAGCGCGCGCCAGGCCCCACCCCAGCGCCTGGCCGGGTGCAGACGGGTGCGCTGCTGTCTGCCCAGCCCCCACCCCACTAGGTCCGTGGCTCAGGGCAGATTCCCAAACCTACCCCAGGATGAGGGCAGCCGCTGCCACACTGCACTGGCTGGTGGGAGGGCGGGGACGTAGGCTCCTTCCTGGGGACCGTCTCCAGCCTGTCTGCCCAGTGCACGCCCGGTCAGGGATGCAACCCGGTGTCTCCCCCAGTCCCCCGTAAGCAGGGTGGGCCCCGTCGGGCTGGCACGGCGTCTCCATCTGAGCCAACCCCGCAACGGCAGGAGCAGCCCCCTCCCCGCTATGACTCAGCACACACACCTGTGCGGTTCAGGCCAGCCCAACAGGTAGAATCTTCTCTTCTCTCGACAAAGGATGAAGGTTTCCCTCTGCAGAGCGAGGCTTCCCAAGTCCCTCAGCAGACCTCAACGTCACCCACATCTCGGACCCGGGTTTTAGCCTTGGGGCAGGCCCTGCCCTGGGAGAGAAGGGACAGGGTCGCAGGACACGGCTGTGGCTCTGGTCAGGTCCCTGCCTGGCTGGGACAGCATGTTTCCCCAGCTGCACTGACCAATCGGGACACAACTGCACTGTCCAATCAGACTCAGCTGCACCGACCAATCAGGACTCGGCTGCACTGAAAAATAAGACTCAGCTGTAATGACCAATCAGGCCTCAGCTACACTGACCAATCAGAACTCAGCCACACTGACCAATCAGGAGACAACTCCACTGACCAATCAGAACTCAGCTGCACTGACCAATCAGAACTCAGCTGCACTGACCAATCAGACTCAACCGTATCGACCAATCAGGATGCGGGAGCACTGACCAATCAGAACTCAGCCTTACTGACCAATCAGGACTCACCTCCACTGACCAATCAGAACTCAGCCTCACTGACCAATCAGGACACAACTGCACCGACCAATCAGGTCTCAGCTGCACTGACCAATCAGAATTCGGCCACACTGACCAATCAGGACACAATTGCACTGACCAATCAGGACTCAGCTGCACTGACCAGTCAGGACTCAGCTGCACTGACCAATCAGGGGGACTCAGCTGCACTGACCAATCAGAACTCAGCAGCACTGACCAATCAGGACACTTCTGCACCGACCAATCAGGACTCAGCTGAACTCACCAATCACACTCAGCCGTATTGACCAATCAGGACACAGCTGCACTGACCAATCAGAACTCAGTCTTATTGACCAATCAGCTCTCAGCTGCACTGACCAATCAGAACTCAGCCGCACTGACCAATCAGGACACAACTGCACTGACCAATCAGAACACAACTGCCCTGACCAATCAGGACTCAGCTGTACTGACCAATCAGAACTCACCCGCACTGACCAATCAGAACACAACTGCACTGACCAATCAGGACTCAGCTGTATTGACCAATCAAGACTCAGCTGCACTGACCAATCAGGACTCAGCTGCACTGACCAATCAGAACTCAGCTACACTGTCCAATCAGGACACAACTGCGCTGACCAATCAGGACTCAGCTGCACTGACCAATCAGAATTCAGCCGCACTGACCAATCTGGACACAACTGCACTGACCAATCAAGACCCAGCTTCATTGACCAATCGGGACGCAGCATCACTGACCAATCCGGACTCAGCTGCACTGATCAATCCAGACTCAGCTGCACCGACCAATCATGAAAGGTGTAAACCATGGCTAAGAGAAGTTGACGACAGTCTATTAAATGGAAAGAGCTACAGTATTCACAGATTTCAAAAAAATATTGTTAGAAGCAGTTTTCCCCTAAACTGATCTACAGACTAACCAGGATCCTCACTGAACCCTGGCAGCGCCTTTTTTTAGTGGAAATGACAAGCTGATCCTAACATGTGTATGGAAATTCAGAGCATCTAGACAATATGCCAGCCAAAACAATTTTGAAAGAGAACAAAATTGAAGAACTTACACAACCAGACATTCAATTTTACTACAAAGCTATGGCAATAAAGACAGTGTGATGCTGACATAAAGATGGACCTACAGACAAGTGGAACAGAATAGAGGTCCAGACTTAAACCTTTCATTTATGCTCAATCAATTTTAAACAAGGATATCAAGATAATTGGATGGGGAGAAATGACAGCTTAAACAAATGGGACTGTCTACAAAGGTCTCTTTGTATATCGTCTAGGGTACGCAAATAAGCCCAGATGCTTTTCAAATGGACAGGACTTAGTAATCTTTTGGCAGATGAGACTGGTCTAATATTGGTTTGATGGGAACGGCTAGGTCTTCAGCTAAATATGCATATATTTAAGGTTCTTACTTTTATGATGCTTTCTTGGCATGAAAATTTAGCCTGGGATGATGTCTATATTTTTCTGATGTCTCATGAAATTTTCCAAGCATAATTGTTAAGAATGAATAAATTGGGTAGATGTGGCTATGAAAAACCTTTGGAAATAAATTTTTGATAATGGTTACATTTTGTAATATGTTTACTTGGGGAGGTTTCTCAAATATTTTAAGTAAATATACCCTTAGGGTTTTACTAAGTGAAGTTAAATCATGAATATTCATTGAATATATAGATATTAACCAAATAAGAGAATTCTAAAACAGTAATTGAACATTAATTGAATAAGAGTTTAGACTCATATACTTTTGACTTCTTATTTCAAAGAAACAAAAGTTATCTGAGTCTGTTAGTGACCTATGACTCTGTTTAGTGAAGTACTTCAAACCTTTTAACATCTTTAGCATCTTTGGCAGTCCTGACCAATCAGGACTGAGCCGCACTGACCAATCAGACTCAGCAACATTGACCAATCAGGACGCAACTGCACTGAACAATCGGGACTCAGCTGCATTGACCAATCAGGTTCAGCCGCACTGACCAATCAGACTCAGCTGCACTTACCAATCATGACTCAGCCACACCAACCAATGAGATTCAGCCACATGGACCAATCAGGTTCAGGCACACTGACCAATGAGGACTCAGCCACACTGACCAATGAGGACTCAGCCGCACTGACCAATCAGGACTCAGCCACATTGACCAATCAGGACTCAGTCTCACTGACCAATCAGACTCAGCTGCACCGACCTATCAGGACTCAGCTGCACTGACCAATCAGGAAGTAGCCTCACTGACCAATCAAACTCAGCTGCACTGACCAGTCAGGACTGAGCCTCACTGTCCCATCAGACTCAGCTGCATTGACCAATCAGGACTCAGCCACACTAACCAATCAGACACAGCTGCATTGAGCAATTAGAAGTAAGCCACACTGACCAATCAGACCAAACCAGTGAATCCCTCATTTGTATAATGAATCTGAAATTCCTATATGATCAACGTGGACAGAGAAAATCATGCTTCTAAGTAAAACTAAAGCACACCTGCTAGTAGACTGAAGCCCTGTGCACTGTGTTCCAGTCCTTGTTATCTACCTGTGGCCTGGAATGGATCCGAAATCCCCTGAATTCCTCCAATGTTTGGCTACAGCTAAATCCTGCTAAAGTCCCCAGGACCTCTCCCACCAGCAAAGCAGGGATACTCCAGGGACATTCATGGAACACGACCCCTACCCAGATTAACTAACTAAGAGAATTAAATATTAATATCGGAGAGGAGTTAGATATGACGATTGGAGATGTGGGTGACCCTGGGGCTACGCTGTCTATCCTCAGCCCTGGCACACTGTCTCTGTGCCCTCCCTGGGGTTCTGAGTTCATCTAGATGGTTGGAGTGGCCAACGAATCTAGGACCATTCCTAAATCTCTACCTGTCCTGCAACTAGGACCCCTCGTGACAGCCGTGGCCTTTTGCTTGTCCCATCAGCCCCCATACATCTCCTGGACAGGGACTTCTTAAAAACCTACCAGGCCCATACGTCCTTCTCCCAACTAGGGGAAATAATGCTTGAGTTATTTTCACCACGAGACTTTGCCACACAATGGCTTTTACCCAAATTCCCATCCATTCATTTAGCCTCGCCACCACTACCCACCCTGCTCCGGAAGAGCCACGCGGGAGCCTGGGCAAAATCCAACACCGACGATGACCCTCAGGTTGTGAAGATGACAGTTGTGTACACTTCCGAGGAGGCGATTCACCCCAGGAGTCGACCCCAGTGAAGGAGCAAGATGGGGAAGGTTTCTGCCGTCCTGCGTTGGACGAGGTTCTGCTTGGGATGACCGTGTGGTCAGAAACCTTTCCCGTGCGGTGAACAGAGCCGCCGAAGGCACCGGGGCGCAGCGGCGGTCCCCAGATGCCCTCGCGGGTCGTCACAGCCCAGCCGCTGCGTGCGTCAGACCAGCCCCGCTGCGCAGGTGGCGTCGCCACCGCTGCCCGCACCCCCGACGCACCTGGGTCACGGGAGAAACCTAAGATCTTGCAGCGGCGACGCTCTGACAGACGCGTCTTCACAAAGCCTCCCGGCCCGGCCCGAGGCACTGCACTCAATTTCCCGTTCTCAGCTGTTTCCAGGTCCCGTCCGTGCCCCATCCCTCGGGCCCTAAGGAGCCTCCTCGCATCCGGGCTGGGCTGGGCGTCCTCCCCACCCTGCCTCAGCCATTCTCACAGGCGTCTGCGGAAGGCCCCAGACGCCGCCGGCCGACTCTCCGCAGCCAGACCTGCAGCCCACGCGACCCGGAACCGATCGGGATTTCACAGGCGCTTGGGCGCTTCCCAGGCACACGGCTCGTGGCGCTGCCCGGCCCCTGCGCTGCCGCTGGGGTCCCGCGTGGACTAGGGGGACCGGGCCGGCTGCAGCCACTGCCCCGGACGGCTCCGGCTCAGAGGCAGAATGCGGACAAATGTGTACCTGAAAGCCCACCCTTCAAGACGGATCCCGAGCAGTCGCCGGGTCTGAATTTAACATGGAGCCCGAGGCCGTTGCTGACTGCAGGTCGCACCCGCACCCGGAGTTCCCCAGAAACCTGAGCCTCAGATCAGCTTTAGCACGTCTGGAGCTAACCTGCATTAAGCAATTAGAACTCTGCTCCACTGACCAATCAGACTCAGCCACACTGACCAATGACACTCAACTACGTTAACCAATCAGACTCAGCTGCATTGACAAATAGGACTCAGCCACACTGACCAATCAGACTCAGCTGCATTGAGCAATTACAAGTAAGCCACACTGACCAATCAGAGGCAGCTGCATTGGCCAATCAGGACTCAGCTGCATGGACAAATCAGGACTCAGCTGCATTGACCAATCAAACACAGCCACAGTGACCAATCAGGACTCTGCACTGACAAATCAGGACTCAGCCACACCAATCAAACTCAGCTGCACTGACCAATCAGATTCAGCTGAACTGACCAATCAGGAGTCAGCTGCATTGACCAATCAGGTTCAGCCGCACTGACCAATCAGGACTCAGCCACATTGACCAATCAGGACTCAGCCACACTGACCAATCAGGACTCAGCCACATGGACCAATCAGGACTCAGTCACACCAACCAATCAGATTCAGCCACATTGACCAATCAGGACTCAGTTTCACTGACCAATCAGACTCAGCCACACTGACCAATCAGGACTCAGCTGCACTGACCAATCAGGAAGTAGCTCACTGACCAATCAGACACAGCCGAATTGACCAATCAGACTTAGCCACATTGACCAATCGGGACTAAGCCTCACTGACCAATCACAACTCAGCCTCACTGACCAATCATAGTCAGCTGCTCTGACCAATCAGGACTGAGCCTCAATGACCAATCAGAGTCAGCTGCACTGTCCAATCCGGACTCAGCTGCACTGACCAATCATGACTCAGCCACATCGACCAATCAGATTCAGCCACATTGACCAATCAGGACTCAGTCTCACTGACCAATCAGACTCTTCCACACTGACCTATCAGGACTCAGCTGCACTGACCAAACAGGAAGTAGCCTCACTGACCAATCAAACTCAGCTGCATTGGCCAATCAGGACTCAGCCTCACTGTCCAATCAGACTCAGCTGCACTGACCAATCAGGACTCAGCCTCACTGTCCAATCAGACTCAGCTGCACTGACCAATCAGGACTCAGCCACACTGACCAATCAGGTTCAGCCGCATTGACCAATCAGGACTCAGCCACACTGCCCAATCAGAGCCAGCTGCACTGACCAATCAGGACTCAGCTGCACTGACCAATCGGGACTCAGCCACACCGACCAATCAGATTCAGCGACATTGACCAATCTGAACTCAGTCTGACCAATCAGACTCAGCCACACTGACCAATCAGGACTCAGCTGCACTGACCAATCAAGAAGTAACCTCACTGACCTATCAAACTCAGCTGCTTGGCCAATCAGGCTCAGCCTCACTGACCAATAAGGACTCAGCTGCACTGACCAATCAGGACGTAGCCACACTGACCAATCAGATGCAGCTGCATTGACCAATCTGGACTCAGCTGCATGGACAAATCAGGACTCAGCTGCATTGACCAACCAAACTCAGCCTCACTGACCAATCAGGACTCAACCACACTGACCAATCAGACCAAGCCAGTGAACCCCTCATTCTTATAATGAACCTGACCGGAGCCTGGGCGGGAACTTCCGCTGTGTGACCTGAGCCTTCCCTGTGCTCTCTGGAATGGCCACCCTATCACACGGAAGGCGGGGTCTCTGGAATGAGTCTGTTTCCTTCAGACTCCTTTTTAGAGAACTTCTGTTCCCAGCATGCGCGCGTCCAGCAGACCTTCCCCCAGCTGTCCACACCCGCGGGCCCGCCCCGCCCCGCCCTGCCCCCTCCCCAGACCTCCCGCTCAGGCTGCAGCTCATCCCTGCCCGGGCTGCACGGGAGCTACAGGAGCCCCGAGGGCACGGACCTCGCTCGCTCGGCAGTGGGCTGCATGGTCGCGGTGCCTGGCAGAGGCTGCCCAGCTCCCGCGCATCAAAGGGCCAATCTTCCGGCCGCCTGGGACACTGGGGAGCCACCGCCGAGAATCCTTGCTCAAGGCCAGGGACACTGAGTCCCCACTGGGACCGCTGCTGGTGGCCTTTTGCGATGCAGCTTGAAAGTTGCCAGCTGTGCCAGCTTCCTCTGCCTCGTGGCACCCCTGCCTGCAACCCGCACAGCTCCCCACTGCCTCCTGCCGGTGTCCTTGGCAGGACTTTGGAACGTCCCAGTGGCCACTTCCCCTTGCTCCTCAACACCTCTGCTGCTTCCCGCCAGGACCCTGCTTGGCCAGGCTGGCACCATAGCATACGTAGCTTCCTCTCCAGGGGCCTGAGCATCTTGAAGCTGGCAGGCATTGGGCCAGCTCGCAGCCCTGGGCACCTGGGGGGCTGTTGGCCTGCTGTGAGCCTACTGCTTGTACTCGGCGCCTTCTGATGTCGAGGGTCAGCTGTCTGCCCTGCGGCCAGCCAATTACCACGAAGTCCCCACCTGCCAGGGTCAGAGGCCCCCACGTCTGTCTTGAGCGTCTCCTGAGTTTGACTTTTGTGTCCCTGGTGGATTTTGAGGTGCTTCGCAAGGTGCTCACAAGTGCTCACAAGCAGGAGCTTTGATCGCTGCCATATTGCCTCAGCCCCCCGACCCCCAGCAGCTGCCCACTCCAAACAAAATGATGGGGCATGTTGGGGAGGCCCAGGAACACAGACAGGGCTGGGACCAAACAGGTGAGGTGCTGATGTCGAGTACAAATGTCAAGAGCATTTGTACTCGTTTTGAAAAATGGACTAGTCACCTTTTGACTAAAATGGTAAAAGAAACACAACCAGAGTGATCTTTCCACTACCTGGTTTACCAGAAGGCAAGTGCCCAGGGCTCTGTGGGCCATAAAGAAAGCGCAGCCAGCCACAATGGATGTAAAAAGAAACTGAGTCACAGGACTGGCCCAGTGTGACCCCACACGCGCGCTCCCCTGCTCTGTGCCTTGCCTGTGCTCTGGAGGGGACTTCTCAGAACAGCAAGAGTTAGGGTCAGTCTGGGCAGCTGCTGCAGAAGCGACCCCGGAGGGGCTGAGAGGAAGCTGAGGCCCGGCCACTGTGGGGGCCATGCTGCCCCCGGGTTCCCGAGGCGTCAGTGCTGGTCCTCGCAGGCGGCATGGCCTGTTGGACACCAGCACCTCACCCCTTCTCCGGTTCAGCATCCGATGTCCCCTGCTGCCTTTGTGGGGCTCTGAGTGCAGGGCCTGAGGCCGCAGTGCCACCTGCAGACAGGTCTTCGCGCTCTCTCGCTGCTCTGTCCCGTCTCTGTGGCCGCCTAGTGATGTCAACTGGTGCTCCTGGGCATCCTGGGTGCCCGGGCATCTGTGGGCTGGATAACAGGCCAGTGAGGACAACCTTGGCGGGTGACTCGAGTGCTGGAATGTTCCACCTTCCCATCCTGATGCTCCCATGCAGGGACAGGGCATTGCCATGTGACCTGGCAGGGTCTCCTCTCTGCCCCCATAACCTGAGAAGGTGCGGCTGTCCTCGCTTTCTCACCTTAGGTCTGGGCACAGGTGGCTCCAGCGGTCACCCCTGACGTGAGCCTGTTCTCAGCCCCAAGTGCAGTCCCTGGAGACTGAGGGCACCAGGTGGCTGGGTGCCAGGAGGCCTCTGTGGGCCAGGGAAGCCCTGCGCATCCATATCTCCTTCCCAGGGGCTGGGGGTGGAAGATGCCCACCAGCCGCCCCTGCCGCAGGCCCTGCCTTCCTGCCTTCGTCAGTTTCCCTTACTGGAAGTCTCCTTGCCCGGACTCCCCTCTCCCGCCTGTCCTGTCCCGTCCATTGCCCACCCCTGGTCTCCAAGCGGGTCCGAGGCCACACCCGGTTCTGGCAAGCAGTGGGGTCCCAGGGTGTGCTCTCTGGCGAGGGCTGTCATTGGAAGTGTGCAGATGTCCTGGGGACACCTGCTCAGGACACCAGCTCTGCCCTTTTCCTCTCACTTCCTCGGAAACAGTGAAGGAGACCTGCAGGGCTTTGTCGCTTCCAGCCTCCAGGTTGCCCGAACGAAGGGCAGGCCCACCCGGCACCCTCAAGGGGCTGGGGCCTCACTGGGGTCAGAGACCCCATTCCAGCGACCTTCTGGGCCACCGAGCAGCCTGAAGCCGGGCCCCTGGGCTGGGCTAGAGCTCAGCAGCCCGGCCATGCCTGGCCCCTGGGTGGCCTGTGCCCGCAGGGTGTGGGGACAGCGTTGTGGCTCCTGCTGGGTGTGCGGGGGAGGCACAACCAGTGCTGCTCTGTGCCGCCCTGGGAAGCTCTCCCTGTCTGGGGCAGCGGCCGCAGCCACGACAAGTGGTCACTCACATGGAGTGTCCTGAGGAGAGGCGGAGGATTGCCCTGCTGTGACTGGAAACACGGACAACCACCCCAGGGCCCCTGTGCTCGACTGGACTCTGACAGAAGAGCTGAGAACGCCCAGTGTGGGAGCTTGGTGCCGCCCGGGGCGTCCACAGCCTCTGCACGGCCTTTGTCCCCCTGGGCCTGTTCACTCGGGCCCTGGGGACCCAGGAAGCGCTGGGCTCGGGGACGCAGCACAGGGAGGCGAGTTCTTCAGGGGTGCCGGCCACTTGCTCCCACCAAGGGCAGTAGGGAGCCTCCCTCCCCCAACTCCAGATTGCTGTGGTCTTTCCATTTCACTGTCCCCAGGCCTCACTGTGACCACCAGGGTCTCGAGAGCCCCAAGCAGAGCAGCCGTGGCCCAAGCACAGCAGGCAGGTGCCTCCCCTTGCCCCGGGCCCTGGCCTCCCTCTCGGGCGCTGCTTTGAACGTAGCTGGGGGCTGTTCCCCTCCTGTCCCCATCTCCTCTCCCCCGCCCCCTGTCAGCTTCCAGGGACCAGGCCATCATGGAGCCCAGGGCATGTTCTGGAGAGGCTGTCTGGGGCCCTGGCAGGACTTGCCTCTGTGGAGACCCGGAGGAGCCGGAGCTCCCTTTCCTCCTTTTCCTTCTGTCCACTCTGGGCTGGGCAGGCTGCCTCTGAGGGTCCAGTCGCATCCTGCCAGGCGCAGGGCCTCCACGAGCATGTCCTTCGCTCGGCTCTGAGTCCGAGGGTGATGGCTGTAGGGGCGCTGTCCCCAGGGCCTGGGCGAACCCACGGGCTGTGCAGAGCCAGGCCTCATCCGATCCTCGGGACGCCTCCGTCTCCAGGACGCACGGGCCGTCCCTGCCTGCAGCGGTGACAAGACGCCCGGTGTTGCCTGCCCAGGAGTGCGGTCTGTCTTAGCATGTGCTCCCTCGGTCTGCGGCCACACCTGGTCATGGTGAGCAGCACGGGCTCAAGGTGTGCTCCGAGGTGAGGACATGATGTGAGGTGGCCCAGGAAGGGTTCAGGGACTCTGGGGGGCCCGCAGGCTGCCCCTCCAGGTGGAGGGCACTACCCTGGACAGGGCTTGGGATAGAGATTGGAAGGATCCCGGCGGCACCACAGCCCCCAAGCCAGCCCTGCGGAGGCTGGAGCATTGCGCGGAGAACCACGGATGGGCGTAGGAGCCGGCAGCCCCCGGGGGGCCCCCAGCAGTGGCTCAGGAAGACCCGCTTTAGGAAGCCCTGCCCACCTGCAGGGCCTGGGGCTGTCACCAGCCGGGAGACACAAGCTCCTGCCAAGCACAGCAGCCGCCCAGCCGTTTCTCAATGGTCTGGCAACACAGCTCGGCCCGCACAGCTCCCTGGGCTACAGTGCACTCGAGGTGCTTGACGCTTTGCCCATAGACGGGAGGAGAGGTCGGTGAGAGGGGCCCAGGCCAGGGCACCCACACACAGGGTGCTGGTTGCTGCCAGGCAGAGACACGCAGGGCGAGCTGAGAACCTGAGTTATGAAGATTTAGGGGTAAAGGTCATGATGCCAAGGTCAGAGTATCTTCATCCGCAGGGATGGGTTATCCCCATGGGACAACCTGGTCCTAGTGACAGGCTCCTGGTCCTAGTGACAAGACTTTGTCCTAGTGACAGGAACCTGGTCCTAGGGACAGGAACAAGGCCCTAGGGACAGAAACGTGGTCCTGACAGGGACCTGGTCCTAGTGACAGGGACATGATCCTAGTGACAGAGACCTGGTCCTAGTGACAGGTCCCTGGTCCTAGTGACAAGACTTTGTCCTAGTGACAGGAACCCAGACCTAATGACAGGAACCTGGTCCCAGTGACAGGTCCCTCATCCTAGTGAAAGGCCCCTGGTCATAGTGACAGACCCCTGGTGCTGGTGACAGGAACCTGGTCCTGGTGACAGGCCCCTGGTCCTAGTGACAGGTCCCTGGTCCTAGGGACAAGACTTTGTCCTAGTAACAGGAACCCAGACCTAATGACAGGAACCTGGTCCTAGTGACAAGTCCCTCATCCTAGTGAAAGGCCCCTGGTCATAGTGACAGACCCTGGTGCTGGTGACAGGAACCTGGTCCTGGTGACAGGCCCCTGGTCCTAGGGACAGGGACGTGGTCCTAGTGACAGGGACCTGGTCCTAGGGACAGGAATGTGATCCTAGTGACAGAGACCTGGTCCTAGTGACAGGAACTCAGATCTAATGACAGGAACCTGGTCCTAGTGAAAGGCCCCTGGTCATAGTGACAGGCCCTTCGTGCTGGTGACAGGAATGTGGTCCTGGGGACAGGACCTGGTCCTAGGGACAGGCCCCTGGTCCTAGTGACAGGGACCTGGTCCAAGTGACAGGACCTGACCCTGCTCACAGGCTCCTTGCCCAGGTTGCTGTCACCTCACTGGCACCCCAATTTCTAGTCCTTCTGTTGGTGTCTCTGCTCTGAGGCTGCCGTGGCAGTTGTCCCTCTGCCTGTGACATCCTGGATCACATTTCTACAGGTTTTGTTTCAGGCAGGCAAGTGGCCAGGAAGTTCCAGGGAGATTCATTTTGGGAAGTGGGTTCCATGGGGCCTCTTCTGAGCAGGGAAGGCCCGTGAGCTGGTGGGCAAGGCCGGTTCAGGTGTCTGAGCCCAGTGGGGATGAGGGCAGCAGTGTCCAGGCCTGTGGCACTGCGGGAGGGCACTTGCTCCCCCAGGGCAGCTGCCTCTCTGGGCGTGAAGCTGCCCCAGCCTCCACTCTGAGGTCTGTAATTGCAGCTTCTGCCCTGGTTTTGCCTTTCCAGACCCTCCTTTGAAATGCAAATCTGATAACATAGTCTGTCAGGCATTCAGAGGACACATCTGTCAGCTCCCTGCTCTCACCTTCAGGACAGCCTGGGCCCACAGACCCTGCAAGACTCCACCAGCCCCACTCAGGCTTCCCTGGGCTCTGGCAAGGAAGGAGCACCTCCTGGTGGGTAGGCTGCTGGTCAGAGCAGGGGACTCAAGGCCAGGGGATGGGGCAGAGGCACATCCCTCTTGCAGGAGACCCCCAGAGGTACAGGCCATCAGAAGAGAGGTTCAGGATACCCAGCTACGGGTGCAGGAGCTCACCTGGGAATGCAGGGCGCTCACCTGAAGGTGTAGGGCACTCACCTGGGAATGCAGAGTGCTCACCTGAGGGTGTAGGGCACTCACCTGAGATGCAGGGTACCCACCTAGGGTTGCAGGGTGCTCACCTGGGAGTGCAGGGTGCTCACCTGAGCGTGTGAGGTACTCACCTGGGATGCAGGGTACCCACCTAGGGTTGCAGGGTGCTCATCTGGAGGTGCAGGGCACTCACAGAGCGGGGCCTGGGGCGGGAAAGGCTACAGGCCTCCAGGCTCACTGTTGGTCTGGACGCCTCCATAGTCCGATAAATCTCTGCTTGCATCTTCAATTTCTTTTTAAATTAAATTTAGTCTTATTACTGTCATTATGGAAATAGCACATGGATTTAACGAGGCAATTCAAACAACAGAGAAGAGCACACAGGGTCGCACCCTTGTCCTCAGCCCCGCCTATGCCCGCCGGCACCCCGGCTGCAGAGTACAGACCCCCATCCCGACAGGTGCCGCCCGCTGTCTCCTCCTGCCCTCCCCAGCCGGCCGGAAGGCGCGTGTGGCTCCGCGGAACAAGCAGCAGCCTCGCTCAGCCTCCCGCAGCAGCACACAGGGCCTAACTCATTCTGTTAGTTTTATTTTAAAGAGCCTTTTTAATATTTTGTTAGGCTAATACACGTTCAGGGCAAACCACAACAACAAAAACCTAGAACAAAGCTTGGGCGCGTGTGTGAGCCACCTGCTGCCGTGCCCTGTCATGGCGTCTCTTCCGCGGTCCCTGAGGGCTGCAGCCCCTCCGCGCCGCCCCCCTACCTGTCCTTCATCCCAGGGGCCGCTCGGCTGCAGGGAAGGCCGCTGGCGCCCGCAGGAGTCTCCCGAGAACCGGCTCTCAGCCGCCGGGCCCTGCGCTGCGCCGCGCTCCGGGAACGCGCGCGCAGACCCCGGCTCCCGGCTCCTGTCGGTGGAGCCAGTCCCGGCCGGCTGACGCCGGGGCGGAGTTGAAAGGGGCTCCGCTTTTCCACGCTCCAGAGCCTCCTCGGCTGCCCCGACATCAACGCTCGTTTTTCCCGGACTTCCCTCCCAGGCCGCCTTCTGGTCTGGCCGCCCCGCTGTCCCGCTCCAGATGGCCGCGTGGCTCCTGCGTCCACTCCCTCCTCCGCGTCGCTCACGGCCTCGCCTTCCCGGAACGCCGGTGCTCGCCAAACCCGAGGGCAGCGGCTGCGCATGGGGACGTTCCCGGCGGGAGCATTTTTGCTCAGATGTTTACAGCGCGGGCCTGTTGTCCTCGGCGCCCGGGCACGCGACCCAGTGTCCGCAGACCACAGCCGGTGAACCGGCACCAGGCGCCCGCCTGGCAGGAGGGCTGCGTCCCACGCTGCGCCGGAACATTCTCGCGCGCCCGCCTGGACCACGCTGTTCCCGCCGCCTCTGCCGCGCGCGGCCCCCCTACCTGCTGCAATCGCTCCTCCCGGCACCGCTTCCCGCCTGGGATCGCAGCGCTTACCTGTGTGTTCGCACCTGTGCTCCCGCCAGAAGGCCGTCCTCACGAGGGCAGGGCTTGCGCTCGGTCCTCAGTCTCGCTTTGCCCCGAAGGCCGGTCTCTGCGCGGGCTCAGGCATCATGCGTGAGCGCCCAGGGCCGCCCAGGGCCGCCCCGCGAGGCTGCTGCGGCCCCGGCCCCTCCTCCGTCCCCTCCCGGGTTCCGCTGCGCTGTCCCAGCGTCAGTGCGCGATGCATTCCGACCTCCACCACGGCAGGCTGAGTTCGCCTGTGAAACAGAGGAATGCTCGGGAGAAATGGCGCCAATCCGGCAGCAGGGATGGCGCATCTCGAATCCCTCACGGACATTTTCTTCCAGCCCATTTTCTCCTGATAGGGTGTTTCTTAGACCATAGAACTCGCACCAAACCTCATAAAAGGTTTCTTTCTCTTTGACCAAGAGTAACACACCCACAAGAAGTTCACGTGTTCTCACTGAACCCACTATTGCTTCCAGTAATTTCTTAACAGCTTTTCCTTCTTAGCCGTCTGCGTGCTGCAGAGATGCCCGTGGCAAACCCACGGCCGGCCCTGTGGGAAGCTCCTATTTCAGACAAAGAAATGGTGTCAGCGCAACACCCCGCGGCCTTTCCTTGCCCCTCCGGGACCAGGGGGGCCTCGGGCTTCACATTTCAGGCCGATGCCCTTGAGGCTTCTGATTTAACTTTCTGCTCTTCCCTCCGGCCTCGCGGCTCCTGCCCCAGCCCCGACCCTGTGTGGGGTCCTGGTGCAGCCAGGAACAGCCTCCTTGGGGCAGCTGCGCTTTCTGTGCAGTCCCAGAGAGCCTCAGCCCAGTGAGCTTCATCTGGGTTTTTCTGGCTGTTTTGGAACATTCGTAGGAGCTTGAGTTCAGCTGGAGCCGCACTCAGGAACCACCCGCCATACCTTGGCCATAACTGGAATTCAGAGCCCCAGATTTGAAGGGGATTCGTGAACTTCAGAGTCATGACATCAGCATGCTGCTCTTGGCACTGACCCTCCAGCCAAGGCTGTGTTTGTCTGGATTCTGAGGGTCTCTGCTGCCGCTGGGCCTCTGGGCTTTGGCTCCCCAGGCAGGCAGCTGTAACCCCTCTAGGTCTAGAGCCACAGGCTGGGTCACTCCCTGGGGTCCCGCCCTGGCACAGAGCTGGCTCTGGGGGGGAAGTGGCCTCAGCAACCCACTGCCTGTCCCACCTGGCCCCGTGTCAGTGTTTGTGGCTGAGGCACACACCATGGCTGAAGACCCGGAGTGCCTGGCATGGCCCTGCACCTCCTCAGCCTCCACCTCGGGGGGCCGGGCACCTTGAAAGTCCACGAGCATGGCTGCGCTCCCCACCCGGAGCCCCCACAGCCTCCCTGGCCCTGAGGGGCCGTTGCACGCTGGTTGGGCTCTGGGCTTCGGGGCAGGTCCTCCTTGGACGTCCTGAGGGTCACCGCTCACCCTCCCCTGGGCAAGACTCAGTCCTGTGGCCAGAAGGCTCAGCACTGAGGCTGCTCTGGGCCCTTCCTGGGGTTGGCAGCCCCAGAGCTGCAGGGGGGAGTGGCCCAGGGAGGGAGCTGTGTAGCTGTGGCTGGGGGGTCAGGCAGGGTCTGCTGTGCCAGGTCAGACCCTGAGCCTCCCTGGCCTGGAGCCCCCCAGGGTGCCCAGCTTGGCTCCTACCTGGGCTCTGCTCTTGCTGATGGTTTTAACTGATTGGGGGGGTGGGGTCCTTGACCCACCAGCTTGGCAGCGGGCGGGGTCCAGGTGCCAGAAGGGCAGCAGTGCCTCCCAGCCTCTCTTGGCCCTGCTGTCTCCTCAGCTGGACACACACTCACCTGCGGGGCAGGTGGCTCTGAGGGGCTCTGAGGAGGCCCTGCCCATCTCTGGACTCTGAGCATATCCTGAGCCTGCCGTGGCACGTGCAGTGCGTGTCCTGTCCTGTCCCCGGGCCAGCCAGCGATGCTGGGCCCTGTGAGAAGCAGAATGCCTTTCTGCTCTCCTTCCTCCCACAGCGACATGGCCAACAGCAAGGCCAAACCCGCCAAAGCAGCCAACAGGACACCCCCTAATTCCCCAGGGGACCCTGCCAAGGACAAGGCAGCCAAGCAGCTGTCACTAGAGTCCAAAGGTGCCAGTGAGGGGGCGGCTGCCATGGCCCCTGCACTCAGTGCCCTGGAGGAGGCCTTCCGGCGCTTTGCAGTGCACGGGGACACGCGGGCCACAGGGAAGAAGATGCACGGTAAGAACTGGTCGAAGCTGTGCAAGGACTGCCAGGTGATCAACCGGAAGAACGTGACTGTCACCGACGCAGACATCGTCTTCAGCAAGATCAGTAAGTGCCACATGGGCTTTGTCCTGGCCAGGTGGCTTCCCTTCCAGGGCCCAGGGTCCACACTCGGGGAGGGATGGTCGTGCAGACTTCCCAAGAGGTCCACGGTTCCAAATCTGGGGGGTGGATTCTGTGCTTTAACGGGCGGTGAGGACACGGGATGTGGTTGTGCTTGGAGACACCTGCTCTTCTTGGAACACAGGGCCCAGGGATGGCACCAGACCTCGCATGTCTGGGGCAGGTTCGGGGGAGAATGCAGTTCCTAGAGCGTCTCTGGACTCCTTGATGCCACATCCTGAGTCTCAGTCCCCACCTTTGCCACCTCCTGGGCCTGTGATGGGTGTCTGGCCTTGGAGCAGATTGGGGTGAACTCTGCTCTCCCTGTCAGAAGCTGTCACTGCACGTCACGAGCCTCCCATGAGCGAGGACAGTGCTGGCACGTGGCTGGGGGCAGGTGGCTCCAGTGGGCAGAGGGGGCTGAGTCTGTGGGCAGGTGTCTGTGTCCCCAGGCTGTGGAGGCCTGTCCCTCCGTGTGGCCAGGAGCTCACCCGGCCCCTCTGCCTCCAGCCCCTCTGCACTACTCTCCACTTCTGACTTGGGGAATTTTCACATACATAGAAAAGTTGAAAAATAGAACAAAAAGCACCAAAGAGGTGGCAGCAAACCACCACCTGTAGACTCAGCACTTGTGACATTGTGCCATTTGCTCCATCTGTGTGCACACGTATGCATGTTCCTGTGCTGTGCATGTGTGTGCACGTGTTCCTGCACTGTGTGCACACATGTGCATGTTCATCATATACTTGCACATATTTCCTCTTGGACATTGGGATGTGTGTTGAGGTACCCTCAGACCCCACTTCACATCCTGCCGTGCATTCTTGAAGCTCAAGGACATTGTCCCGCCCACCACAACCCTGTGATCGCCCTGTCCCTGTCAGCCGTTGTGGAAACAGCTGTGTTTCAGCTTACTTCTGGCTGTGTCCACTTGCGGTCAGTGCTTTGTGTTTAGTTGTCTGTCACCGTAACCTCATCGTCTCTTTCCTCTCCAGTCCCCCGCCTTTCCTGTGCTACGTGTGCATGTATGTGCAGATGTGAGCGTGTTCCCGTGCCTTGGCTTTTCCAGGGGGCTGGGCCATCAGCCAGATGTCCCCGTCCTCTGGCTCCGCTTTCTGTCACCACTGTGCCCTCTGGGAATGTGGTAGGGTGTTCTGGGTGTGCTGAGGTCCCCTGGGTCCCTGTGTCACTGGCTAGTGCCCATCCTGAACACTGACCTGAGTGGCAGCTGTCACTGCTGTCACCACAGAGCTGTGGGCCAGCCGGCTCCTGGGGAGACCCCAGCTTCCTGGGGACAGCACTCGTTCCCTCAGAGCCAGGGGCACAGGCGGCCCGGTGGGGGAGGGTGGAGGCCCCCAGGAGCCTCCCCAGAAAGGGCCCAGTGACAGGGCTGCAGACAGGCGCAGGCAGAGGTGGGGCCTTGGCCTTTCTGCCCTGCAGGAAGAGGTGGGGCTGGCCAGAACCCGGCACGGATGGCCCTCACCTAAGCGGCAGGACTTGGGCGCTGGCGAGCTCTCTGCTCCAGCTTGAGCCAGGCCCTTCTCGTGGCCTCAGGTTGGAGGGGGCAGGAGAGGGGGTTGTGGCCCCAGGGAAAGGGGTTCCATGAGATTACCATTGCCCAGGACCCTGATGGCCTGTGTCAGGGACCCGGCTGTCTCTGCCCACCCCACGACAGGTCCCTAAATTCCACAAGTGATGTCAGACAACTATCCACATGCACAGGAATGAAACTGTACCCTGACATCATACCACACAGAAAAACTGAACTCAAAATGGTCCACAGGCCAAAATGTAAGAGGTAAAAACATAAACCCTAGAAGAAAACATGGAGAAAAACCTTCATAACATTGGGTGTAAGAATGGTTTCTTAGAACTGACACTATAAAGCATAGCCAGTAAAGAAAATTTCCTCAAAATTAAAAACTTTTGGAAATCAAAAGACACCAAGAAAGTAAGATGACAACCCAAAGAGGCACATTATATATCCGATGAGGGTCTGCTATCCAGAATATATAAGTAGCTTTTAAGACTGAATAGGAAAAAGACAAACAACCAAATAGCAACATGGATAAAGAGCTTAAAATACACACTACACACACACACACACACACACACACACACACACACACACACAGAGAGAGAGAAGCAATTGGCCAACAAGCACATAAGAAGATACTACACGTTATTAGTTATTATGGAAATTCAAATTCCAACCACAATGACATACCCACTCACACACGCTAGAAAAGCTATTGTTAAAAAACATTAAAGATATGTGTTGGCAAGGATGCAGAGAAACTGGATACCCTTAAACACTCTTTGTAGAAATACGAAATGGTACAGGCTGTGTGTAAAATAGTTGAATGTTCCCTCAAAAATTTACACGTAGCATTACCATAGTTCAACAATTCCATTCCACGGTATATACTCCAAAGATTAGAAAACAAGTGTTCAAACAAGAACTTGTACATGAACATTTATAGCAGCCCTGTTCACAATAGCAAAAAGGTGCAAACAACCCAAATGCCCATTAACAGAGGGATGGATAAGCAAAATTAGGTATATCATAACCTGATATATTATTCAGCATAAAAAGGAAAGAGAAAAGTAAAATGGAGCCGCTGTTATGGAACACATTATGGCAGTACCTCAAAAATTAAGCATGGAATTCCCTGACAATACAGTGATTCCACTTCTGGGTATATACTGAAAAGAACTGAAAACAGGGACTTGAACACCCACATTCGTGGCAGCATCATTCACTGTGCCAAAAGGTGGAAGCAACACATGTGTCCACTGACAGATGAGTAGAAAAATAAAATGTGGTCCATCCACACAATGAAATATAATTCAGCCTTAAAAATGAGAAAATTCTGACATACGTAACAACATCGTGCTAAGTGAAACAACCCAGGCACACAAGGACAAATAGAGTATGCTCTAGTTATGAGGTACCTGGAGTAGTTTTCAGGGGCTGAGGAAAGAGAAAATATGAAGTGGGTGTTTAACGAGTACAGGGTTCCACTTGGGGAAGATGAAAGAAATTCTGGAGATGGTTACACAACAATGTGCATGTGGTTCATGCCACTGAAGTGTGCACTTAAGAATGCTGAATGCTGTATGTATTTAATTCTACAGAAAAAAGGAATGAAGTACTGATGTATATCACAACATGGATGAACCTCGAAAACGTCCTAAGTGAAAGAAATCAGACACAAAAGGCCACATATTATATGAGTCCATTTGTATGAAATGTCCAGAGCAGGCAAATCCACGGCGATGAAAAATAGATTAGTGCTTGCCAGGGGCTTGGGGGACAGGCAAAGGAAAGTGACTTTTTAATGGGTGCTGAGTTTCCTTTGGAAGTAAAAAAAAATCTGGAGCTATTAATAAATTGATGGTAGCACAACATGGTCAATATACGACTCTCCATTGAATTACATATTCACAAGTGGTAAAAATGGTGAAATTTTAAAAGGTGCTTTCAAATATTTATATACATTATCATAATATGGACTAGGATTTTATCACTTAACTATATCGATTGGTGATGTAAACATAAGTGTGCAAACCTGAGATACCTTGCAACTGGGGTGCATGCACATGTGCACACACACAGCTAGAGAATTACAGTAAGGTAACATGTGGTTCAGTAAATTCTTATGAAATTTCCATGATCAATTGGGCCATTTGCCTTTCATTTGGCAGTGAGATTTAATTTTTCTTTACTGATTATCCCAAATATGAACTCTGTTTAGCTATATTTCCTTGGTTTATATATAAATCGAAGGTGATTCTTATACATGATATATCAAATAATAATTTTGGGGGGGGCCAGGAGCAGTGGCTCACACCTATAACCCTACACTCCGGGAGGCCGAGGTGAGCGGATCGTTTGAGCTCAGGAGTTCGGGACTGGCCTGAGCAAGAGCGAGATCCCATCTCGACTAAAAATAGAAAGAGACTAGCTGGACAACTAAAGATACATAGAAAAAATTAGCTGGGTATGGTAGCACATGCCTGTAGTCCCAGATACTCGGGAGGCTGAGGCAGAAGGACAGCTTGAGCCCAGGAGTTTGAGGTTGCTGTGAGCTAGTCTGGTGCCACGGCACCCTAGCCCAAGCAACAGAGCGAGAGGAAGAAGGAAGGAAGGAAGGAAGGAAGGAAGGAAGGAAGGAAGGAAGGAAGGGAGGGAGGGAGGGAGGGAGGGAGGGAGGGAGGAAGGAAGGAAGGGAGGAAGGAAGGGAAGGAAGGGAGGAAGGAAGGGAAGGAAGGGAGGAAGGAAGGGAAGGAAGGGAAGGGAGGGAGGGAGGAAGGAAGGAAGGGAAGGAAGGGAGGGAGGGAGGGAGGGAAGGAAGGGAGGGAGGGAAGGAAGGGAGGGAGGGAGGGAGGGAAGGAAGGGAGGGAGGGAAGGAAGGGAGGGAGGGAGGGAGGGAAGGAAGGAAGGAAGGAAGGAAGGAAATTTTTTTGTCTTTTGAAAAATCACATCATCCACTTTTTCTATTGTTAGATATTACAAACTGCTGTGACTTTAAGGGCCTAGGCTGGGCAAAGCCTTAGAAAATTTGCTAAGGGTGTTTACTGTGTGGACAGGTTGACAGAACCCGAATAAAAGCCCTGAGACACCAAAAGCCGGCTGTGCATCTAAAAATGAAAGCAGAGTAGATTGCAGGCAGCTGGGGTAGATGGCATGGGAGAGGGAAGCAGGCAGGACCGCTCAGGGTCTGCAGGCCATGGCAGTCCTGTGCTGCTCACAAGGAAGCGCTGCCCACACCCACCTTGCAGTCATCTCTGCTCTTTAGATCTGCCAAGGCTGGGAAACTGAGGGATAGTCTCAGAAACAGTTCCAGAAAAAGAAAACTGGAACCGAAGGGAAAGACACATTGTTCTCCCAGTTGGGAAAGGCGGTGAAACACGCCTGGTGGATTGGACTGTCAGGGAGAAAGGTGTATTTCCTGATTCGGGGTTAACAGTGATGACCGGGGAGCGTGTGGCTGCTGCAAAACACACGGTGAAACACACGGGAGTACTTACCGTGAAGTAGCAGACCTCACACAGCAATGACGCTGGAGACTCTGAAGGCAGGACACGGAGGACTTTGCGCTGCGATGGCACGTTCCCTGGAAGGAGGAAATTACTGTAAGGAAACTACGTTTATGAACAACCACCTGAACACCCTGCCAGTGAAACAGAGATGACAACGAACTTCCTCCCAGAGGCTGAGCCAGAGCCACGTCCAGCTCAGAGTCTGATACTCCATTAGGGTGGAGAGGCCACTGCGTTGACGTCACACCCGTGGCCGCCACGTCCTGGGCGTGGGGACCCCAGTGTGGTGGAAACTGTGGTTCCCCGTGTCCAAATGTCCACACGGAGCCCCTCCCGGGTCTCTGAGGACCGGCCGCCCCTCGGCAGGTGGCTGCGGACAGGAAGGCGGTGCCCGTGGGGCTGGGACAGGAAGGTCGCACTCACCCTCGGGGCCTCACGTCTGAGTGAGGACAAGGAGGTCGCACTCGCTCTGGCTTCGGGTCTGAGGCCAGGCCGGCAGTCGCCAGGGAGGCGGCCCCTGCGGGGCGACGCTAACATGGCGGCACGCGTGCAAAGCCGCAGGGCATGACGGGGGCAAAGCCGCGGGGCATGACGGGCGCTCCGCCCCCTGCCGGCCCCCACCGGCCCTGCAGCCCTCGGTGCTCATGGCGGGGTGACAGTGGCGAGCACCCCCTCCTGGCCTTGCTGGGGAACCAGTTAAACTCCGAGTTCAGAGTCTTGGGAGCCAGGATCTGGAAATTCAAACTCAGATGGGCTCACTGTCCTGTGTCTTTCAGAAAATCAGGGAGGCCCCTGGGAGGGGCCTGACCTGAAAGGGCCTCACCTAAGAGGGGTCTCACCTGGGGGGTGGGGGGGATCACCTTTAAGGGCCTCATCAGAAAGGAGCCTCAGGTAAAAGGGGCCTCTGCTGGAAGGGCCTCAGCTGAAGGAGCTACTGAAAGGACCTCACCTGAGCAGGCCTCGCTGAGCGGCCTCACCTAAAGGAGCCTCATCGGAGAGGGGCCTCACCTGAAAAGGACTTCACCTGAGGGGGGGGGGGGGCCCAGCTGAGAGCAGCCTCACCTGAGCATGGCCTCAGTTGAAGGGCCTCACCTGAAAGGACCTTACCTGAGAGGGTCCGAAGGGTCCTGGGCATCGCAGACATCCGCGTGCCCTGGATGCTGGAGTCCACGACACAGGATTTGGACTTGCTGGGGGTTCTCAGCCACACTCAGCAACTTTCTATTCAGGATGTGATATGCGGTGTGAGACCCAGGAAGGCAGCACATGACAGGGAGAGAGAGCCACATCCCTCCAGGAAGGGCTTTATTAATCCATCCAGTGCAAACGAGGAGGGAGGGAGAGGAGAAGCCCCACTGAGAGGGCAAAGTCTCTCCTCCCTGGGGCTGTCCCTGCTTGCCACTCCCGAGCATCCCTGGGAGCCCAGTGGGGACGTAACCCTAACCTTAAACCCTAAACACTAACCCTAACGTTAACCCTAAACCCTACCCCTTAACCCTATCCCTACGCCCACCCCTAACCCAAACCCTAATCTGACCCTCTCATCCTAGCCCTGTCCCCCACAGTCACATTATTAAAGCATGGTAAGGAAGTCTCTATTCAGCGCCAGGGGAATAGAAGCAGGGACCATCCCAACATTTGCAGCAGGGGGAGAAGTGGGGCTCAGCTCTGAACACAGCTGGGCAACTTGGGTCTTATGGCCGGGAGCATTGGGGCCAGAGCAGGGACAGTCACTAGACAGAGATGTGGGGTCCGGGGGGATTCCTCATTCAGACAGGCTTTTTGGCCAGAAAGCCCGTGTGTAGTGACTGTGAACTAAAATAAAGTCTTAAGCACCCCGGTTGACCCACGCTTGGCCAAGGGAACTCCACCACCACCACCACCACACAAACCTTAAAGCTGACTTGCCAGACACGCTTAGTTACGCCCTGTCCCTTTTGGAGTTATTCTTTGTAAAAATAAGATACCAAATCATTAACAGGCCTAAAGCCATGTAAGATAAAGGTTAAACCACACCTGCAGGCCACCAATTTACTTAACAGATCACTTGAGTCTCCGTGTGTGTCCAGTGGTTTGTCTATAATTAGCAGACTGCCTTAAAACATTCCAAGCCTTCATTTCTTTAACCAACTACAAATCAAACAATCTTAAAGATTCTTTATAAGAGGGTTTAAAACCCTCCTATAACCTGTAATCCTCGCCTGGAGATGCCTTGCCATTTCGGGCCAAACCAATGTACGCCTTCCATGTATCGATTTATGACTTCGCGTGTAATTCCTGTCTCCCTGAAATGTACACACCAAACTGTAATCCAACCATGGTGAGGCCACTCGCTCAAGGCTTCCAGGACGTGGCTCTCCGGGCCATGATCGCTTGTATTCGGCTCAGAATAAACCTCTTTAAATTATCGTACAGAGTTTGGGTTTTTTTTTCTGTTGACAGGACTTTGCCCTGGTTTCGCCCAATGACCCACCGGAGCTCAGCCTCCTGCCCCCGTCAGCCTTCTCCCCTGTCCTTGGGCATTTTTCCGCAGAGGACTCCTCCGCGGTTTTACAGCCCTGTGGCTCGCACCTGTCTGTCCCACGGGAAGGGCAGCTCCAGGGAGGCAGGCGACACAGCAGCGGGCCCGGCAGGCGCTGCCGGTGGGGCAGGGGACCGGCCTCGCTCCCGACTCCTGCTCAGTCACGCTGCCTGGGCTCGTGGGGAACAAACGTCGACAGGTCGAGACGTCCCAGAGGCACACAGTGGGGAGGGCTCCTGGTCGTTCGCCTCCCCCGCCTGACGTGCCGCCCCTAACCCCGGCCGCGACCGAAGCCTCAGCACGGGCAGCCCAGCCCCCGCCACTCTGCCCGAGGCCTGCGGCCGCGCGAACCCCGCCTCCGTCCTGGGGCCCAAGCCCGCCCCCAGCCGGCCGGGGTCAGTGGCGCTCTCGCCGGCCGCCTTCCGGCCAGGCCCCGCGATGGGCAGCCTGCGGCCGGCTGGGTCTTTCAGGCCTTCGCGCGGGCAGCCCTGCTGGGGTCCTTGCGCGGTTGCGTAGCAGCTGCAAGGACGCTGGCCGAGCCGGAAGCGGAGTGCGGCGGCGCGTGAGCCTGTGCCGCCTGGCGTGGTCCGAGGCGCGGCGAGGTTCGGGGCGGCCGTGGGGTCCGAGGGGCCGCTGGCGGCGGGCGGGCTAACCCGCGGCGTCCCCGGTCTCTCCAGCCCTCGCCTGGGACCGCATGTGAGGACGAATCCGCCGGGGTGGCGAGCTCGGCGTGCGGGAACCGCCCCTCGCCGGCGGTGCTCGGGGCCTGGGCGGAAGGGAGGGCCCGGTCGGGGGAAGGACGGGACGGTGGGTTCATGCGCCGGTGGTTGGGGCCTCAAAATATTTGTCTGGTGAAACAGCTTGCCCCCTGGATCTCAGGGACGACGACAGCCATTGAAAGCCTTCGCGCATGGAGCGATACGGCTGGGTTGGGCTGCAGACACCTCTCGGTGTCTACAGGGTGGAGGTGGAGGGTGCAGACCCCTCGCCGTGCTTACCGCGCACCTGCCACTTCCCGGGAACTGCGCTAGAGGCTGAGCGTACCTCGATAAACAACGCTCGGCCCCTGCCTGTGCAGAGGCAATAGCTGTGCCGTGACCCCAGTCGGGGAAACTCGGGCTCCTTCTTGACATTTCCACCCCTTACCGTGTGCACACTTCTGTCATAGCTCCCACCACAGTAGACTCTGCCGTGATTCTGTCTCGTGTCGTCTGGTCCCGACGCACTGTCTGCTCATGGTGCATGCTCAGTAAGGTCCAGTCTTTGTTGCTGGGTTGTCATCATCGTGTCATTTGTATGTGCCCAGCTAACTCCGAGTCTGGACTGTGGTACATTTTTAGGAATGTTTACACGGTAGTATTTGGGTGTGAGGGGAGTAGAAGAAAGCTAGAGATGATGTTACACTTAGATGTTGGCACTGGGTGGCTGGTGATGTACAGATGGTGACTGTGAGGAGCAGCATTTGGGTGGGCTAGACTGGCATGGAGGGAAGCAGTCTGGGTGCAGGTTCATTTTGGCATTATCAGCATTTAGGAGGTATTGGAAGCTAGTAGAGGTTGAAATACCCCTAGAAAAGAGGGTTTGGGGAATACTCAGTTTGCGGGGCACGTGCTGGTTGCAGTAGGATGGAAAATGAAGGGGAGGTGAGAGGCATGAGGGCAGAGGATCAGGAACATGGGTTAGGCATCTTTGGCTGTGTAGTCGGTGATGAGAGCTTGGGCTTTTTGGCAGACGGTGTCTCGTATCAACCAGGTGACATGGGTACTCATTTTTGTTCGTGTTTCAGGAGTGAGAAAACTTTCATATGTTGAACTTGTAAGGTTTCAGCATGGCTTTAGAATGCCGTCTGTCTAGGTGGGAGTAGGAGGTGTGGCTTGAGCATACCCACAGTGGGGAGATTCTGTAAGGGAACCCGCCCTAAGAGGATCTCATGGGGCAAGGTGACAACCCCAAGGCTCAGCAGGTAGCAGCCAAGTTGGTGGTGAGTGAAGAAGGGTGTGTGTCCTGGGGCCCCTCTCTCATTGGCTCATTGGCTCTCCTGTGCAGGAAAAGGAAGAAATAGATTTGGTGGGGGGAACCTCTCGTCTCTCTAACAGCAGCCTCTTGTTGCTCTTCCCAAACAGTGACAAGACCCCCTTCCTGGACCCCTCTCTACAGAGAGGAGTCAATGGCAGGAGACAGAACCAAACCCTATGAGCTGGACCAAGAGAAATACGATGCTGATGACAACGTGAAGATCATCTGCCTGGGAGACAGTGCAGTGGGCAAGTCCAAGTATGTTGGGACATTAGGGAAGAAAGACCAGGCCCGGAGTGGGTCTGGGTGTTAGAAAAGTCCTCCGAAGGCACAGAGGAGCATAGCTTCCATGGGATGGTGAGGGGTGTAGTCTTGGCTGGAGCCCAGTCATGCACAAGGGGAATCACATCAGCAGTTGTGTGTGTTCGCGGGGAGGGGACAAGTCATAGGACTGAGAAACTGGAGCATTTGCATAAGTCCTGACAGCTGTGGAGCAGGTGACGATACTGTCTGTGGTCTGTGGGCTCAGGGATTGCAAGGACAGGGGAGTGGGAACGAAGAGAGGAAAGTGACCACACAACTGACGACATATTGAATAAAGGTGATAAAGATGCTTTCTGGAGGGATTCACTGAGATTGAGAAGAGCGGGCAGAAAGGATGATTGACTGTAATCATCGTGAAGACTGGCTTATTCGGTGCCTAGAAGCACAGGTGTGGGTGAAGGGGAGCTCTGCAGTGCTTATTTCCATTTCTCACCTGTCTAGGTCTGGAGAAGGCACATTGTCCATTTCTGCCTTCTCAGGATGAGGGTAGACTTGCCCCCACCTAGAGGTTTGGTTTAGTCTTCCCTCCCAAGTGCTCCGGGCCCACCCTGTTTTCTGCTTTCATTTTTATTAACATAGCCTTGGGCTTGGATAGCTATCAGTAATTCCCTAGGTGCTGTGTTGGTTTTGAGGCCATCTTCATGGATTCATATTCTCTCTCTCACTCTCTTCCCCACCCCACACTCACACGCCCCAGCTCTAGTTTAGTGCTTTACAGTTGCTTTGACCTTCCTCAACAGCATGCCTATACAACAAAAATGAGGGTAGCTGTTGTAGTTTGGGAGGCTGCCCAATAAATAACACCCCCTCTGTCCCCACCTCAGTTTCAAACCAACAAAGAGAAAATAAGAAAGGCAGGCAGGTGGAGAACAGATTGGCAGCTACATAACTCATGGAGCTTTTGGAGGACATAGCCGGGTGTGAGACACCAGGTGCCTGCCAACTCCGTGCTACCCAGCCCCCAAGTTTAATGCTCGTCTATCATAAGCCTCATATAAAATAATACTAACAAAGAGTATCTACGTAGTTAACAGGACATCAAAGATTACCATAACGTTGGCCTCTACAGCCACAATATTTAGAAGACAAGCCAGTCCCCAGCCCTAGCAGTATCTCAGGCAAAACATCCCAGATACAAACACCGTGGTGAGAACAGTGTATCTGAGGGAAGGTGAGTCAGTGAGAAAACCTTGGTTCAAGGTTTCATGGTCTTTCAATTTATTTCTCTCGTTTAATTTCTTTGGACTCAATTTTATGCCAGTTTTCATTTTCTCTAACTCACTTGGGAGTTTTTCTCACATCCTGTGAGTTGGCTTTGTCACTTTCTTGATAGTGTCCTTTGATGTACACAAGTTTGAAATTTAGAGGGAGTCCAACTTTTCTCTTATTTCCTGTGCTTTTGGTGTCATATTTAAGGAATTATTCTAAGTTCAAAGTCATGAAGATTTTCTCATATATTTTCTTCTAAGAGTTTTACAGTTTTAGTTAAGTTTAGTTCTTTGATCTTTTTTTTTTCTTTTCTTTTTTTTTTTTTTTTTTTTGAGACAGAGTCTTGCTCTGTTGCCCAGGCTAGAGTGCCGTGGTGTCAGCCTAGCTCACAGCAACCTCAAACTCCTGGGCTTCAGGGATCCTACTGCCTCAGCCTCCCGAGTAGCTGGAACTACAGGCATGAGCCACCATGCCCGGCTATTGTTTTTTCTATATATATTTTAGTTGGCCAGATAATTTCTTTCTATTTTTAGTAGAGACGGGGTCTCGCTCTTGCTCAGGGTGGTCTCAAACTCCCGACCTCAAGCGATCCACCCACCTCGGCCTCCCAGAGTGCTGGGATTACAGGCGTGAGCCACCGCGCCCGGCCACACCTGGCCTTCTTATTTCACTTTTTCTCAGCTTCTTGACTGTATAGGTTTATGTCTTTTGCCAAATTAAAGAAGTTTTTAGGCATTATTTTTTCTATTACTTTTTCAGCCCTGGTCCTCTTATTCTTCTCCTCCTGGGATTCCAGTGAGACAGACGTTGTCTCATAGACCCACAGGTCCCCAAGGCTCTGTTTATTTTTTGCCAGTTTCTTTTCTTACTCTTGTTCATGGCAGGTAATTTCTTTTGTTCTGTTCTAAAGTTCAGTAATTCTTTCCTCTGTCCTCTCCATCCTACCATGAGCCCATCCAGTAAATTTTTCATTTTCATTATTGTATTTCCAGATGTTTTAAAAATTCTACTGGGTTCTTCTTTATATCTTCTATTTCTTAGCTGAAAAATAGTCTCTTTGCTGAAACTCTGTTTCTTTGCTGAGACTGTCTATATTTTCGTTTCAGGCACATCTGTAGTTTCTCAGTGCAGCATTTTTACGACAGCTGCTCTAAGAGCCTTGTCAGATCATTATAACATCTGTGTCATCTCTAGAAGTCTGTTGATTTTCTTTTTTCACTCAGCTTGAGATCTTCCTGGTTCTTGGTATGACGAATAATTGTCTGTTGAAACTTGGGCATTTTGAGTATCATGTTATGAGCCTCTGACTCTTACTCAAACCTTCTGTTTAGCTGGCTTTTGTGTGTGTGTGTGTGTGTGTGTGTGCGCGCGCAGTTGGGGTCTTGCTCAGGCTGGTCTCAGGCTGGTCTCAAACTCGCCTCAAGTGATTCTCCGGCCTCGGCCTCCTAAGGTGCTAGGATTACAGGCGCGAGCCACCACGCCTGGCCCTGTTTAGCTGGCTGCTTCTGTGGCACCACTTCAGCAGGGGCGGCCCCCACCCCTACCCCCCATCCTCATCACTGTCAGGGGGTGCAGTCCAGGCTCTGTTGACACTGGGTGGGGGCCTCGTTACTGTCTGACAGAGATGAACGTTTTGGCTCTGGTCGGGCTTCTGTGACACCAGCCCCGCTGGGAGTGTTGTTGGGTGCCTTGTTATAGCCTCGGCCTTTATAGGTGGGGCTACGATTTTTCCGTTGTGTTTGGATGGTGGTTGTAGTCTAAATGTTTTCTGTCCCAAAGCGCTCACCCTTACCTGTTCCTCTGGTTGGAGAGAACAGTCTGGTGGTGTTTTGGGGGGGGTTCTGTTGTCTATGGCCATTGGTGTATCTGCTTCTCTAGCCCCAGATCTGGGATGTCTGAGGCACAAAGAAAACCCAGGGAACTTAATGCTGTGTTGGTCCTTGAGTGCCTTGATCCCTAGCCCATCTGCCTTCTATTTTCCAGATTCTTCTATTTGATTTCTATATTGTGTAGAGGTTTTAATTGTCCTCGGGAGTAGGAAAAGTACATCTGCCTTTTCCCATAAGCAGAAATTATTACTATATGGAACTTTTATATTTTTCAATCTTGACTATTTCTTAAGTATCCTTTATGATTTCTTTTCTAACCTATAAGATATTTATAAGTGGTTTTATATGTTTGATTATCTCTTAATTTTATAATATAGGGTTGTTGAACTTTAGTTTGGATTTTCTATTCATAACTTAATTGCGTTGTGGTCAGAGGACATGATCTGACATCTGTTGAGGGTATTTTTTTTTTTTTAGATTTACTACGTGGTCTAATTAGTGGTCATTGGTTATGAAAGCCAGAAAAGGATGTGTTTCTCTCATTAGATCCAGGGATATGTACTAAATCTGGCTCACTAACTGCTCACATTCATCCACTCAAGTATCGAGTGAGCACCGCTGTCCCTTTGTCTCCGTCCTGTCACTGGGCTTGCAGCAGTGAACTACAAATTCAAAACCTGCTCTCGTGGACATTCCATTTAAATCGAGAGAGAACGACAGCAAATAAGTAAAATACTTACTATTTCAGCTAGTGTTATGTGCAGTGCAGGGTTGCTGAGGATGGTCTCACTGCTTGGGGGACACTTGAGCAGAGCCCTGAAGGATCCGCAGAATTTGGGGGAAATGGCTTTTGGGCGTAGGGCACAGCCTTCCTGGCCTCAGTTTTCCTGTGCGTAAAGTGGGGATGATTCTACGTGCAGTGATGTGCTGAGGTGGGAGTAACGGGTCTGAGAGCCTCACATGGGCCGGTCTGACACTCACAGTGATGGGAGCTGTTTGGTTATGAGGGGTTGGTGATGGTGATTCCCAGGCTTGGCCTGCACATGGGCTATGGGATGAGTGGGGAAGAGGAGTGGCTTCCAGCTTGTCAGCTTGGGGGTGACAAACGAGGGGAAAGGGGGAGACAGGGACGCCACCTGACCACTGTGCATGTTCTCCTTGCAGACTCATGGAGAGATTTCTCATGGATGGATTGTATCCTTTAAGATTTGAAATGCCCCCTTGTTCCTCGGTCTTTCCACACTGACGTGTCTCTACCCCACGGCCCACCCCTTTGCGCCGGCAGTCCGGGCAGGCATGGATGAGGGAGTACACGGGTTTCATTCACTCTGCTTTCTCGCCGACTGACCCACGTCACATCACACAATCAGTGCTGTACATTTTGGAGCTTACGCGTGTTTGGATTTGTTTTATATTAGGAAGGCAGTAGAATAGCTAACAGCACCTGATCTGATCACATGCCTGTATTCAAAATCCACCTCCTCCTCCTCAGTAGCGTCTGATCTTGGGCAAGTCACTTAGCCTTTCTGACCTCAAAGTTTGGGCCCCCCAATATTTAAAAAATCTCTGATATAAATGAATGTGGTAAACTATGAGGTGCCTGTCCCTCCTTCCTCCCATGAATTGTTATATTGTGCAGGTTTGGACTGAGTTCCTCCCAGCAACTGGGAGGTTTTTAAAAGGCTTCCCCGGTAGATCCACTGAGAACTGTAGGTAAGAAGAGCCCCTGGACCCTGTTGTCCCCTGCCATAGGCCCAGCACCCCAAAGCTCGGCAGTCACCCTGGGACCTGAGTAGGTCTTGCCCCACCTTATACCAGGGGAGCCTGTGCACCCAGCACACCTGCATCAGCTCAGCCTTGCTAGTGAAGCCGCCTGGCATCTTACAGCTTCAAGTGGGCATCATCCCCCAGGCCTTTGTTAGGGTTTCATGTACAGGCCATCTGCACTTTTTATAAACAGCTTGTCAGTTTTCTGGCTTGTAGGAGCTTTTTTCTCCAGAATGATGATGTTGCTATCCAGGGTTAGAGTTTCCTTTCTAGAAGAGCACCATCCGTGAAGGAGCTGGAGCACCCTCAGTTAACATTTTCCAACTACATGATGTTGTTTGCGACACCTCCTTTGTAAAATTCTGTTTTACCTCAGACTTAGATGGCCAGGACTCTCCCAGTTCCCCGCCGCCATCCTTCCATGGAGCTTATGCAGCGGTATTTGAAGCTGATCCTCTGTCCGCAGCATTCATTTCATTTAAAATATAAATAACTACAAAAAGAAAAGGAAGGGGAGGATCCATTTCCTCACCCCAAACACCCCTGCTGCCAGCTTCTTCCTTACCTCCCCTTTTGTTGGTTTTTGCTCCCTAACCTGGATGCAGTCAGCCACAGCAGCTGTCCACGTACGCCCTGACACTGTACAAGCACACGGCCACGGTGGACGGCAAGACCGTTCTCGTGGGTGAGCATCATGGGGCCAGGCCGTGCCGACCCTCACGGGGGAGGAAATGCGAGAGGAGGGGAGACGGGAAAAGGTCCGTGGGAGAGAGTCAGGGGGAAGCAATGAGACCCCAGGTGGGATCAAGGCGTGATCAGGAGAAGCTCAGGAGCCAGGAGGCCAGGGAGGGTGGAATGGGGCACACAGGGGCCAAGTTCGAGCCCTCTGATGTGGCGTCCAGGCCAGGACAGGGTTCAGAAAAGCAGAAGCCAGTCGGCTCTGCCTGCCAGAGGGAAGAGGAACAGAGAGAGAGAGAGGCCTTTGACAAGGAGTAGCTTTCCTCGTTTCATGGGTTCTCATTCAGCCAGTCTAAAGAAATAACAAATGTGGCCAAAACATTATCTCCACACAGGGTTTTGACCTTCTCCTTGGCCAGGCCACTCAGCCGGCCTGACTGTGTCTACCATCTGTGGTCAGCACACATGGGACGTCAGATTACTCTTGACCTTGGGGGGCCTGTGTCTTATGTGTGGGAATGAGGGGAGCCTACCTTCTCCTCCCAAGGCTCCTCTCCGCGTTGTCCTTCGTCCTGGTCCCCGGCCCAGGTCCCCCTTGCACACTGGTGCGCACACAGCTGTCACAGCGCACCCAGGTGGACGGTGTCTTGGGGACACACGTGTGGAGCTGTGTGGTCTCCCTTCCTCCCTGTGCTCCCCACACATGCGTTGGGGTTTGTGCCACACGTGTGTTGTATCTGCACAGAAATGCTCAGGGCATGTGTTTCTTTCTGCCCTCCAGCCCCCATCAGCAGTCAGAGCTGTGTTCTCGTTGCAGACTTTTGGGACACGGCAGGCCAGGAACGGTTCCAGAGCATGCACGCTTCCTACTACCACAAGGCCCATGCCTGCATCATGGTACGCCACCAGGTGGGCGGTGGACAGAGGCGGTGGGCAGGTCTGGGCTGAGGGCTGAGGAGCCTGGCAGCCCTGAGCCCTGCCACCCACACCTCGGTGCTGTGAGAATGGGGTCGGGGCCGCCCAGGGAAGCTTCAAACCACACACGCTCTCTGGAGCTTCTAGGTGAGACTGGAGCCGGTGGGCTCTCTTCTGGTGGGGAGGGTGAAGAAAAGGTAAAGAACTCCCGCACCAGGGGGACCAGCAAGCTCAGGGCTTCAACATCCGCTGTAGCGTCCAGGAGGCAAACGTGGGGCCGAGACAGGGCCACAGCCCTTCCTTGAAGGAGCCCCCCTCTCCGAGAAGCTCTCAGGGCCTCCCTCGGCCGGTGCCTGTGGCTCTTCTCTAAGGCAGAGCTGAGGCTGAGTGGACCCAGCAGTCCCGGGGCACTCGCCCTCCCCGCCTCTCATTGGCTTTCTGGGCCACAGTCCTCAAGGTTGTACGCCAGTGGCCAGCATGCAGTAAGTGCCACCAGAGTACCCGACACACAGCTGTGGGAGAGGCAAGAACGGAGAAGGGAACCCTTCAGACGTCCCCACACACGCATCCCCGGGCTTGGTGTTCAGGCCACCACTTGTAGATGCTGAAAGGAGCATGCCTTTTTTTTTTTTTTTTTTTTTGGTCCATTTACAAACACGTTCATGACTATCAGCCATCTATGATGCATGAAGTAATAGCTTGGTTTTCTGAATTATGAACCCTAGCAATCGTCACTAAGTAAAAACCCCAGTCACTCAAACTTCTTCGAACAGCACTCAAGGTCCGGCTTTAATATGAAAGCCGAAACTTGGTGACACAAAACAACCATTTTCTGATGAATCAGGAATCCACAGTGTCCAAGTTCACAGCTGAGTAGACCCGAGCCTGGATCCCAGGCTGGATCCCGCCGAGGCATCGCCACACACACTGGCCGCTGGCTGGGACATCCGCGGTTCTGTGCCGTGTGTCTCTGTGCAGTTTGTCACGTGGGCTGATGGGAGCTTGCTCTCGGAGTGGCAGCCAGATCCCAACCAAAGCACCCAGAGAGAACCAGGCGGGAGTCGTATTTCCTTTCACGGCCGAGCCCTGGGAGTTACGTGGCCTCACTCCCCCTGTGTCACACAGGGGAGAAGCAGATAACGCCTCTCAGTGGGGGGGGGGCAGTCACATGATAAGAAGAGCAGGTGGGGTGGATGATTTGCCAACAAGTCTGCCGTGGCGCCCCACGGCATTTAGGTGCCAGCCACCCTCCAGCCTTCCCTCCCGCTTGGTGACTGTCTGCAGCATGTGTGGCCTCCCCGGGGCCCTGGGGGATGCACGGCTGAGCAGGGTTCTTTCAGCTGTGAGGAGCACAGGAGGAGCTGGTCTGTTCTGCTCACTGCTGCCTGCTCCTCTGCACGTCCTTCGGCTTGTCCCTTGCCCCCATCCCATGGTCACGCCCTTCACTCGACACTCTGCCCATTTCTCACGCCTCGCTGTTTGCCACCCACTCCGTGAGCCTCCTCCTTCCTGTGTGCCCACAACACCCTGACCACTGCTAGCACGTGAATTCTGTGTGTGACGTGCGTGTGCGGGGTGCCGGGGTGCAAAGACGCAGGTGTGGCCCCCAGCAGCTCACCGGTGGGTAGCACAGATAGCAGCGCCGAGGACGGTGAGGGTTCTTCCCTCCCGACCCTTTGCAGGTGGTAAAGGGAGGAGCTCCTCGCCTGATTGCTGCCACTGCCCCTTAAGCACAAATTCCCTTGAAAATTTCCAAAAATTTTGATGTTAATAACTATAAGGGTACTAAACAAAAGAGCATGGTGGGGTCTGGCACATGGGGCAGTGTGCTGCAGAAGTCCGGCCCTCACGAACTGGGAAGGTTAGTGCTAGCTGTTCAGTCTCACGCCTGCTCTGGCAGGGGGTATTTTGAACTCACCTCTCAGCTCAGAGGAACCTCCTCCTGCCTTCGATGCATCTCCATCGGTTCCTCCCAGACCCTCTTCTGAGGACTGGGGACATCTTCCGTGCCGGCGTCCCTGTACCTGCAGGTGCTGCCACCAGCCCCATCCACTGCCCGGGGCCTGGCAGGTGGGAAGCCCTCACCTGACCACTGGGGAGCTGACGGTCACAGAGGGAGTCAGGACTCCACCCCACCATGAAACCTCGCGGCAGGGATGCTGCTCGTTCTAGCCCGCCCCTTCCCCCCTCCAAAACAGAAAGGGTGCTCGGGAAACCAGGCCTGCCCAGAAGGTGCCTACGAGTTTCATTCCAAGCATGCTTTTTCAGAAGTCTTCATTGGGAATTCAAGAGAATGTATTTACTTGTTGAAATTGGGCCCGGTGAGTCGCCTGGAAGAAATTCTAGGCAGATTTCCTGCTGCCTTTCGAGGTGCTGGCTGGGGACCCACCACCCACTGCCATGCGGGGCAGCCCCCAGGCCTGAGCTGCCACCGTGTTGCTCGCACAGAGGCCTGGGTGATTTCGAAATGAAGTCAGCCGTCCCAGCAGTGACGGGGCTGTTGTCCCCGACCTTGTGGTACTAGGGTGGTTTGGACCTGTGACTCCTTCCTGGAGGCCACTCTTGTGATCCCTGCAGCGGCAGCTCAGGACTGTCTCAAGGGTCCTACCCTAGAGCCAGTCCGCAGTGCTCGTGCTCCTTGCTGATGTTTTAAAATAGGTAAAAACATTAAAGTGTAAAAAGGTAACAAAATTATAGGCTACAAATAACAGAAGATAAAAATTACTTTTAAAAAGTTTAAAGAGGCCAGGCGCGGTGGCTCACGCCTGTAATCCTAGCCCTCTGGGAGGCCGAGGCGGGTGGATCGCTCGAGGTCAGGAGTTCGAGACCAGCCTGAGTGAGACCCCGTCTCTAATAAAAAAATAGAAATAAATTATCTGGCCAACTAAAAATATATATAGAAAAAATTAGCCGGGCATGGTGGCGCATGCCTGTAGTCCCAGCTACTCGGGAGGCTGAGGCAGGAGGATCGCTTAAGCCCAGGAGTTTGAGGTTGCTGTGAGCTAGGCTGACGCCACGGCACTCACTATAGCCCGGGCAACAAAGTGACACTCTGTCTCAAAAAAAAATAAATAAATAAAAATAAAAAGTTTAAAGAATGAACAGAAGATTAACAAAAGCCGAAAATTAAATCAATGGTAACTAAAGGAAAGCTCTAGAAATAGTTGTATTTATTACAAAGGAGTTTTAGAATAATTTAAGCAAAAATAAGAATAAAAAAAAAGCTTGACAATATTTAACAGATTATATTGATTATTAAGTTGATTTGGTTTATAGTTGTTAAAGTAGGTAAACAGGATTAGATGACAAGGTAACAAAAAAGGAATAAGACTTTTAAAAACACTTTTGGATCCAGAGGTTCCAGGGGGCTGCCTCCCCGAGGGGGGCAGGTGCAGCCTCTGTGGCGAGAGGGACTGCTGTTCACAGCGTGTGTCTGAGTCCCCCAGACTGTGGCACGTGCCCGTGCTCACCTGCCTAGGTGTGTGAGTCACCTGGAGGTAGAATGCAGACGCACTGACATACCTGAGCTGTCTTCCTTCCTTTGCCCTTTGCAGGTGTTCGATGTACAGAGGAAAGTCACCTATAAGAACCTGAGCACCTGGTATACAGAGCTTCGGGAATTCAGGCCAGAGATCCCGTGCATCGTAGTGGCCAATAAAATTGATGGTGGGGCCATCCTTGTCCCCGTGCGTCAGCGACTCATGGGGGACCCACCACCCCACCTTTCCTCCTCCTCCCCTGGGGAGGGCGGCCACCAGTGGTCGGTCCTCCTTCCCAAGACTCAAGGCGTGGTTGCTTGCATCGCTCTTTCCTTGTAAAGATGCCGACTGAACCAGGCCGCCCCCGTCCCAGGACACACATCCCTGTTTCCTGAACTCTCCAGGACATGGTCCTTGATCCCTGCCTATCCCACTTTCTGGAATGGGGGCCTCCAGTGACTCATCCTGCAGACCCCTCTCTCCTTCCCTTGACGGACAGGCCAATTTCCTATCTTTTCTCTACAGCAGACATAAAGGTGACCCAAAAAAGCTTCAGTTTTGCCAGGAAGTTCTCCCTGCCCCTGTACTTCGTCTCAGCTGCTGATGGTACCAATGTCGTGAAGGTACAGTAGACTGCAGAGGTCACCTGGTGAGGCTGGGGCACCAGGGGGTCCAGTCACCGGGGAAGCTACGCAGAGAAGGGTTGGCTGCAGGCGTGTTGGAGAGAACGGGGACCGTGAAGGGTTGTGTGCAGCAGCGAGGGGAGAGGGTGACAGGCCAGTGCGTGGTGCGGCCAAATGCCGTTGGCCACGTGTGGGGTCAGGGTGATGGAAAGAAGGGGCCTTGAGGGGTGAGCTTGCTGATTTTAGAGGTGGAGTGTTGCACGGACTAATGGTGGGGCCCGTGGGTGCAGCCAGGTGGAGTCCAGGGCTCCCACCCACCACTCTGCTTTGCCCCCAGCTCTTCAATGACGCGATCCGATTAGCCGTGTCTTACAAGCAGAACTCCCAGGATTTCATGGACGAGGTCTTGCAGGAGCTCGAGGTAGGTCAGGTCCATGTGTCAGACGGGATAGAAAAAACAGGACCTCTCTTCAGAAATAATGGACTATAACCCAGTGTAGCAGCTCTTGCCTGCATCTGCCACCCCAAAACGTATCGGGGACCCAGCTGGGCAAATGCAGGGCCAGGCCTCACCGGAAACCTTGTTCACAGAACTTCAAACTGGAGCAGAAGGAGGAGGATGTGCCAGACCAGGAGCAGAGGGGCAGCATCGAGCGCCCGTCAGAGGAGGCGGCCTCTGCCCACCGCTGATGAGCTGGGGCTGGGCCCTGTCCAAATACCCCTCCCTTCAGCAGCCTCCAGTTCTGAGTGGAGGCACCTCCAGGCCCTGCCTTGTTCTACCTCCTGTAAACCTGCCTGTCCTGTTTGCCCGGCTCCTGATACAGGGACGAGGTCAGCACCGTAAATTCTCTGGATAGGGTGAGAGGTCCACACCAGACCTCCGTGAAGCAGAATTAGCAATCAGTGTCAACTAACGCCTTCCCCGCACCCTGCTCCCCAGGCTAGACGGTGAAGAGAATCAGGGAACATGCTTGGGTGTCTCTTTAATAAAAGGAAATTTAGGTCATTGGTTTCTTTCTTCCTAACACTGACCTCAGGGACTTCCCTACGCTTCTGCCGAGGCAGCGGCTAGCCCTCTTCCCACCCCCACAGACTCCGGGGCCCCCACCTTTCTCCCGCTTTACTTGCCCAACCATCTTTACTTTAAAACGTTCTTGAGCAGACACCTGTTCATTGCAGATTTTTGAGACTCCACTTCAGGAGCTCTTCTAGGTGAGGCGGGATCACAGGAACAGGCTTCCCGTTGGAGCTAAGTCAAACCCGTGGCAGGTCTAGCCTAGTAAGCACAAGCACTGTTGAACATCAGGGGTCAACACAGCTCAACCACAGGACACCCGCTTGGATTACAAGACATTACCTTTAAGAAGAGCTTCCTTTAAAACCGTCCTGTCATTGTCCCGAGGGCTGGAGGGACACGGTGCCCCTGTGGGGGCCCAAGGACTGCAGGGCGGCCGTCCACCGCCTTCCCCTGCCCTCCAGAACTTGTGGTTGGCTCATGTGTTTTTATGATCGTTTTGTGCGTTTGCATTGTTTTCATTAATTTATTTTGTTTTTATTGTTTCCTTTTTCACAGTAAAGGTTGACTTATGCAAACACTGAGTACGTGTGTGTGCTTTGTAGGGCTGAAACGTACTAAGCAAACAGACACGGAACTCGCAGCTCACGCAGCACAGTGATGAGGGGAGGGTGCCTTGGCCTGTGACGGGGCAGCTCAGGGCAGCTCTTGATTTACTGCGATAGAGACCGTTTCGGTGGAATTTGGTGTTTTAAAAAGAGTAAGTATTAAATTGGGAGCTCAAGGACAAATGTTTCCCCTTTGCTTTAGCGATACTTGTGCGGTGTAAGGTATTTCGCCTGACCAGGGTTTCCAAGAATGCATTACCCTGATGAGGTGGAATTTAGAGAAAAACCCCAAAATGTTAGTTGTTGTAAACGACTAGTAAGTATTCCTCTAAAATACAACAGGTTTGTTGAGATAGAATTCACATACAAGGACACCTCTTCATTTGCCGGCAAATTAATAAACCTCTCTTTGCTTCTCAAACCACGTGTCCATATTCTTCTGATGCAGCCTCAGGGACAAATGCCGAACGTTCAGCAACAGAATCTGGGGTCCCCGGCTGGGCCATCGGTACCCCAGTGGGGTGGCAGGGAGGGGCAGGGAGCAGCCCCGGGTCAAAGCCGTGGGTCTTCGCAGGTAGGAGCAACTTGTTTTCGAGGTGACAGAGCAACGCACAGCCCCAGCAGTTGCCGGAACCTTTTTAGCTCTGGGGAACCCCCATCTCTGTCTCCCTGAAGTGGATGCAGCTCCCCACAACCTGAGCTGAGTTGAGAAGGAAATAAATAGACCTGGGAAACGTCCAGACAGCCTCGGCCATTTGTTAATTCCCCGGCTGCACCCCAAGACCCTGATTCCACCCATTCAGGAGGTTTTCGTACCTTCCTGTTGATTTGTTTTGAGGTGCCTTTTGGGGGTGGGAGTCGTGAGGTTGAATGGAGCTAGGGAACCTGCTTTGGAGTCATGGCTCATTTGCAGTTCCCAGGGAACAGGGGGACTGGGCCGCCTATTTGGGGAGAGCTGTGAACCTTCCAGTTGGGGTGGCGTTTGTCCCCTTTGGACGCCTGTTTGTTTGATAGGCCCGACATTTTTCCATTGAGGATCTGCTGTATTGTCTGTTGTTTGTGAGTTTTGTTGAAACGTAAGGAAGCCCCATCTCCCATGTGATTGATAGTCTGTGGCATTTTAGATTGTGTTGGGAAGGCCCTATATTTGTGTTTGCTAAAGATTATTCTCTGGAATGTGAGGAAAAGTAGTGATTGATGGTTCTTGGTTTATTCCTAGGAATTTGTTGTTTGGATCCTAATTTTGGTTTGGAGGTACGTTTTAAGGGGTCTTCTGCATTGGCTCTTCACCCCAAAATTAATCTCAGTTTTGGCCTTTTTGTGCTTTTGTGAAAGGGGATACCAAACTGTCTTGTTTATAGAGGAATGAGTTATACGTGAGAGGGTGGGAACAACTCAGTGGTGACACACTGTGGAGTCCCACCCGCAGTCTGCACGCTCTGATCCACTGCCCTGACCCTAGACCACATAGGAATGAGAAACAAATCCTTTAAAAAAGGAAAGACAAGGCCGGGTGCGGAGGCTCACGCCTGTCATCCTAGCACTCTGGGAGGCCGAGGCAAGAGGATCACTCGAGGTCAGGAGTTCGAGACCAGCCTGAGCAAGAGCAAGACCCCATCTCTACTAAAAAATAGAAAGAAATTAACCGGACAACTAAAAATATATATAGAAAAAACGAGCCAGGCATGGTGGTGCATGCCTGTAGTCCCAGCTACTCGGGAGGCTGAGGCAGGAGGATCACTTGAGTTCAGGAGTCTGAGGTTGCTGTGAGCTAGGCTGACGCCACAGCACTCTAGCCCGGGCAACAGAGCCAGACTCTGTCTCAAAAAAAAAAAAGAACTAATGATGCAGAGCGTCATTTCATGTGCCTATGAGACATTTGTATACAGTATTTTCTTTGGAGAAATGTATATTAAAGACCTTTGCCCATTCTTCAACCGGGTGGTTTGTTTTTTGTTGTTGAGTTATAGGAATTCTTCATATATGCTGGATAATAAATGCTTATCAGAGATATGACATGCAAACATTTTCCCCCTTTCTGTGAGTTGTCTTTTTACTCTCTTGATAGTGTCCTTGGATGCACCAAATTATTTAATTTTGATGAAGTGCAATTTACCTATTTTTTTTCTTTTGTTGCCTATGTTTTTGGTGTCATATTTAAGAAATCATTGCCAAGTCCAAGGTCATGAAGATTTTTCCCTGTATTTTCTTCTACAGGTTTTATTCTTTTAGCACTTAAGTTTAGGTCTTCATTTGCCATTAATTTTTTTCATCTAGTGTAAGGTAAGGATCCAGCTTCTCTCTTGCTTATGGATATCCAGTGATCCCAGCACTATTTGTTGAAAAGGTTATACTGTCCTACTGAATGTTCCTGACACCCTGGTCAAAAATCAATTGACTATATGTGGTTTTATTTCTGGGCTGTCTATTATATTCCATTGGTCTATAATGAATTTTACAGAACAAATCCTTTATTGAAAGGAAGTTCAGATTTGGTCAAGGGGCTGCACTTGGGGATCTGGAGGCCACATGTGGCCTTGAGGCCACAGGTTCCCCACCGCTGGTCCATACGTCTGTCTTTTTGCCAAGACCACACTGTTTTGATAACTGTAACTTTGTAGTAAGTTTTGAAATAAGGAAATGTGAGCCCTCCAACTTTGTCTTTCTTTTTTAAGATTGTTTTGGCTGCTTGAGGTCCCTTGAAATGCCATACAAATTTTAGGGTATATTTTTGTGTTTGTACAAAAAAAAAAAAAAAACCCTTGGGATTTTTTTTTTTTTTTTTTTTTTGAGACAGAGTCTTGCTCTGTTGCCCAGGGCTATTCAGATTTACTATTTCTTCCTGAGTCCATTTTGACACGTGGTGTGTTTCTAGGAATGTGTCCATCTCATTTAGGTCATCCCAGTTGTCGACATACAATTGTCCATAATATTCTCTTATGGTACTTTTTATTTCTACAAAATTGGTAGTAATGTCCCCGCTCTCCTTTTTCATTTTGTTGAGTTGAGACTTCTCTCTTTTATTCTTAGTCAACTTAGCTAACAATTTGTCCCTTTTGTTGTTCTTTTCAAAGAACCAACTTTTGGTTTTGTTAACTCTCCCTGTTATTTTTCTAGTCTCCACATTGTTCATCTCCACTCTAACCCTTATTATTTCGTTTCTTCTGCTAACTTTGGGTTTTGTTTGCTCTTCTTTTCTAGATCCTTCAGGCATCCAATTGGATTATTGATTTGAGATCCTATTTTTTAATGAGGCATATAGAGCTAAACATTTTGCTCTTAGTACTCTACTTTTGTTGTATCCCATAAGTTTTAGTGTTTTGTGTTTTTGTCTTCATTCACCTCCAGGCATTGTCTAATTTCCCTTGTGATTATTCTTTGACCCACTGGTTTTTTAAGAAGGTACTATTTAACTTTTTCATTTTAGTGAATTATCCAGTTCTCCTTCTGTTATTGATTTGTAGTTTCATTCTGGTGTATTAGCAAAGATACTTTGCATGATTCAATATTTTCAAATTTATTAAGGCTTCCTTTGTGACCTAACATGGTTGGTACTGGAGAATGTTCCATCTGCATTTAAGAAGAGTGTGTGTTCTGCTGTTGTTGGGTGGAGTGTTCTGTATGTGTCTGTCAGGGCCGATTGGTTTGTGCTGGTATTCGAGTCTTCTATTTCCTTGTTGATCTTCTCTCTCATTGTTCCATCCATTACTGAAAATAGGGTATTAAAAGTTTGTAAATATCGTTGTAGAACTGTCTGTTTCTCCTTTCAATTCTGTCAGTTTTTACTTCATATATTTTGAGATTCTGTTGTTAGGTATGTCTATGTTTGTACATGTATCTTCTTGGTGGATTAAAACTTTTGTTCAATGATTAATGTCCTTTTTTGTCTCTTGCAACCTTTTTTGACTTAAACTCTGTTTTATCTGACAGGAATATGGCTGCCCCAATTCTCTTTTGTTTACTATTCACATAGAATATATTTTTCGTACTTTCACTTTCCCCCTCTTTGTGTCTTTGTTTCTAAAGTCTCTTATAGACACCATTTTGATGAATTGTTTTTTAATCTTCTAATTTCTGCCTTCTAATAGGACAGTTTAATCCACTTGCATTAAAGTAATTAATGATAAAAAAGATCTGCTTCTGCCATATAGCTATTTGTTTTCTGTATGTCTTACATGTCCGTTGTTCCACATTTCCTGCCCTACTTCATGTTTTATGTGTTTAATTGGCTTTTCCAGTGCACCATTTTTGATTCCCTTCTTTTTTACTTTCTCATAAATTTTTTAGTTATTTTCTCAGTGTTCTGTTGGGGATTACAATTAACATCTTAAACTTGTAACTGATAAGCTAATTTTTATTATAACAATTTGTTTTTGATAGTATACACTCTGCTTGTGCCCACTGCTGCCCTTCTCTCTTTTGTATTATTGTCACAGATTACATCTTTATAGTTTAGATTCCCATTAACATAAATTTGTAATTATTGTTTTGTTCATTTGCCTAAAAGAGAGAAGCTACAAACTAGACCAGAAGTACAACAATACTGGGTTTTTTCTTTAGCTGTGTAGTTACCTTTATCAGCATTCTTTATTTTACTTATGGCTTCACATTACTGTCTGGTTTTCTTTCATTTCAGCCTGAAAGGCTTCCTTTAGATTTTCTTGCAGGGCAGGTCTACTGGTAAAGAACTCTCATTTTGGTTTACCTGGAAAAGTCTTAATTGTGCCTTCATTCTTGAAGGATTGTTTGCCGAATATAGAATTCTTGGTTGATGGGTTTTTTTTTTTTTCTTTAGAACTTTAAATATGTGATCCCACTGCCGTGTGGCCCTCGTCATTTCTGATGGGAAATCAGCTGCTGACCTCACTGAGGATTGCTTTTGTATGAGGAGTTACTTTTTCTGTTCTCAAAATTCACTCTTTTTCTTTGTCTTTTGACAGTTTGATAATAATGCGTCTTGATATGGGTCTCTTTGAGTTTGTCCTGCTTGAAGTTCTTTGAGCTTCTTGTATGTTTATTTTCTTGCCTCTTCTCAGATTTGGGGAGTTTTTGCCCATTATTTCTTGAGACATACTTTCTTCACCTTTGCCTCTTTTCCTTCTGGGACTCCTGTAGTCTGTATGTTGGTATGTTGGATGGCGTCCACAGATCCCTCAGGCTTTATTTTTCTAATTCTCTCCTCGTTCTGCGCTTCAAACTGAATTACTCAATTTTCTTACCTTCGACTTTACTAATCCACTAATCCTTTCTTCTGCCTGCTCAAGTCTGCTGTTGAGCCCCGTTAGTGAGTTTTTTTAATCTTAGTTATTGTACTTTTCAGCTTCAGAATTTCTGTTTGGTACCATTTTATAACTTCTATTTCTTTATATGTCTCATTTTGTTCATGAATTTGTCCATGGTTTCCTTTAGCTCACTGAGCATATTTAAGACAGTTGACTTAATGTCTTTGACTAGTAATTCCAGTGTCTGAGATTTCTGAGAGATGGTTTCTGTCAAATTCTTTTTTTTTTTCTTGTGAATGGACCATAATTTCTTACTGCCTTGTCATTTCGTTGTTGAAAATTAGATATTTTAATATTATAGTGTGGTAACTGTGGAAATAATATGCTCTCCCTGTCCCAGGTTTTGATTGTTGAAGGATGTAGACACTCATTTGTTTAGTGAGTTTTCCAAACTATTTTTGCAAAGATTGTATTTCTTGTCATCATACGGTCACTGAAGTCTCTGTTCATTTAGTTTGTATTCAGCTAGTGTTTTGATGGTGATTTCCTTGAATGCCAAGAACTGAAATTTTTTTAAAACACCTCTTTCAGTCTCTGCAGATTGGCTGTCTGCTGGGGCTCTCTTTCGACACCTAGCAAGGATGTTTACAACTCTGCCTTGGCCTCCACTTCTTGCTTGCCCTGAACCTAGAGATCATCCAGAGGTAAAAGCTTAGAGTCTTCTCAAGTCTTTCCCAAACACATGCCCTGGCCCGGTTATGTGCATGACTTGTGAAATGCCCCCATATACACAGGTGCTTTTGAATGTCCTACTTTCCCAAAGAAATTCTCTCCCAGATTTTCCTCCCAATCTCTAAGTAGCCCATTGTATGTCTTGACCATATTAATTTGTCCTAGGGAGCTGTGGGTTTTTTGGTCACCTCAAAATGTTTTTGAGCAATGCCTGATACTTTTCTACCCTGAGTGGGTTTGTAGTTAGGCAAAACAGACAGGTGCCTCATATCAGTCTTTCAGATAGTTTGTGACAGATTAGAATAGACAAACACAGTAATTTGCAAATAAGGTCTGCTCTGCTCACCCTACAACCAGGGACCAAGCAAGGTCCCATACTAGGAAAGTGGGCTGCTGTCTTCAAGACCACCATCACGCTGGTGAGGGGGTGGAGCAAGAGCAAGCACAAATGCACGAAACCCTTCTATAATTTTAAGTTACCTTTTCCTCATTTCTGTGGGTTTTTTCCCCACTGATGTGAGCCTTTGACTATTTTCCACAGTTTTAACAAAGTTTCTGCTTCTTTTACAATGTTTCTGTGGAGAGACAGGAGTCTTCTCTCTTGCTCTGAGACCAAGGCATTGCATTTTGTGTCCTGAGTGTTTAGAGGATGGTGACTGTCTGGCACCTGGGTACAAAGATTATATACCCAGTAGGGAGATTAAGAAACTGGATTTAGGAGAGAGAGCCCAAAGTGCAACTAACTCCAGTTTTAGCGATGCCAGCTCTTAGCCAAGGTGAATAGAATCTTTTAAATTTAATCAAATGTTGCTATGCTAAAGAGGTCCGGCCACTTAGACCACCGTGCAAGCCCTCCTGTGGGGCCAAAGCATCTCAGGGCTCACAAGTGGGAAATGTGGGCACCGAAGTGCTCATTGCAGATAAGCGTGGGATTATCTACCAGCACCAACTGGCCCTTAGATGACAGCCTACGTTTATGGGCATCTACGGTGTGTCAAGCCCTGCTCGGAATGTTTCTGACATCCTCCTTATTCCATGATCACACGGCCCTCTGGCACGTCTTCCCAAGGGCACAGAGCCGATGAGGAGTAGAGTGGGGAATTTGTTTGAACCCAGGCAGACCAGTGAATCCTGAAGAGGAAGACTCTTGGCTGCTTCATCAGTCTGTGTTCCAACCCGAGCAGGAAAATGACTGATCCCTCAGACTTTCTCGCCAGGGTTCCTCCCATCTGCCACCTTGTCTCTGCAGTCTGTCCCTGTAACTCTGCACTTCACTCAAACTGAAGCAGCTTGGTGAGCAGACAGGTGAGTGGGTGCTTGTTGCAGCCACTGCTCAGCCAGGAGCCAGGCTTTCCTCCCTTCCTGAGACCTGTCGTCTTTAATCCCATGCGGGGTTAAACCAGATGTCAAGTTTGATTTACTCTCTGACCAGCGTGGGCAGTTGACCTGAACGCATCAGAATTTCTTTCCCAGGAATTTGCAAACAGATGTGAACAGTTCCGGTTGAGAGCCGACTGCAGCGTGGGGTTGGAGTGGTGAGGCTCTGCCACCCGACTGAGCATCGAGGAGCCACTCTAGGAAGGACCCCTTGCCTGGGCTCAGTGCCATTCTCAGTGTCTGCTTCAGGCCTTTCCTGCTGCTTCTGTGTGACAGCTTTGCCTCCTTACCACGTAAATGGCTCCAAGTGGTTTCTGTTCTTGCAGTGGAAGGTCTTACGTAATCCCAAATGATAAGGAAGCCATTCAAAACTCACTCAGCGGCATCCAAAACGTAGCTCCCGTTGCTATTTCTCAATAGCTTTAGTAAATAACTTTTAATTTGCTCAAATCCAGGAACTAGTAAGATTTAACCATAGGCCAGTAATGAACTTGAAGAGGCAATGTTCCACTGGCCACCGCGAAGCCACGGGCAAATTGAGTTTGGTGGCGGGCAGGTGTGTGGCTGCCTGTCCAGCGCCAGCCCTCCACGCGGTCCTCGCTGGGGGTCTGTCTCTGGACGCCACCAGGAGAACAAGGCCTCCGGAGGGAACGCGACGCGGACCCACACCCCGTCTCTCCCAGGCAGCGCGACTCGCAGCCGCTGCCGGCGGGGCCCACCCTCGGCTTTGCGTGTGCAGAGGCGGCTCCTGTATTTCTTAACACCTGCAGTTTCACCAGGTGTGAAATAAAGACCACACCTGGCCTGTGGCCCCAGGTCACCTTATTCCAGCATTAAAAACAGTTTTAAAAACACAATTGACACTAATGTACAAACAATTCCACCTTATTGGAGCATGAAGGCGGGAAGATAGACTTGCCGGGGGAGGGTTTGAGTTGGGCTGGGGAGGGCAAATAGGAACCAGTCCAGAAAGCATCTCTTCATGTATATACATGTGTATACATTTACATATATATGTATATGTATATCTATATATGTTCATTTATTTATTTCATCTTTCATTTTTCTCAGGAGTAAGGGGTTCCCTGGTCGGTTGAGACCGCGGTCAGATCAGGAGGCCGTGGTCAGTTCTGGGAGTTCTGTGGTCTCTGTGTCATAATAGCTCTTTGTGTCAAAATGCCTCTTCCTCTTCAAGGCCTCTATGAGCTGCTCGAGGCGCTGGGCAAAAGAAAGTGCTTGGGGAGGTTTACTGGGAGGTGAGGGTTGGGGTGGGGACAGGGGCGGATGCTGGACTGGGGGTCGGGGAGGGGCTGCGGGGGGTCGGTATGCAGGTGGCCGATGAGGTTGCTGGAAATACCAAGGGGGGTGAGCAGAGGTCGGGTAGGAGGGGTGGGACGGGACCGCAGGCGGCCGAGAGCTGGGGTGGGGCTGGAGGGCCGGCTGAATCACGTGCAGGGCCTTAGAGCCAATCTTGGACGCGATCCATTTCAGGTAGGGCCAGGTAGCCGTGTAGATTCCAGGGCGCTTTGCACGGGCACAGCCGACCCCCCAGCTTGTGATTCCCACGATCACATAGGCACTTTCCTCGCTGTCTTTGCACATGAGAGGCCCGCCGCTGTCCCCCTGCCCAGAAGGACACAGAGGTCACTGCCTGCCCCAGCCACGCTTCCCCTGCCCAGAAGGATCAGGTGGCTCTGGGAGGACACGCTGGCAGCCACGTGGCTTCCGGCTGCTGTAAACACAGTGGTTGTGGTAGAGTTTGGGGTGGTGCCAGCGGCTTCGGCTGGGATGTGAGAAGGGTGTGGATTGTCATGGGTTCCTCGCAGGGAGGAGATGAACGAGCCCATGTGTCCATGCGTGTGGCTTTCCCTGCATACGTGAGCACGTGTGTGTAAGAGGCTTTGGATGCTTTGTGTTCTGGGGAAGAGAGGTAAACATTCTCTTCAGGGGTGGGTTTCGGGTGACGTGTCCTGTGTGTTACGGTTGAGACAAAGTGCTGGATGTGGTGCTTGGTTCCTTGTAGGGACAGCTAGTGGGTGTCATCTACCACCTGCTTTGTGACTGCAGGTGCTGAGGGACCAGGGCAGGAGTCACTGGAGCCGGGCCCTGGGCAGGGGCGTGGGCACGGTGGAGGCCGGGGATCCGAAAGGAGGTGTTTTCAGGCCCCAGAGGGACCAGAAGGAAGGTACCTGGCAGGTGTCGATCCTGCCTTCGGGATACCCCGCGCACACGTTGGTTGGCTGGATGCGCCCGTTGTACCACTGGGTCGAGTTACACAGGTCGAGGTCGATGAGATCCACGCGCGCTTCCTGCAGTACAGGGGACGGCCTGGGGGCTGCAGCCAGGACAGGGGGCCGTCAGTGGCCACGAGGATGCGGAGGAGAGCCCAGCCCCCACCCCTCCTGAGCCCCGTCCTCTGTCCTGCCCCAGGTCAACCTCAGGTTCCCCTCAAAGCCCCTGCCCTCGCCTGAGATGGCCTCAGGGCAAGAGAGCAGGGGAGAGGTGGGAATGGAGGTGGAGACAGAGGTGTGTGGGGAGGAAGGTGGAGGCGTGTGGACGGGTGGACAGGTGGGTGGGGAGGAAGGTGGAGGTGTGTGGACAGGTGGACAGGTGGGTGGGGGGGCATGGGGGCACATTCCAGTGGCAGCTGAGGGACGATGGAGGTTCCTCGGAGCGTCAGCAGCACCTAGCACGTGCTAAGCACTCACTGTGCGTCACATGGTGCTACGGCCCCCATCTTGGATCCGGAGGGTAGAGGGCCACCCACCCAGGTCACAGTGGGGATGTGGCAGGGCTGGGATCGGGGTCCAGAATTGCTGCTCTCTCGACTCAAGTCCGAGACTCCACTCCACTCCCCACAGTCCAGCCACACATCCCTCGCTCCCTGCTCCTCATCTCGCATGGGGACCCCTCCGCTCAGCTGTGGGCCGGGTCTGCGGGACCCGGGCTGGCACGCCCCGCCGGGCCTCAGAGCTGTGCTGAGGAGACCCAGGGCCTGCACACAGGCAGCCCCGGCCGGGCCGTGGCGGCTGAAAACTCCCTCAACAGCCCCAGACACTCCGTCACGACCTTCGGGCTAGGAAAGGCCTGGCCTGCCGCAGCTTGCTCAGCCAGCGTTGCGTCTGGCTCAGGCAGAGCGGAGAACCACTGCGGCTGCCCCTCTTCATCAAGGGTCCCACAGACAGAGGGGTCCCCGACAGCAGCAGCTGCTCTGGCCTCTTCCAAAGCAGCACCCCCAGCCTAGTGGGTGAGCCCAGACGTCACAGGAAGCAGGCGTGGGGGCAGCCTGGTGCAGGGCAGACCCGGACACGGCCATGTGGCCGAGACGGCGAGACGGCTGGGCCTTCGGTAAGTGGAGCTGTGTGTTTGCTGGGCTCCACTTCTGCTTTTCAACCCCCTCGTCCCCCACCGTTTCTTACCATCCAAGCAGCAGTGAGTTTTGTACACGCACTGCTCTTGGGGTGGGGTGACACTGGGACAACAATGGCAACAATCCTGGCTTGTTAGCCACTAAGATGACTTTTCAGACCTATGGCAGAGCCCATAGTCTTGAAAGCCATGGGTTCCACTGTGAAAAGCCAGGTGTCCTGAAACAGAAAAGCCTTTTCTCAATCCCAACACCTCGGCTTTAACTATCAAATGCTAAAAAGCCTGCAGGAACTCAAAATTCCATGGGAAAGAAGCAATGTGCTAGGCTAGTTCTTCCTGCCCCAAAGCAGATGAGTTCAAGGAAGAGGTAGAACAAGGAAGATCTGAAGGAATCACAGGACGTTGGAGCCTGGGGTTTCTTTGAAACATGGGCTTAGGGGTGGGGGATGCGTTTGCCAAAAAGAGAGAGAGAGAGAGACCCCATTAAGTGTAGGGGAATTCCAAGGCGTAGCTGGGAGCAACAGGATAGCAAAGGTGGGGGTGACGGTAGGGACCGTGAGATCAGCCTTCCAGGGGCTCCCGGGACCCCCAGAGCTGTGGGCACGGCCAGACGGGTGGGCCGAAGGATGCACGTCCTCCCTGCAGATGCCACGGCAGCACCGCGGGCATTGGCGGCTGGGGTAGAGGTTCGCACCCCAGGCCAGGAAGGGATGGTCACGTGCCAGCAAAGGCCGACAAAAACAAGGACAGCTGAGATGAGACTCCTTTCTCTGAAGGACAGGAAAAGTGACAAACCTGACAGAAACTTAGATCAACCTCCGGGAGAAGGAAATAAGAGTTAAGGGAAGATTCCTGAAGTTATTGATTTTTTTGTTGCCAAAATAAAAAGGCTGAGTTTTAAACCCCGAATGACTAAATTGCCTTGAATTGAGAAGCCTAAATTTTCCACTGTCAAGGAAAAGGAGAGATTGAGAGCTAAGTTGATTCCAGTCACATCTTCACAACCCTGCTGTGACTGGATAAGGACTCGTGCAGCCATTCACAGAAAGCCGAAAGCATCGGTCACGCACCGAAACAGGGTCCTGCCTGGTCTTTGCCCTGCTGGCAGAGCCTGCTGCCCCCTAAGGGGGCAACTTGCTGCTTCTGGGCTGAACGGGGCCTCTAGGCGTAGCGTATGTGGGGGGGGCGTCTGGGACCCAAAGCCACAGCCCTGAACAACCACAGCAGTTGTTCCGGGTCGCACTCTGGGAACTGGGTCTGGTGTGGAGATTTCCCTGCTCATCCGGAGTGCAGTGGGCTGGCTAGTGCTGGGCGGCCGAGAGATCTGGGAGTCGGGGGAGAGGCAGACGGCTCGGTCAAGGCAGAGGTCTAGAGAGGCAGCCACACCATCTTGGATGGAAAGGGATCCACCGGACAGCTCCAAGGATCCCGAAACACTGGAACACCCGTGACCTACAGAAAGCCACAGCCACCCCCGGTTCCCCTCCCAGGCTGCAGAGAAAACTTCAAGCAGCACAGACGGACGGGATGGATCTGGGCGCTGTGACTGGACAAGGGTGGCAGCAGTGTCCCCCTGGGAGGCTGCTGCCAACGGTGACAAAGGCAGTCCTGGGGGCAGGAGGGCAGGAGGGCTGGGCCCTGGAGTCTCACACGTCAGGGAACGTTCAGCTTGGAGACCAGCTGGTCTAGCCCTTGCATTTACCGATGAGGAAACCGAGCCCCAGAGAGGGGAAGGCACTCCCTGTGGCCTCACAACCACACCTGGAGGTGCTGCTTCAGGCAGTGCACCCAGTTTCCAGAATCCAGCAGCTGGGGCTCCGGGTGCCCAGCACAGGCCCAGCCGGACCCCGTTCTGAGCAGTGCCGTGTTCTACCAGTGCCTGCACCCAGCCGTCCCTTAGGTAGCCAGCGAGCCCCAGCCGTGTGACCCGGGGCCGGGGGCTCAGCCCTGCTCACTCCTTGCCCAGATGTGACAGGCACAGCAGCCAGCAGGCCACGAGGAGAACCCAGAGTTGCTCAGCTGGGCAGTAACAAAGACCACCAAGAAAGGGACCCCCAGTGTCCCCCGGGGAGCCCCTCCGTACTCACCATTCTCCTTTATGTATCCCCAGCCGGCCACCCAGCAGACCTGGGGGCCTTTGGGGGGCCCTGCCTTGAACGAGGGCAGGCAGCCCAGCCCGATGAAGCGCCCGCAGGAAACGGGAGGGGTGATCTTCAAGAGAGCGATGTCGTTTCCCTCCGTCAGAGGGTTGTATTTCTCATGAATGACGATTTTCTCGACATATCTCTCCTGCACAGGCGCCTTCACTGGCTTATTGTTCCCGTACGCAATTTCCTTTGCTCCAAAAACCAGTCTCCAGTCGTACACCTTACTGTGGGCACAAAGGAAGGCCAGGTCACTGTCACCGATGGGCCGGCTGCACAGGACCCCTGGCGACAGTGACCCCCGGGGCCTCGCACCAGCAAGCGTCTGCGTCAGCCCCCCAGAGCCCGGCTGCGCTAGGCCTGGAGCCCGGGTAGACTCTGCGCCCAGTGCCCCCGAGAATGTCCCTTTCTGAGCAGGGCCGTTCTGAAGACGGCCTCTGCGTCCCCACACGTACTTTTTGCTGTCGAAGCAGTGAGCGGCCGTGAGCACCCAGTGTGCGTTCAGCAGGCTGCCCCCACATGCGTGGTACCTCTGGCTGTGGTACGTGAAGATCTGCAGGCTGACCATCCAGGGCCAGCCCCCGCGCGGCACCGTCTGCCCTCCGACAACCCGCATGCCGCCTTGCGAGCTCGGCCCGAACCGCAGCCCACAGGGACCCCTGGGGAGAGACCGGCACGGTTCAAACCCAGCATGGGCACAGCCTGTCCTTGTGACTCCACAGTGGGACAGGCAGGGACGCGGGGCTGGGAGAGGGGAGGCAGCCAGGGCTATTTGGGAAGCGCAGGCTCTGGGAAGTGGTCTGGGGCATTATGATTCCTGGGGTCTTTCAGGTGTCGTTACAAGCGGGAACGAGCAGGCCTGTACGGGCCCCGAGGGGTGGCGGGGCCCTGGGTGGAGCAGGACACTGGCTAGCGCTGGGTCAGGGATCTGGGGGCACCGTGTGCCAGCCTGGGGTCTGCAGAGCCAGTCTTGGATGGGAGACTCAGAAGAGCCCTGTGACCAAGAGGGTCTTGGGGCTGCCGGGTGGGTTGGACAGTGACAGGAGAGAAGAGGGCCACAGGCATGGGGGGCACACTGGGAGCAGTGCAGGCCCAGCGGTGGCAGCTCTAGGAGCTGTGTCTGGGGGCGGGGCCCACACTGAGAGAGCTGATGCTGTGGGGGACCCCAGGGGTGACAGAGTCTGCAGGCAGATGGAGGTGCGAGAGGCATGACAAGATGGTATCTTGGGGCCACTGGGGTCAACCGCAGGTTGGGGTCTCTCAGCTGTCTGGGGGAGGACAGGGGCTCCTGAAAATCGGTACCTGGTGCCTGAGAGGCAGTGGGGTCAGCCCTTGCAGGAGCAGGGGGCTCAGACTGAGCTGCTGCGGCAGCCCTGGGAGCTGAGGGGTCTGTCTTGGGAAGAAACTGGAACAACTCGGGCCCAGATTCTGGGACGGGGAGGGTCCGAGCTGGGGTGTGGGTCACAGAGCTGTGAGACCCAGGGGCTTCGAAGGCCCAAGCTCGGCCTCCTTCTGCGGAGCCCTGGACACAGGGAGTCTGGGTGGGACCTGCCATTCGGAAGACACGCCTTCCCTCACCAAGGGCCCCTGGCGCCTACCCACACGTGCTGTTATCTCTGGCGCCCACGGACACTGCCAAGACCAGCAGAACGGCAGTTGGCAGCATCGCTCCCATCCTGCTGCCCCGGCCTGGCCTGCAAGCCGGGTGACCTCACAGAGCTCCGTGGGCTCCTGGCCAATCAGCAGGTGACTTCCCACCCAGCCCCCGCAGTCGGGCCAGGCAGGAGCCCCTGGGTTAACCGGTTCCTGCCGCGGTGACTCCCGGCCTGCCTGCCAGGCCCCCACACCTCCAGGATGGCGGGGGTCTTCTGTGCAGCCCCCTGCCCCGTCCCCAGCCCAGGGTCTTCATTCCCAGCTACTCTCCCGAGGTCCCCCAGAACCCACCTTTCTGGCCTTGTGCAGCTTTGGGGTCTGCGCCTCATGCAAGCCGCAACCGCTGCAGACTGGCGGATTAAGGAGCAGCTCCGCCCTTCCGTGACGAGGTGGCACAACACAGCAGTGGCTGAAGGGAGTCAGGTGCAGCAGATTGACAGATCCTTAGCTCTCGGTGGGGCAAACTGTCTTTCTGTCTTCCAAGTGCCTGCTCTCAGCACGCTCCTCAGAGAGCCTTTCTGTCCATGCCTGAATATTGCACGGGCCTCTGTTTCCTGCCCGAGTGTCTCCGGGTCTCCCTTCTGTGACCTGCGTGCAGCAAGGTTTTTTTCCTGTGCGTGAATGTCAAGAGTTTTCATCATGGCTCCCTGAATGTCCTGAAGTCTCATCTTCTCCATCTGATTATCAGGAGAGCATCTCACCTTCCAGAGGGTAGCAAATGCTCACTGCGTGTGCCTGAATTTCAAAACATGTCACCTGCCGCACGAGAATGTCAGGAGGTCACGTCTTCACCTGCATGAGGGCCGTCTTGCCTCCTCCACTGAGTGTAAGTTCTCAGCCAGGCCACCTGAGGCTCAAGAGGTCGCATCTCACCTGTACGAGTATCACAAGATCCATCTCTTCTACTTGAGTATCAGGACATCTTACCACTTCTCCCTGAGAGTCGAGTTTTCAGGTTATCAGATGCTCTTGATTTCTCTACCTGAGTATCTAGCTGAATGTCATACTTTCTCATCTCATAGAACTTCCAGGAGGTGACATCCCCCGCAACGGGATTAGCAGTGGGTCTCCTGTATTTCACCTGAGGATGAGGGAGCCATCATCTCTCCCTGAATGTGAGGACTTCTCTTTTCTTCCAAGCGTCACCTTGTTGCATCTTCTCTACCTGAGGATCAAGATGTCTTATAGCCGCTACCTGAATGTCAACAGGCTGCATCTCACCTATGTGAGTATTCTGAAGTCTCAGTGGCCACACTGGAGTGTTAGGGGCTCTCGCTTCCCCCCACCCCACCCCCGGCTGCCAGAGAGTCTCCTGTCCTCTCCGCGAGTGGGGGCTCACCCCCCGCCTGAATGGCACGAGCTTCTCTCTTCTCTGCAAGAGCAGCGTGTCCAAAGTTCTCATCTCATCTCCCCGGGTGTGCGGAGGTTTTTCCTCTCCCCTTCTTGGTTGTCTTGAGGTCTTATCTCCCGCACCTGAGTAGCAGGGAACTTGGCCTCCTCCATCTGGGCGTCTGGGGATCTTGTCTCTACCTGGCAGGCCTCATCTCTCCATACCTATATGCCTAGAGGTGCCATCTCTTTTCTTTAAGTGACCACGAGGTCTCATCCCCCTATGGGAGCGTAAGACTATCCTCTTTCTCCTGCTTGACTGCTGCAAAGTCTCATTTCCCCTACCTGTGTGTCGGGCATTCCCATCTCTCGCCTTATTGTCAGACGTCTCACTTTCTCGGGAGGAGTGGCCAGGGTCTCAGCTCATGTACCTGATTATCAAGAACCGTCACATTCTCTCCATGAGTGTCCCCAAAATCTACGCTCCCTGCAGGTCAGAAGGTCTCTCTTATTGCTGGGCCAGGACACCTCATCTTTGTTTACGGGGGAGTGACAAGACCTTATTTCTCCTCAGCGGCAGGGTGATTTAACTCCCTTCCCTGAGTATTGAGATGTATTATTTCGCTTCCTGTGAAGCAAGAGGCTTTATTTTCCCTTAATGAACATAAACGGATCTCAGTAATATCAACTATCTGAGTGCCAGGAAACTTTTATCTCTGCTACCTGCATGTCAGGAGGTCTCCTCTCCTCCACCTGAGTGTAAGGATTTGTCTCCCCGAGTCAGTTAGAGGGGTCTCAGGTACTTTGGGTATCAGGAGCTCTTACCTCCCACACCTGTCACAAGGATGCACTTCTTCAGTCTGTCGGGATCCTTCTCCTTTATTAACTACGCGAGTTCTGTCTTTTTCAACCTTTATATCAGGTGGTCTCACCTCCTTTATCTGAAGGTCAGGAAGCCTTATTTTACCAGCCTGAGAATTAACACAGGTTTCTTTTTTTTTTTTTTTTTTTGGAGACAGAGTCTCGCTCTTTTTTGCCCTAGCTAGAGTGCTGTGGCGTCAGCCTAGCTCACAGCAGCCTCAAACTCCTGGGCTCAAGCGATCCTCCTGCCTCAGCCTCCCGAGTAGCTGGGACTACAGACATGCGCCACCATGCCCGGCTAATTTTTTCTGTGTATTTTTAGTTGTCCAGATAATTTCTTTCTATTTTTTTTTAGTAGAGACAGGGTCTCACTCTTGCTCAGGCTGGTCTCGAACTCCTGACCTCAAGCGATCCTCCCGCCTCGGCCTCCCAGAGTGCTAGGATTACAGGCGTGAGCCACGGAGCCTGGCCTCTCACAGGTTTCTGAGTGTTAGAAAGCCTCACTTATTTTGAGTGTCAGCTTGTGCCTGATAAATAACCAACAATACTTTGAAAGTATAGTTCAAGAAATGGCAACAAGAATTCAAGAAGTGATATTAAAGTGCATTCAAGAAGTGCTGAAAGTTTTGACTGTTAAAGACAATATTATTCCAGTGTTTTAAAAGGATTTTGATGGGCACAAAATTGCGGTGGCATTTGGATTCATGAGAATTATTTTAAAAACTGATGTAACATTTTGTTTTAAATGTTAGTATGTACAATTTTCTAGAAATCACTACCTGTGCAACCACTTAAAAAATATGGTGGAAAATGTCAGATATAAACTTTTAAATGAAAGATGTTACCGAGTTCTTTAAAAATATTCAGAATCAGCGACAAAGTCTGAAGAGCCAATGTCTGGATTCTAGAAGACGATTGTTGTCTGGTTCTGCAGAGCTTGCCCACTTGTGGTTCTAGAAGGTGCTGTGGTCAGAGCACCCACCTGGGCTGCAGCGGTGGTTGAGGAAAAGGCATGTGGCCCAGCCAGTTTAATTTTGTCACTAAACCTAATGGAAGCAAAGACTGTGTCAACTACGTGGGACTTTTTGTCTTCTTCACGCAGCTCCAGGAGCGGGAGAGGGAGGGCTGGAGGTTTGGGCCGGTCAGGTTCTGGGCTAGAGGGTCCCGCGGGGGGCTCGGCCCAGGCTGAAGCAGAGCACCCAGCACAGGGAGCTGGCTGGGGGTCCCCGTGCCCCTCAGACTTCCTCTCCAGCTGCCTCGGCCCCTCTCTCAGCTCCTGCTCACCGACACCCCTGCCCAATTCTGAGCCCCTCCCCTTGACCTGAGCAATCCAACTCCCACTCGTCACCCTGATCCCCAAGGCCTGTCACCCCCCCCCCACCCCTTGTCTCCAGGACGGCCCCGGGCAGAGCGGGAACTGTGTCCCTCCAGCCCTGGCGTCCGGCCCCACCCCAGAGTTGTCCACGGGACCCTGGGGGGCTGGTGTGCAGGAGAATCAGGGCTGCAGTCCCCAGGGAAGTGTTGGTGGCCCAGGGCCCCCGAGAGGGCGATGCTGGAGTGTTCCACGGGCATGAGGAGACCAGGGGGTGGTGGAGTCCCTGGCCTGAGTGAGAAAGTCTCCCCCCACAGGCATCCGGAGCTCCGGCTCCTCAGCCCTTTCCCTGGCCGCTTCCCCCTCTTCTGGCCCCTCTGGTCTAGGCCTGGAAGGTCCCGACATGTCTCTGGAGGCTTTGACCTGGAGGGACATTCGTCTTCTCCCCCAAGATCTCTTGGGAGCCAGAGTGGCAACGCCATCCCGTGGAAGGAAGGCGGGATCCCACTGCCCGTGCTCGGAAGGAGGCCGACCCCTCCTGCTCTCCGCGAGGAGCTGCAGCCCCCCAGGCTCCGAGCTCCACTCGAGAGGCCCGGGTTCCGTGTGAAGCTTGGAGGAGACCCTCCCTTCTGATGCCACGGTGCTCAGGCCCAGGGCGGTCAGGGTCCCACCTCTGTCCCCACTCTTGGACCCTCCCAGGGCCCCACTCCTTAGTTCCCTGTGCGGCCCTTCCTTTTATAATGGCCGCAGTTTCTAACCTGAAAATGAGATGAAAAATTAGAAAGTGTTGAAAATTTTAAGTTGAGAGGGTTTTTAGACAGACTGCAAGCCTCTATAGGGCCCTCTGCTAGGGGTCGCCATCCCCAGCCTCGAGGGGTCTTTGCTACCTCTGGGCCGCCCAGACCCTCCCTTCCTCCCTTAGACCACCTCCCGGGCACCCGCCTCCGCTGCCGCCCGCCAGGCGCCCACCATCCTTACCGCCCCTGAGCCCCTCTGGCTTTTCTGGTTGGTTCCTCCCTCGGCCGCACCCCTGGCTCCACTCCGGCTCAGAGGTAACCTCAGAGTCAAGATGTACCTTTGTCATTTTGTCACATTCACAGGCTGCCTCCACCCAGTGTGACAGGCTCCCCCGCTGCTCCCTTCCTGAAACTCCTCCCCTTCTGCGCGGCCCCTGGCCCTGTCCCAGCCCTGGGTCCCCACGCCCGGTTCTCGCATGGCTTCCTCTTGGCCTCCCTGGCCTGCTCAGCGAGAATGTGTCTACCACCCACCTCTCTGTTCACCCTGGAGATGGCGCTTACCACCTCCTCCCGAGCACTGAGGTGGCTCTGCCCCCGCCGTGGGCTGGCCACCTCTACCAGGTGCCACACGGGACATGCCTCCCTTGCCACATTACCGGCCAGTGGCCTCTGGCTGCCTACAGAACTGCCCGTGCGCTGCTGAAGGACAACGTCTGTCTGTGGAGCCTGGCTCAGGGCAGCTGCGAAAGATAAGTCTCATCCTGGAGGAGCGCGGCCCAGATGGGCAGATAACCCAAGGCGAGAAGTGCCAGCTTGCTCTAATTAGAGGTGGTGCCGGGGCTGTGCGGTTGTGGACCTAACTTCTAACTCAGACTCTGGGGAGGGCAGGTCAGGGGAAGCTTCCGGGAAGAAAGGACCTAGAGCTCAGCCTCCAAGGGCAGGTAGGCTGTGTGCAGCTGAAGGGTGGGCCATCCCGGCTGAAGGAGGTGGGTGTGAGCAGAGATGGAGCCATGAAGAGCTGTGGTGGGCTCAGGGGCTGCAGGCATGTGGCAAGGCTGGCGGACAGCACGTGTAGATGGGGACCGGGAGAGGAGGCACAGGCACGGCCACAGCGGGGACACGGCACTGGCTGGGCTGGACCAGTGCACGGGGTCCCTCCACCTGCTTCATTTGCAGAGACAGTCTGGGGTTAGGCAGCAGAGGGTGGGAATGGAAACAGAAAACTACCGAATCAGCAGGCAAGAAGTGAGGCCTGGACAAGGTCAGTAGCCTTTGGCGTGGACAGTGGGGAGGACACGACAGGGTTCCAAGACAGGAGCAGCAGAATTTAGAGACAACTGGACACTGGCAGGAGGTTTTAACCCTTAACACAACCTTGCTCCCGGCTTGGGAGGAGCCACAGAGAAAGGCAAGCAGAGCGGCAAGCCTGGGCCGAGCTCTGGCCGACTCGGAGATGCCAGGAGCCTGGGCAGAGGCGCAGGTCAGACTCGGGGACTTACAAGCTGCCAGCACTCGTGGTCGGTGAAAGGTGGTCCCACTAATACTGTAACAGAGTATCACTGTCAAACAGAAAGTAAGAGAAATAAATTCACAGCACATGACTGCCCCTTTGAAGAAAAACTCACAACTACCCTCTTTGTTTGTTTTAATTAAAAGACCTGTGGCCTAACTCGTTGTCTCTGCGAGTTCTTTCTCAGCCCGGAAGAGCCCTAAGCGGCAGCAGGTGTGCGAGTTCCCCACCTCCGCTCTCACCAGCGCCGGACTCCGAGGGCTCAGAGAAACTCAGCGGCACAGAGAAAAGAGTAACAAAGGCACCAGCAACTGCTCCGCGGCCGCTTCGTCATCAATCTGCTGACGCAGAGGGAAAAAAGCCATTTTTACCCTTTATTTATTTATTTATTTTGAGACAGAGTCTCACTCTGTTGCCTGGACTAGAGTGAGTGCCATGGCGTCAGCCTAGCTCACAGCAACCTCTAACTCCTGGGCTCAGCGATCCTCCTGCCTCAGCCTCCCTAGTAGCTGGGACTACAGGCATGCACCACCACGCCCGGATAATTTTTTTCTATATATGTAATTTTAGCTGTCCAGATGATTTCTTTCTATTTTAGTAGAGACAGGGTCTCGCTCTTGCTCAGGCTGATCTCGAACTCCTGACCCCGAGCGATCCTCCCGCCTCGGCCTCCCAGAGTGCTGGGATTACAGGCGTGAGCCACCATGCCCAGCCCATTTTTACCCTTTAAAACTCCAAGCAACTTTCCTCAGCGACCCGGCACTGCCCTCCACCTCTCCTGTGTGTGGTGGCCATTCCCCTCCCCTCTGTCTCTCTTTCTTTCTTGGGAAAATAAGTTTTGTACTTCTTTCTATTCTAAACTCTGGGCAAGAATTCTTTCTCCAACCCCCCCCCCCCCGTGAGCATCCAGTGGGCCCCCACCCTAACAGTTACTTGTATAACCAGTCTCAGGGACAGAGGCAGGCAACCACGACATAGTTTCATTTCTTATAAATTTATTACATAATAATATTATAATAATTATTATCAATAATAATAATATAAGAAACATAGATCTCTGTGGGGTGTATCACAACGTCAGGGTCAGGAGGCCTCAGGACTGGAGCAGGGGTGACACCCCCCGATGGAACTCCGTACAAAAGGAGGGGTGAAGCGGAACTGACCCTGTAAAGTTAAAAACCCAAATTGAACGGAACCAAAAACCCACAGGTGAGTGTGAGACCGAGTGTGTATGTGGCAGTCTGTTACAGTGACTGCTGCCGTGTGACCTGGACTGTCGGTGGGGGGGTCGGGGGGTGTGTCTGCGCCCAGGGAGCGGGGCCGGTGGGCCAGGGCAGGGCGGTGGGCACAGACCGGCGTGCCAGGCCCCTGGGCTGTGAAAACTTCTGTTTTCTGTCTTTTTTTTTTTTTATTAAAAAAAGCTAGAAATATAAACAGAAACTTGTGAGTGACGTGGATGGAGCTTAGTCCAGACTCCAAACCCTAGGTTTAAAAACGTCCCAGGGCCCCCCACCCCACAGGTCATTGCTGAGTGTGAGGAGTCACAGTAAGGGGGGCTGGGCACCCTCGGGGTCTTCGACTCTCCCCAGGGCCCGCGGTGGCCTGACTCTAGGGGTCTCCCTGCGGCCCCTCAGAAGCCCAGGGTGGGCGCTGCTTCCCTCCCAGAGCAGCAGGGATTCACCTGGGACCCCGCTCGCTCGGGCTGGGCGAGGCTCTGGGGGGCGGGCGGACAGCAGGACCCGGGTGCGGGGCGGCCTCTGACTTTCTTTGGAAGAGGAGCCGGTGCCGCCGCAGGCACGCGCCCGCGCTCGCACCGCGAGCCTCGGCTGCCCCGCACCAGGCCGGAGCGGCCCGCGGCCGCCCCACCGTCAGGCACGCGCGGGTCCCGCGTGCTCAGTCGCACCCAGAGTCGCCCGCACACAGCGCAGGAACAGGCGGCTCGGGGGTCCCGGGCGGGGAGGCTTCTCTGCTGTGGTGGCCCAAGAGCACGGGGACCAGAGCGGACCCCGCCCAGGCGAGAGACCCCGCGAGGAAGATGGCTGCAGCGGAGCGTCGGGGCCCGGCCCCAGCCCCGGGCGGGCGAGGGGCTCCCGGGCGCCCGATCCCGCCGGCGCCCCGCAGGACCCGCCGCCCCTCCGCCCACGAGCAGCACCTGAAAGGTCGGCGGGGCGCTACGCTCAGCGACGCGAGGGGCCGAGCCGGGCCCCGGGGCGGGCCGCGAGGACCCTGGCCAACCCCAGACCAGCTGGAGCGTCCCCTGCCCCGTGTGCGGTGGCAGTGGCAGTGAGGGGCCAGAGATGGAAGACTGGGCAGCTGCAGTAGGACCGGTGGGAGGGGCGAAGGGGGGAGCGGAAACTGTAACGGACAGAGATATTTGTTCCTTTTCTCGTTCCAAATATAGAGTGGATTAAAATATGCAAAACGGGGGCTGCTTGGCCCCCATCGAGAACCCCAGTGTCTCCCCCCTCCCCCCGAGTCACCAAGGCGTGTCCTGACCTCGCATGCTGGGCTAGGTTCCCCCTCTAGGAGAATGGCCACCGGGAGCTGCGAGGGGGGCGGCCAGGCTGGAGCACCCCCGCCCCCCCGCCCCAGCCTCCCTGGTCCACGCCCTTCCTGACTGTGTGCTGGGTGGGGCTGGGCAGCCGGGGAGGGCACTAAGCAATGTACAGGGCAAGTCTCCGAGCAACAGCAAACAGGACGATTCATGCAACATTCCTGGCCCGGGCGCCGTCGTGGGGGCGGGCCGAGCCCGCGGCCCGGGGTGGGGGGGGGCCCTGCCGGCAGGGCGCGGCCGGGGCGGGCGTGGGGGTGGGGCGTCAGCTGCCTTCCAGCTGCCTGAGCGCGCGCTCGATGTTCATGCGGTGGCCCACGCGCGTGACGCCCAGCTCCACGAAGTCGTCCTTGGTGAGCGCGGGTAGGTGCGCGCCTTCTATCTCGTGGTCCTCGAAGCGGTCGCGGTGCTCGCCTAGGTGGATGCTCTCCAGCCAGTCGCCAACGTCGAACTTGCTCCAGAGCTGCAGCGGCTTCTGCTGGAAGGGCCGGCGCGGGCCGGGGGCGCCGGGGCCGGGGCCGGACGCGGGCGAGGGCAGCGGTGACGGCGAGGGGGAGCGGCTGCGCGCGCTCACGCTGCGCACCACGAAGCGCACCTCCTTGGGCTCGTGCGGGATGGAGAGGCTGGACGACTTGAGGATGGTGGGGGGCGTGAGGCCGAAGGGCCGCCCCGCGCCCCCCGCGCCCGCCCCCAGCCCCTCCACCCGCTCCAGCGACGCGGGCTTCACCGGGCTCGGGGCGCGTCGCGCTATGGGGTAGCGGCCGCTAGGCCTCACCGGGTAGGAGGCCCCGCCGCCCGGGCCCCCGGGGCTGCGCTGCGCTGAGATGGTGCTCAGCTCACTGAGGCTGCTGAAGAGCCTGCGGAGGGAGAGGGGGTCAGCGCCAGGTGAGGGGCGCAAAACGAAGTGGGGGCGGGCAGGGGGGGCAGGGCAAGGGGCCAGGAGGAAGGGGGCCGGGGCCGGGGGCCTGGTGGGAGCAGCCTCTGGGTCAGAGGAAGAAGGACCCTATGGGCACCTTGGCCCTTTCGCTTGGCACCCAGGGCCACAGCCAGCACCCTGCGCTGGGAGACACTAGACCAGCTGGAGTAGGAGGAGTTAGACCAGTGGCCTCCTCCACTCCACCGACGGACGCTCCAAGAGCAGCCCCAGAGGAAAGACAGCCTCTCAGGGCACAGGGGTGGCTGCCCCTCCCTGCCAGCACTGGACATCGGCTCTGAGCAAGGCACCGTCCACAGATGCCCTGGACACTGAGGCTCCACTGCCAGCCCCCACAGCTCTGCTCTCGCCGGAGACCCCGAGAAGCCTGGGCTAGTAGCTTCAGGGCCGGCTGAGTCGCGGGGAAGGCTGGCAGCAGCACAGGGCTGGGCAGACCCGTGACACTGGAGACAGACCTCAGGCAGCGCTCAAACACCCACGTGGAGCAGCGGCACACGCAGGGCAGGTGCGAGGAAGCCACCTGCACAGGACGGCACACGACAGTAGCAGCGGCAGCCATGCGTGTTGCAGACATGCAGCAGCAGTGGCAGGGGCAGCGGCACGCGCACACACACACACACACACACGCACGGGGACAGACAGCGCCTGGCTTCCCAGCCTCACCTGACAGGACTCCGGACCTCCAGCCCCTCCTCAGCCTGGCCGTGGCGGGAGGCCTGTCTGGGGTGACTGCTCCAGAGAAGACCCACCCCACGTCCCCCGTCCGATCCCTGTCCCCTGCCAGGGCCAGGGGAGGCCTCGACGGCCCCACACAGCCACGCGGAGCGGGAGCCAGGCAGCAGGCACAGCGTGTGGGCGGTAAGAGGCATGGGATGGGCGTGCTCACTTACACAGCTGGTGCTCGGGGCCACCGCGCAGCTAGACAGAGCAGCCACATGCAGATGGGCAGGAGAGAGCAGTGAGAGAGAGTGTTAGCAGGCCAGGCCCATGTGGCCCAGTCGCAGCCACACGGTGGGCACACAGGTGCGGGGACCCCCTGGCTGGGCACCGAGTGGAGAGGGCGGGCCTAGAAGCACCTGGCAGAGGGTCTGAAAGTGCAGGTGGACCCAGGCGGATCTGAGGGGGCTCCTGAGTTGCTGGTACGTGCAGACCACAGAGGAGACTGGGAAGTGCTCAGTAGGTGCCTGGCGCTTGGCGGTCCCCCATCCTCTCTGTTGTCTGACCAGCCCCTCTCCAGCTGCCCACCCACCCCCTGCCCTGCCCTGCCCAGGCTGGTGCCCCCCCCCCACGCCTGTGCTGTCCTGACCACACAGCATCGCCAGCGCCCACCCCACTGCGGCACAGGGCTCGCCCGGCGTGGCTCCTCCCCTTCAAGCAGGTTTTGGCTTCTGTCCCCACCTGTGCAAGGTCAGCCCCACCAGAGATCTGAGCTCTGTCTCCCCCACTGGGCCTCACTTCTGTCCTCTCCTCAGCCTCTGTCCCTGCTGCCTCCCCCCAACTGCTCAGCCCCAGAGCAGAACTTCCTGTGCCCCCCAAGGCCACACTGTGCCCCCCATAGAAAGAGGGTTTCCAAGAACACTGGGGGTGGGCGCAGGGAACAAGCACCACCTCCAAAGGAAACTCCCTGCTCCCCCCAAACCTGGCCTCCATGGAGCCACCTGCAGTCCGGGGCCAAGTGGGGGGAAGGTGCCTGAGGGGAGGTTCTGGGTGGTGGTGGGGGCGTGGGGGGCCCTGGGGGGAGT